>NC_137865.1:10525603-10650603 GCF_963924005.1 Protomyctophum bolini
AGCAATTGAAACGCCAAAAAAGAAAGAATTAAAAAATATAACTAATATACACCACCTTCAGTACATCACTTGAAAGCTATATGAAAAGCTGTCTCCTCCTAACCAGGTGCCTTCTTCATCCCGTACCTGATCTTCCTGTTTGCGTGTGGCATCCCTGTGTTCTTCCTGGAGACGTCGCTGGGTCAGTTCACCAGCGAGGGAGGCATCACATGCTGGAGGAAGATCTGCCCTCTGTTTGAAGGTAAGATTATATAAGAATGATTAACAGAGTAAATTAGCTCTATGCACAGTAGCTATATTGGAAGAAAATTGGGCCTCTTGATCCTTACTTCACAGATCAAGTTAACTAATGGAGGATCTGTTCCATCAAACAGAGTCAGGGTGCTGATATTGGCTCAATTGAAACACTCTGCTGCACCCATAATTGTTGCTGTCAAAGGAAAAGAGAGTGCTTCATTTTCCTTTGTTTTGCCAATGGGTACCCAGATTGCCCTCATGGTAGCCTGGTTAACCACTCCCCCTTGAAATTAATTCAAATAAATGCAATAGCTGAATTCCAATACCCCAAATCTCGGCCACTCACTCACTCACACTCGGTCACACCAGCAAGGTGGTGTTACTGTGAAGTTGGTGACCTGCTGAAATATGTGACAATCGTGTTGACAATGACATCACATAACGTCAGTGTGTGAACGTAAATTATTGTGGTTTGTTAGCAGAGTTCAACCAAGCTGTATTTATGCCACGTATAAGACCTCCATGTAATTATGTGAAGTTCATAAGATGCAGATCAGCAGGTCACCATCAACACTATGCTGGAGTGACCGAGTGTGAGTGAGGGTATTGGAATTTGGCTAATAATTTCAAGGGGGAGTGGTTAACCAGGCTGCCCTCATGGTTCCTTAAGGGAGCTGTCAATCAAAGCTAGTTTGTTCACACCTATGGTTCACACCCCCACAGCCCTGACGAGGTGTAATCAGCGGTACTTAAAACACCTGCAGAGAAGTATTCTGTTTGTCAAAGTCAACAAGAAAATGATGCAGCAAGTTCAACTGGACCCTCTGAATTTCTGTTGCACTATATGCCTGGACCTACTGACGGATCCAGTAAGTTTACCGTGTGGACACAACTACTGCAGCCAATGCATCGATGGATACTGGAACATTTATGACCAGTTTGAATGTCCACAGTGCAGACGGACCTTCATCCCCAGACCGGTTCTGAGTAGAAACACCATGTTGGCTGAGGTGGTGGAGAGCCTGAAGACAGGAGGACTCCAAGATGTTCCTCCCTCACCAGAACCCGGTCCCCTCACCAGAGCTGAGTTCCTGCAGTATGCTTGTGCAATCACACTGGATCTGAACACGGCGCATAAAAGGCTGCGTCTCTCTAAAGGCAACAGAAAAGTAACAATGATGTGGCTATGCAAGCCACGTCCATATCATCCCATGAGGTTTGTTGGAATGGGTCAGGTTCTGAGTAGTGAGGGTCTGGTTGGACGCTGCTACTGGGAAGTCGAGTGGAGGGGACACATTGTTATAGCAGTCTCTTATTCGGATATCAGCAGAGCTGACCACTTGACTGAAAGTGGATTTGGATTCAGTAACAATTCCTGGTGTTTATTCTGTCTTAATGGAGGTTATACATTCAAACACGGAGGCAAAATTGAACGTAAACTTCCAGCAGCTTGTGTGTCCTCGAGAGTAGGAATGTACCTGGATCACAGCGCAGGTATGCTGTCTTTCTACAGTGTCTCTGACACCACCATGACTCTCATCCATACAGTCCACACCACTTTCACCCAAGCCCTCTATGCTGGATTTCGGCTTGCAATGGGTGGAGACACTGCCGAATTTTGTGACCTGAAATAGTGATGTGTCCCTTGTGATGTTCATTTTGTAAATCCACCTGACATTTCGGTATTTTTCAATTTGAAAAATCCATGTTTAATAATAAAGGCATTTAAACTTTCCCCAGTGCATTGGATCTCTTTATTAACGAATTCATCTAATTCTATTTTACATTAACAGGGTATTGTTCGCTGCAATTTGCAACACTAGATTTCTTCTAATGGGATGAATCTAGAGTTTCAATACCCTCCATTGACAGCCCATTATCCATCTTGAATTATCCTCTATCTGCAAAGTGTTTGTTTCAGAAAAATCCACCATAGACATGTTATGAGCTGCGTACTTTCTGTCAAGAAAATCCATGCAGGTGATTCCCATTATTTAAAAAAAAGTCTAGTGTTGCAAATTTGCAATCTATGTGGCAAATTGTGTAGGCCTGTAGGGTATTGTATTTATTTTTCTAATACTCTACTAAATAGCTCTGAACGAATCTCCAGTAAATGTACTTTGATTAATCTCTGCCACTGTTGCTGTCGGGCAGAAACCTCATCTCCAACTTTTGGTGTTTTTTCTTATATTAACATGAAAGTATCAACAGTAGAAGATCTGTAAGCCCAAACGTGCACAAAGCGACAGGTTTAGAACTTGAGCAGTATTTGGCTATTTCTGAATTTGAAATGTCATTTTTGGTATGAGGTTTCTACCCGACAGACAATTTCTACATGGATCTGTTCCTGAGATACACTGTACACTATATATAGACACTTATGTAATTTGTTACCTTGACCTTTGATATTTTTGCGTTTTGCGCCGACTGGTCTGGCTGTGCCTGAGATTAGTTGTCAGACAGTCATAGGAGCAAAACATGGTCTTCGCCAGTGGTGTAAAGTAACTAAGTACATTTACTAAGTAACGGTACTTAAGTTCAATTTTGAAGTGACTGAGATCTTTGTACCATAATTTCCTCTGCTGAAGCTTCAGTTGAGCAAATGACGATACAAAGGTCCCGGTCTCAGCCCAGGTAAATGCATGTTACCAAGACGACATGTTACCATGACAACGATCAAATAAATAACATTCCTGGCGCCAAGTGAAAATCAGCCATTTCAATGGCATCACGCCCTGCAAAAAAATATATTTTAGTCGACTCAATCAATTTACAATTCAGGCCTTTAGCAAACGTTCTTAGTCTAGAGCGACTTGTATTAAGCAAGAGCAACACATTGGTGATACATCAAATAGGAAATATTCATCAAGGATCATAAGCTAAGTAATGTACTGTAAGTATGTACTTCTACATAAATACTGTAAATACATACATACTGTATAGATACATACAAACTTCTAGAGTATCTGTACAATGAAACAAAGTATAAGTATGCAATGTGCAATCTAAATTATTTCGCCTTTGCATACGCCTGCAAGGTCATCGAGGCTATGCAAAATAGTAAGGTGGAGTCTGAAAAGGTGAGTTTTCAGACTAGACGAGTTTTCAGACTATATGGTGGAAGATTGGGAGTGAGTCTGCAGTGGAAATCAACACGGTTTCATTCATTCATGTGTTTCTGCTGTATAATGCAGGTTTGGGTTACTTACAATGTGTTTCTGCTGTAGGCCTATATATATTGGTTCGGTTAATTTGGTTTCTGCTGTATACTAGGTTTGGGTTATGTGTTTCTGCTGTATGCAGGTTTGGGTTATGTGTTTCTGCTGTATATTGCAGGTTTGGTTTATGTATTATTTAGAAGTGTATTTGTATGTCTCTAAATGTTTTGATGAATTGAACAAGGTGGACCCTCTTGTAAACAAGTGTAATGCTTTATTTGGTCGTCCACTCAAAGTTAACAGTCTTTATTGAGTTGTGCTTGAAATGTACTGTAATTCTGCAAACTGTTAATACAAATATTTCAATCAATCAATCAATCAATCAATCAATCAATCACATGTGTTTCCCCTGTATATTGCAGGTTTGGGTTATGTGTTTCTGCTATATTGCAGGTTTGTGTTATGTATTTCTGCGGTGTATTGCAGGTTTGCGTCATGTGTTTCTGCTGTATATTGCAGGTTTGGGTTATGCCACCCAAGTGATCGTGGGTCTGCTGAACATCTACTACATCGTGGTGCTGGCCTGGGCCATCTTCTACCTGTCCCACTCCTTCACCTGGGACCTGCCGTGGGCCTCGTGCAACAACACATGGAATACAGGTTGTTTAAACCACTGTTTCGCAAACACACTACCCTCGCTAATTATTTTCACTACTTAATTTTTTTTTTTTTTATGGAATTTCTTGGATTTGTTTTGTTTGTTATAATTACATTATTTAACCTTTTTTTTATTTATTAGGAAAATAAAAATGTTACTCGAGTCGTGATCCATACAAATTGGTCCATGGCCCACAAATGGGTACCGAACACTTAAACCCTCTGAATCCACTGAAAGAAATGTAATAAATAAAAAATGATTCTGATGAATCTGACATGGTTAAAATAGAGTTTGAAGCTACAATTGGTTTGTATAGGAAGGGGGCGGGGCAGCTAAAATATCTAAAGAATCAAGCAATTTAAAAACTGTCTGTGGTGTTCACATAAGCCTGAGTAGACGATAAAATGATAAATTATCTGCAATTGTTTGAATAAATACTTGAAGGCCTTTTAGACTTTGAGAAGGATTTAGAAGGCGTTTTTAGGACTATGGCCGATTCTAAAAATGCCTTCTGCTGCCAAGCCATTTAGGACGAGTCCTAAATGGGTTGGCAGCCCTCCTGAAATTGTATTGCTGGAGTGACGGGGAGACCCCTGTTACTGGGGGGGGGGGGGGGGGGAAGAAACACTAGCAATTTGAATATAGAGATTTAACTTTTTAACAAAAACCTATTTTGTTTTAACCAAAAAAATATCACTTAATACAGCGTCTTTAAGCAAGCATAATATAACCTCTCAGTTTCTTCACTCCAAACTCGTTGTGACATTGTTTCTCACACTGGTCTTTTTCTCTTGGAGAGCCTTTGAGACAGCCCAGGATTTCAGCACATGAATGAATGCCTTTTTGTTTCCCTCCTCCTTTCAAGATTCCTGCATGGAGTTTCAAAGGAGGAACAGCAGCGGCATCAGTGTGCAGCGTGAAAACACCAGCACCTCTCCTGTCATCGAGTTCTGGGAGTAAGAATCTGTTCTCACAACCGTCTGTCACCCAAGAAAAGCTGTCTCTGCGTGTCCCAAAAACAAACCCAAAGAATGTTAAATTGGAGGAAAATGTACATTGTACACTCCAAGAATATATATCGTCGCTGTCCTGCACCAATGCAGTGGTGGGAAAAGTACTCAAATGTTTTATTTTACTTAAGTAAAAGCATCAATACTGTACAAGTACAAGTCAGGGTAATCAAAATTGACACAGACAGTACATTGGCATCAAACATTTCTTCAAGTACCAAAAGTGAAAGTACTCGTCATGCTGAATGACCCATTTCAAGTTTTCAAAATGTATACAAATCAGAAAATAGAAATGAGAAAATAGCCAATCAACAAGCCATTTGAAAATAGTCAAATGTATTTTGTACAAAGTGTGTGCGTGGTAGTGTAGACCTGTATTCATGGTTGTATCTCCATGTGCCACTAGGCGCAGGGTGCTGAGGATCTCCCCAGGCATCGACCAGATGGGATCTCTGAACTATGACCTGGTGGGGTGTCTGGCTATAGCCTGGGTCATATGCTACTTCTGCATCTGGAAGGGAGTCAAGTCAACTGGAAAGGTATTTACATTAACAGGGATGTGGAGAGAACGTTAGAGAGGCAGGCGCTGAAATTCCCTAAAAGGGCACTTTTGGCAAAGAATTTGCGAAAATAGCAGATCCAACAAGCTCTCTTGTAGATCCGCTATTTTGGGGGCGCGACCCCACACTGTTTAGCTGCTGGCGATAAGGCATACGACATGTATTTCTACACAGAGGATAAAATCTTTCTCAGGTGGTCTACTTCACCGCTACGTTTCCGTACGCCATGCTGCTCATCCTGCTGGTCAGAGGAGTGACCCTGCCTGGAGCGTACAGAGGGATCCAGTTCTACCTCTACCCTGACCTGAGCCGACTGTCTGACCCACAGGTACTGGTCATTTCTTTGGATTTTGCCGCTGTCGGTGGGGAGAAACTCCATATTTTTCATACTACATCATCACACATAAGTAATAAGTATCAAAATGAGCAGATCCGCGATGCGTTTTGAGCTTGTCAATCTGCTACGTTTGCTATTTTTGAGTGGTGCAACCACTCCAAGGAACAGCAATGTCCGTGTTCACCTATTTGTCCGTGTTCAGTACTATGAGTACCAGTAGGGGCGCTAGGGGTGCCAGAAACAGAGAGAGGGATAGTGCTGCATTGTTGCCTGCTAATGAGAGAGAGAGAGGCGGGGGGGGGGGGGGGGGGTTGCACCACTCAGTTCACATGGGTGTGATTTTTTTATTTGAATCCTGAAAAGTAACACAATTGGCCCGTGTTCAGATGAGTGAAGCCGGGCAAGGATGATAAGTGATAAATCGAGAGATCACTGCACGTATTCCTATGGGCTGGAGGCGGCACAAGAGTGGTATTTGTTTCTTTAAAACCTTGAAATGGTGTTTTTTCAAAGTGATACCAATACATAATAACTATATTACAGTATATGTAGCGTAGCAATGGTAGGATATCCCATGCCGGCTGATGACACGAAACAAGGGGGAGCATGTAGAGGGTGAAGAGGATGGGGCCGAGGATGGAACCTTGGCTTCCTCATTCATTCAGCCCAGCTTTGAGTTCAATGTGTCGTCCGTGAAGCCAAGGAAACACAGATAGTTTAGAAGAGACACAAGCCAACTTCCAAAAGCTTGTGGCCCGGAAATGAGCTCTGCAGAGTGGATAAATTAGCTGCCTCTCGCTGGCCTTGCGATCTGACTGCAGCAGTGTTGTCAGACCAGGCGATGCAAGGGGTAGAACACAGTAAACAAACTTGCTTTTTGCCAATAAATATGTCACGTATAGTTGATCAATATTGATTCATATTATATAGCCTACAGACTCTTTATTTTCAAATGCGCACTCATTCAATAAATTAGCCTTTGTATTGTATTGTAGGTCGCGGAGAGAGAGAGAGAACACACGTGAATGAACTTCTCGTCTCCAATATATTCTAGCCTACAGTATCAACTGGGTTAACTGATCCTGCTCGGCAAAAATGTCCTCATTCCACTCGAATACATCTTGAAATATCAATTCAAAGGAGCTCTTTATTGGCATGAGAAAACATTCACTTCAATATCAACTCACTCATTAAGTGTGCTGAGAGAGAGAGAGAGAGAGAGAGAGACAGACAGAGAGAGAGAGAAACGGTGAGACACGTGAAAACAATAATAATAAATAGCGTCTCAAGACAGTCATCTATGTAGCTATATATGGCCACAAACAGTTTCATGTAAACCAAAGGACTTCTACTCTCATTTCCCCGTCACAAATATATTCATGTCAAGGACCTCCAATACTTACAAGCGACTTCGGCGATAGCCGCGAGGGAGTATGAATTGATTATTATAGAGCCAAACTAAAGTCGGGTAGGGGTCCCTACTCGAACAAACTTTCTTTCGGCACTAAATAGGAGTATGAGTCGGCCCTTGGCCTTAACACGGTGGTGCCGTGTTAAGTGGTCAGATGCGTGGGCCGCGAAAGCGTTCTGAGATTTTCAAAGTTGGCGCTAATCCAGAAAAGGTTGGGAACCACTGATCTAAAACATGCCCTGGCTCTCTGGGAGCACTTTACCCCACATTTCAACAACAAAGAGAGCCCTCATTCAAGTTTGGAACTGCACACTGGCGTCCCAATTCTGGCTGGGAAAGTAGTGCACTTGATGCCGTCAGGCAGATGAGGATAGAGAATGGGCCAGTCTGGCATTGTTCACGGCACTAGTTTGAGTCCCTGGGATCAGGAGTTTGCATGGTCTGGCTTTGTAATGTCTGTGATGAGAGATGGGTCTGCCTGACATTTCTTCCAGTTAAGAGGGAGTTGGTCGTTGCCACTGTTGCAAAAAATGCTCGCTCAGGGTGGTACAATGTCAGGTCTCTGCTCTAATGTGTCTTGAGACAACTTGTTGTGATTTGGCACTATAGTATAATATAATTGAATAGATGGGGTGTTTTTGTATTTCATTTGAAGGAGCTAATGCTCAAGTGGCTACTGGCTTCACAGCAACAACAAAAGAATATAGGCCTATTTGCAGTTGATTATGGACCACTTTACGTGATTGGGCTCACAACTAAATTACTTTTTGTGGTTCTGTTGCCTAGTCTTGTCTGTAAAGAAACAATGAAGCAATGTGATAAGAAAGGTTAGAATTTTTTTTTTTTTTTAAATAACAAGGCTTTTGCACACGTACTGTACAGGCGTACGTAGAAGAAGGGCAACCGAGAGCCTGACATGCTGAGAAAGGAAAAATAATCCCACACAAGTTCAAATGCAGTTGGGAAAACACTAACACCCACATATTATGACTTGAGATGTCACTTTTCTCATGTCTATCTAAGAATAACAGTCCATGTTTTCTTTGTGAACTGAAGGTATGGATGGATGCAGGCACGCAGATCTTCTTCTCCTATGCCATTTGTCTGGGCTGTCTGACTGCCCTGGGGAGCTACAACAAGTACAACAACAACTGCTACAGGTCAGTATATAAAATCAATGCTGGAAAGTAACTGTGTGGGCTACTTTACTCAAGTAGCAGATGTAAAACAAGCTCACAATGCGTTGCGATGTGTTGTGAGCAAACATTTGGATACAGGGCCTTTACTCATAAGAGTATTTCAGTCAGACAACTCTTTGAGAGTGAATTTAGAATATGTATTGAGCATAATTGAGCATAGATTTACTGTATGAAGCATAGATTGGCGTCAGGGCTCTGTGCCTATTCATTCCCTGTAACAATTTTAGTTAACTTAAGTTATAAGCCGAATTGAATTACAGGGAATGAATAAGACCCCCATGAGCCTACAGGTGGATGCTGGGTAGGCGGTGGGATTTGCAAAAACTGGGTTGGCGGTGGGATTTGCAAAAACTGGGTTGGCGGTGGGATTTGCAAAAACTGGGTTGGCGGTGGGATTTGCAAAAACTGGGTTGGCGGTGGGATTTGCAAAAACTGGGTTGGCGGTGGGATTTGCAAAAACTTCATGAGCAGCACGTTAACAGCAAGCAAGGCAGGGAGACAGCAGCAGCAGCAGTAGCAGCAGCAGCAGCAGCAGGGAGACAGCAGCAGCAGTAGCAGCGGCACACGTCCGCACAGCAGGAGAGAAGCCAGGAATGAGCAGGTAGGCAGATACTAATAGCCGCTCTGATCAGGTAAAGAGTGCATGAGATTAGTCACCTGATCAGGTAGGCGCGCTCACGAGTTGTCTGCCTGAACTAGTTACGCAAGCTTCGCATCATTATGTGGTATTGCTACGTACCTTTACTGAAAGAACATATCGGAGTATGTGCAGTATTCTACTACTGATATAGTTACAAGAAAAAAGTTATTAAACCATTTGTTCACCATACATTATGTATACCTTTAATCCTTTATATACCATTATGAAATTATGACCCGATCTCGATTATTTGCCGGGTCATATCTGCCGATACCGATTCTGACCGATTCCGATATTATACACAGTACCACAATGGAAACAAGCTTACTGTAGGTCCTTGGCCCAAAGCCTGTTAATAAAGTATTCAATCATTCAATCAATACATATACCATACTCTTTTGTCCTGAATGAGATGCGTACACAAATCAAATGTAGAATTTAGCCATTGACGGTCACATTATAATTTGCGTCAACAATATCTGTGAAAATAATCTGGATTATTTTGAGACCAATTCGATACCAATATGGTATTTTTATGGCCGATTCCGATTACACTACGGAAAGTACGGATTATATTGTGCATCTCTAATACCTATAACTTCTATGTTGATGTTCCTAGGGATTGCCTGTCGCTGTGTTTCCTGAACAGTGGGACCAGTTTTGTGGCAGGTTTCGCCATCTTCTCCATCCTGGGTTTCATGTCCTATGAACAGAACGTAGACATAAAAGAAGTGGCTGAATCTGGTGAGTCCAAAGTGTACCAGGCAGTGACCAACAAAGGTCACTGTGTTGTGAGGCTATTCATTGGCTATCTTTTTTATTTTTATTACACACAAAAATGTAAAGGGAGGCAAAAAAAAGCTCCACAGCAGTAAATTGATCCTTTGAGCCTCCCTTTTTCATTGCACTTGTGCAACAAAGTATAAAATTGGACTTCATTGATTCATTCATATCTCTTTGAATGTATACAAACAAAATTAAACGCTTCTCGATTATTTGATTAATCGAACAGATCAATCAATAGAATACTAAGAAAATAAGGGATAGTTGCAGCGCTAATAGCCCTTTTTTACCAGCTGCTGTGTAAGCACAGCTGGTCAATGTTCTCTCTGTGGTGCTTTCACGCCCGCTTTCTGTAGTTGAGACCTATGTTTCTCATTGGCTGTCCTGACAACCTATCGTCCTGATTGGCTGCCTTGTCTCTAGCCGACCTCTCAGCCATGGGATATAAGGCAGCAGCTGGTAATTCATTGATGTCATCAATTCTTGTTTCCAATCAAACAGTGTGTTCATTCTTTTTGTTACCATGCAGGTCCCGGCCTGGCCTTCATAGCCTATCCACGTGCCGTGACCATGATGCCGTTCTCTCCCTTCTGGGCGATCTGCTTCTTTATCATGATCGTTTTCCTGGGATTGGACAGTCAGGTGAGATACTGTAAACTATGAAAGCACAAATAGCCACACCTGTCTATGTCGTCTCTGTCGGCTGTAAACCTGATACTGTATGTCCAAAAACGTTACTTTTCAGGATTTAAAAAAGTAGCAGGTGACGCTGTAGTATGGCATCAACTTACAAAAAAACAAGTTAAAATGGGTATGGGTTTCTGCCATCATACGGTATATCGTCATTGTTTCGTATTATTATGCATTTGATGCGTCCTGATTTTTTTTTACCACTTTCACAAGTGTGGGGGGTCTCAGCTTGCTTTGTAAGAATAAAAGGTTGGGAACCACTGATTTAGAGAACAGAGCAAGTCAGAATGACGGAACAAGGCTCAAGCTAAAAGGCTTGAGAACTTGGCAATGTAGCCAGTGCTTGAGTAAGCCGTCCTGACTGGTTGTATTGTGCAGGTGAATGTTTGCAGGTGGTCTGGCAAAGAGAACCAAGTGTGCACTACAGGTGGGCCTATATTGACACCCATGCAACAAGGTCTGGGCTAACACTAGGGAACATTTGGGGGCCGGTAGCCCGGGGTGCGTGTTCCTTCCTTGGAGCCGCATTCATACTTCTGACAAAGCTGAAACCCCCCACACCTACACGGGTGTTTGTTTAGACATGCCAACCACTTAATTGGCCCCATGCTTTCTTTCATTTTTAACAATGTCATTAGTGTGCCTTGCAATGATAATGTTGTATGTTAGCTATGATTTTGTGCAACATGTTTGGACTATGCCCCAAACAGACATGGCCTCATGGTCTCGTGGCCTCCTGGCTCTGGTCAGGAGGTCAGTGGAGTGGCTCAGTTATACAGGCCGTATATCTAAGTTGAAACATCACATGACTTCCTAAAGACAAGTTCATGGGTACCCTGTCACAATTATTATAAAATCGCCTGATTACAATTACTTTATATAATCACAATTATTTTGCATAATCGGTAATTAATAATTTCTATGAATTTGTCGGTTGAAAAATACTGCATGAAAAGGACTACTAAACACATTTTACACATAGTATTGATAATCTAAAGATTTTTTATCAGGCTATTTATTTATTTATTTTTTTAATTGAAAATCCTAGACCTAGAGCATGCAGTATGAGTATAATTGTTGTGGGAATTAGTGAAAGAGCTTCAACAGGGTTGAAATAAGGACACAGAAATCACTGTCTCTCCCTCACAGACCAGAAACTAATTACTGAGGAGGCTGAACACATTGTTGTACTAATTGTGCCCTTTTTTTGGCACGCAGTCTGTAAACATGTCACACCACTTCCAAAAACCAATGCCACACACGCACACACGCACACACACACACACACACACACACACACACACACACACACACACACACACACACACACACACACACACACACACACTTATTTTTGATTGCTCAAATATTTTATTGACATTTTTAAAGTACATTGAGTTAAAACAGCATGAGGCCTACACAAAAAAGCCAAAGGCTTTTTAGTACCAGTAAGACGCCCTGAGGGCGAGAAGCGACCTCGCCCTTGCGGGGTGATGGCAGACTGCTGAACTGATGAACTTTAATTGCGACCATGGGTCACCTGTCACAGCACCATATATGGCCGTCAGTCCGTCACGCATTGTGACACATCATGCCACCACGGCGTCTCCATATATGAAGATCACGACACTGACCTCATCAAACCCTGGATAGCCATACATGGAGAAGACTGGATCATCACCTAGATCTGTATATTATGGAGCCGGGCCAGCAAACTCTACATCTGACCTCAAACCCTTAGATATCCATATATGGAGCTGACCTGTTCTAACATTCCATAAGTAAAAGTTGATCCTACACCACCTGTCCTTCCTCTTCGATGTCTCCCTTTTGGCTGATGCCTGTCCATTCAAACTCTAGACGGGCCTTTTCCCAAGTTATTAGTGCAGCTGCGCCCGGCAGCCGGCGAAAACTAGAGTTCTCATTCTCAACAAGATTTAGGCCCGGCCCTACCTGGGCCCTCATCAAACCCTGTACACTCAAGACACTGCCACCCTTAGGTCTCCATATATGGAGCTGAGCTGTTCTGACATTCCATAATGTCCACCATACCTATGTTTCTGACCTCATCAAACCCTGTACACTCAATACCCCCCATGCCAAAGCACCAGCGCTCGGCCAGCAGTCTGCCGTTACCCAGGCGGATGCGTGGTTATATTGCTCTCTCTCTCTCTCTCTCTCTCTCTCTCTCTCTCTCTTTCTGTCCCTGCATCAGTTTGTGTGTGTGGAGAGTCTGGTGACAGCCATGGTGGACATGTACCCCTCCACCTTCCGTAGAAAGAACCGCAGAGAGCTGTTCATCCTGGCTGTAGCGGTGGTCTCCTTCCTCTTTGGTCTCATCATGCTCACCCAGGTAAATCACACCACACCCTCTTGGCCATATTCAGACCGCAGCCATCTTGCCAGCAAGGATGTCAAGAAATGTGATTTTTGAGTGGTGCAACCACTCCAAGGAACAGCAATGTCCGTGTTCACCTATGTGTGTGCCTATGTATGTGTTGGTTCATGAGCACCAGTATGACAAGTAAGACGCGCAAACGCGGGAAGCGAACGCAGCTCGTACATATTTGCACCACTCAGTTCACATGGGTGTGATTTTTTGTTGGAGTTTGAAAGCGCTCGTTGACTATCGCTCAATGGCCCACGCGTATACCACCTGTTTTGAATGTGCACATAGTGCAGGAGGCAGCAGGAGGTTGCTTTACAGATAACAAGTGCTTTCATACTCTGAATCATCCGCAAGGAATTTCTTGACAGGAAGTAGCTCATAACATGTCTACGGATTTCTATTAAACAAAAACTTTACAGATTCAAAGAGGATAATTCAAGCTGTCCCTACAGCTGAAATGTTGGTGATTTTGACGTTGTTTAATATAATTAGAGAGGACTTTTCTGTTTGGATGAATGGGCTGTCTATGGGAAGTAGCACCTAGGTATCAACTTGCTGGTAGGATGGCTGCGGTCTGAATATGGCCAATCGGAGGTCTACCATGGTATCAGGTCAAGTCGGGCAAGACCTGGTGGTCTTGCCCGACTTGACCTGATACCATGGTTTCTTTTTCACAGCTTTGTGTTTTTGGCACCAGTATGTAATGCACACATACCTGCCATTATGCGGACATGCCAATCTGTTTCCATGCTTTCCTTATGCTATATGTGTATACATGTGACGCAATGTATATCTACATTACAACTTTATTTTTCTTCCCCCCTTCTGAAAACTAACAAATGCCATCCACTTTTTGAGGGGAGTTAGCCCCTCCTATATACAGCTATAGTGTAGATTCTGTCTTAACACAAACATTAAATGCCATTGACAATGATTGGAGAATTTACGTCATATTTGTCAGTGGAAACCCTTGGCCAATAAGGGAGCACCATTCTTGGTGACGTAACTACGGTATGTTTCAAGGTTGGTATAAGGTCAATAATAATTGATTATAGTGTCCCTCACTTCACACGGGTGTGATTTTTGTCTCCACCAGGCCGAAGGCATGGGGAGAGGGTATGTTTTGCACTCAGTCCGTGTGTGTGTGTGTGTGTGTGTGTGTGTGTGTGTGTGTGTGTGTGCGAGCGCGCGCGTACAGCTAATCTCCAGCACCGTTAACTCGATCGATGCCAAACTTTGCACCCACACTCTCTGGATGCCAACGATGAACCTCTGCCGGAACGGCCTGTTATAGCGCCACCAGGAGTCAGACTTTTGTAAAACAATTTTTTTTATATTACTCCTCCAGATTCCCGCAAATCGTTTCACAGTATCTCTGTCATGTGTTCAAGATGGATCTGTCCGATATTTCATATTCCATCCGAATTGGCTAACATTGGCTTTCAAAGTTTGCAGGATTGAAAAAGCCTCAAATCATGAACGCAGCGTGCAATTTACATGAAATATTTCATGGACGTTCCTATAGGCTGAGGAATCGATCCCACCCTTTTCACATTGGCCTGTGCCACCAACAGATGGATTTTTGCAAAACACATTTTTGGAACAAAATGTCAAATAATCCATTTGTCATCCAAGGTGTAAGAAGAAATGGCACCCTTTTCACATTGGCCTATTATAGCACCAAAACTGACCTGGCCTGGTGGAGACCTGTGCCCAGAGGGGCACTTCTAGTTTACATCTGTAAACCAGTGACGTGACAAGTTGATTCTGCAACTGATTTTGCTAAGCTTAACTTAACTTTATTTATTTTATGTTCACCTATAATAACATGGCCAAAATCAGGAAGCCGGATTGAAAGTGTTTTTGGTAACTCTCATCTCTCCACAGGGAGGAATGTATGTCTTCCAGCTGTTCGACTACTACGCGGCTAGTGGGATGTGCCTGCTCTTTGTGGCCTTTTTTGAGACTATTTGCATTGCTTGGATCTATGGTGAGTGTGTGCTGCCCCACCAAGGCAGGATAAGATGACGGCCATCTTTGTCGCCTATGGTGACAGTCTGTAGGTGTGCATGGGCCGAAGCCAAAGGCCGTCATTTACACAAGCCACATACTGTAAGTATTATTGATTGGTTTTCTTCCATGTTCTCCTCCCTGATTATAGGTGCTGATCGTTTCTATGACAACATCGAGGACATGATTGGCTATCGGCCAAACGCTGTCATCAAATACTGTTGGCTTTTCTTCACCCCAGCTACATGCTTTGTGAGTCCCATTCATTCTCATCAGAAACAGTCTGCCAGCCCTCCTTCATTGTGAAGTAATAGCACCCCCTGGTGGCTGATCACAATTAAATGTACTAATGAACTTCACTCTCTAGCCAAGCTGTTAAGTTAAGTTATAAGTCTCTGTATCATAAAATAAATAAAAATGTTAGGCTTAAGATGAGCAGTGAGGTTAAGCTGAGGGTTATGGAGGTGTGAGGTGTTTTTATAATCAACTTTTGTTAGGGTAACATCTTTTTGAGGAATTTTCAGGTTTAGCCTATATCGCATTGGTTCTCAGTGTCAGGTCTAGGGACCTCCCTGCAACAAGAGTGAACTAATGGAACCAAATGGAATCTTATGGGTCTGTAACTTTAAACATTTGACAGTCTACATTGGTGGTCACAGATCACAGAGGAATGAATGAACGAATGAACGAATGAATGAATGAATGGATGGATGGATGGATGGATGAATGAATGGACGGATGAATGGATGGATGGATGGATGGATGGATGATTGAATGAATGAAGGGGAAAAACATTATATCAAATAATGGTCTTGGTCCAAATGCATATCAAACTGGGGGTCATTGAAATGAAAAAGGTTGAGCATCACTGGTTTATACTGTAGCTGGACCAACCACCTGCCACTGTGTGTGTGTGTGTGTGTGTGTGTGTGTGTGTGTGTGTGTGTGTGTGTGTGTGTGTGTGTGTGTGTGTGTGTGTGTGTGTGTGTGTGTGTGTGTGTGTGTGTGTGTGTGTGTGTGTGTGTGTGTGTGTGTGTGCGTGTTTTCAGGGAACCTTTGCCTTCTCCTTGATCAAGTACACTCCTCTGAAGTACAACAATGAGTATGTGTATCCATGGTGGGGCTATGGTCTAGGCTGGATTCTGGCCTTCTCTTCCATGCTCTGTATTCCCATGTGGGTGGCCATGAAACTCTACACTACCCCCGGGACCTTAAGAGAGGTACGCTTATTATGTTTATAACAGAATCTCAGCAGAATCGAACTGGCAGGATCAGAATCTATCCATACTTTTATATGTTTAATCTTTCCACCGTCCACTGTCCTTGGTCTGTCCTGTCTCTATACAGCGTCTCGTCTTCCTGACTACTCCCTCCACCGACCTTCCCAAGACCAAGAAAGAACAAGCCAAGATGACGGCCATCTTTGTCGCCGATGGTGACACTGTGTGTCAGAAAGCACCCCCCACCAAGGATGGATACTTCCCCGTTGAGGAATCGGAATCGCACTGTTAAGGCCTGCCGGTTGAAATCAGGGCTTTCCTAGGGGTCGTAGGGGTCACTTGCCCGGCCTCAACATCTTCAACTTTCTACTTAATACCTCACCAGCCACTGTGGTGAAACAGGAGCAAGACACAGACACCGGAGCTGTGCTGTCTGGTTCTGTTGGTTCTATCCAAGGACATGTGAAATAAACTTAAGAAAGGACAACTACGCCACTTTCTTGATCCGGCAGATTTGTCGCACTAGGAGGCAAACTGGAGCTGGAAGTTTGATGGAATGCATTAAAGTCAATGACAGCCACCAGAAGGAGAAGCTTAGGAACGAACACTATTTCTGAACGATTGCAACCCTTGCAAATAATCAGTTCAGGAATATAAAAGAAGACATATGTTGTTTCCTGCTGTATTGTTTTTCTAAGCGCACAAAAATATTTGCACACAATATTTTTTGTTGAGGTATCTAAAGAGCACAGAGGAAGGTTCTGACTGTATGGCCTGTTGTCACGAGACTGTTAATTGTGTGATATGGCTTCTTTTATTTTCCTGAACATATCTGACAAAGGTCATAATCATTAAAAAGATATTGTTTGTCCATATGTTTGTCAGCCGTTTTTTTTAATGCGCATATATAGTCCATTGTGTTTTGACAGTGGCTGAGAATGTACACTATCACGTCTGCTTTCTGAGGAAGCTTTTTATGTTTGTCTTCTCATTTTCATGGACATCTCTAGAAGTATGTGTGTGACATGATGTAAAATGTATAGATTCATTGTTTCTATAACAGTATGGAGGGACAGATCATAGAATTTCACTTGAATAAAAGCCAGTTACATGTGTGTCTGGGAATGAAATGAGACTGTGGGACATGATGTATTTTCTATTATATTTCTAAAGTATATACTGCATGGATACTCTACAGTGAAGGTAGGTCTACTGTCGATTCACTTTCAATTTAGCCTGTTAATAATAATTTGGTTTTACATACAAAATAAACAATGATTTCACCATTCTATGCTGGATAACAAGGAAGCACCATAGACAGGGAAGCTTCCCCTACTGCTAGTAGGAAGGGGGCGGGACCATTTACTTAAACCCTAGGAGGATTCCATGCTTCCAGAAGGACCATAGAAGACAGGGAAGCACCATAGAAGTATAAGCACATTGACTACTGAGTCAACATGGACATTACATTAGTGAATGTTAATGATTAGGTTTTGTAGATAGTGCATTTGTAAAGTTTGGAACATTACTTGCTTAACGTTACTTGCTTAACATTACTTACTTTTTATTTTTATGGATGGGTCTAATAACGGCAAGTATACACACCAATTAATCATCAATTTGCATGTGCTCAGTTGTGAAGATGTATTTCTATTGACCCACATGACGTCACACAAATGTGCCCGCTCCCTAAGCAAACATTCAATAAGGAATCTCTGTTGTCATCTACAGCTTGAGAGGTGAGCACCTCTAGCCAATCAGCCAATCAGGTGATTGGACTCCACCTATAAATATCACTGCTTCTGACACTTGTTTGTTCTTGTTTTAGCATGCAACAAGCAACCCACCTCCAGCCCCAATATGTCTAGTATTGAGAAGGATGGATTGTGGTTCATTCTGCACTATAACTAGACTCCAATGGGGGGGTATTAAAACTATTCTCATACATTAAGTGTAAATGGAGTCTAATCGCCAAAATGCTCTTTTATTCAATGAAACTATTTGTTTGCAACAACTTGTTGCCGTTGACTTAGCCTGAAGGTTTTTACAAAACAAAACATTTGTCATAAGAAGTCCATACACAATACGTAACGGGAGGAACACACAAAGCCAGACATTGGAGGGGATAGCGGCTCTCAAAAATATAGTGAAAATAGCAGCGGTGTCACATCGTCTTGCTATAGAAGGTGAACCCTGTGAGTTTGAAGTGAACACCCAGAACAAGACTCATGGTTGTACCTGTAGCTTGGCACTGGTGACCAATGACAATGACCTCTCTCAGACGACCTCTCTTTCAGTTATGTGGGTGTGATCACTGCTGTGAGCTTCTGACACATGCCGCAGGATGTCTTCACATCGTGGCAAGTCCACTGTGCACAGACAACAATGGTAGAAGTAGTTGTGGAGATGAGCCCCTCCGTGGAAGCGACTCATGTGGAGGCGGGCAAGTGGAGCTTCGCCCATGCGTTTGTCACAGACGCCACACTGGTGGAGAATCTGGTTGATTGCCAGGAGATGCTTCCAGGCTGTGGCCTCCTCTGGGAACTGCTGACCACACTCACAGAACCATGCCAGCGCCAGGCTCTGTCTCTCTTTTTCCCTCTTGCCATGTTGAATTTCACTCAAGCTGCTGTACTGAAGAATTGCTCTGTCCATAGTCTGGTTGACCTCTGCCTTGTGCTGCATTGATTCATCATGTCTCTCAATTACATCTTGGGTGAGGAACATCTCACAGCATAGAGAACATTGTCCTCGCACTTGAAGCTGTTTCATTATCTGCACCACTGTTTTCTCTGCTACAGCAATGGCACCGCCCTGATTGCAAGACACATTAAAGTGTGCCTGAGCTGTCTGATGTGACTTTAGTGCTCTTCGGCAAATCGTGCATCGGACACTAAAAGGTACATCCTTGCACAAGGCGATCATACGATTCTTAGCGTAGCGTGGCATTGGAACAGGTAGCGCTCTTCCTTTGGACGCGTTCAGGGTTACTGAATCGGTGAAGTGGTTTTTGGCTAACATGTGCTGAAGACACTCATCTGTGTTGTTGAAGAGGAGGTAGCATGCAGGACATGCAAAGCATACAATCATTTGACAGGTCTGAGTGATCAGGTGGCCCTCAGCATCGGATGAGGAGATCTTGGACTGAACATGGACCTTCCATGCCTCCTTGGTTTCGAAATGGAGGCCACAAGCAACACAGGCAAAGAGCTCTGAGGGACTTCCTTTGAGGTGGATCGTTGGATCACAAGGGGAATGGTCAAACCTTTTCATGTGACCCACGAGAAGATGCACATTGTCAAAAACCCGACCACAGTTGACCACTGGACAGGTGCGTTTGGTTAAAGTATTTCGGGCGCGACTGCCCACTCTGCCAGGACCAGTAAAGAGCAAATCGGGTTCACCGTCAACCACTGGACAGGTGCGTTTGGTTAAAATATCGCTGAGGGCATGACTGCGTCTTCGGCTGCCGTGTCTTGTTAGTTCAGGACTAGAATTGACCACGCCAGGTTCGAGATCGGGCATGTTTAGCCACATGTCCACACAACGCTTTGCATCATAATCGCTTCTAGTAGCCATGCAGAAAAAAAACAACTCAAAGAATACAACTTGTTGAAGGAACGGGGGTCCAACTAGAGGGTTACAAAATATCTGCAAGAGACTCGGAAGGTGAGTAGCTTTTAACCTGTCCATCGGTGGCACTCTCACCATCGCAATGAGGTCACAATGACTCAGCCATGCCCAAATATGGAATTCCGGGTCAGACATGCCCAAATATAGGGGTCCATGATGTTAGACTAGCCTCTAAACTTTCTGATTAGCGACCACAGCAACCCCCATGGTATCATAGATGTATCCGGTAACCATGGCGACGTAATATTAAATGCCATGAAGTGGTCCGACAATCGACACATGACACACTTTCATTGTCAATGGCAAATATGAGACTTGTGGGGACAAGATTTAGCGGACATTTTACCTAATTTCCCCTTTCTTTGTCAATGGAAAATATTGAGACGTGTGGGGACAGCTGTATAGGAGAAAATATATATTATTTGAAAGTCACTTGAACTACAGTTCAAGCCTATATGGCTGGTGTCACTGGCCGAAGAACTGTTATTTCCACCGTCATGGAATGGAATAAATGAAGCTTCAGCCTCAGAAATGATGACTTTAGAAGAGAGCATGCAGGGTCAGTGGGTGCAGTCAGGGGACTGAATGTGATAGTAAGAACCATGTGGCTACCTCATCTGGTTCTGCAGCTAAACTACTGCGCTGCCAGACTGCAGGCATGTCCTGTCCCCTTGGTCTTTCCCCCCCCCCCCCTTTTTTTCCCTTTTTTATCCCTAAGGAATTTGGTTCAGGGGTTACAAACTGAAGCATTTCAAAGTAAATATTTGTAGAGATTATCAGATAATTATTCATCAAGATTCAGGATTAGGAGCACTGGATCCAGACCACATAGACTACAACAGATTCTACTGGTTATTTCAAAATCTATACCAGCTCACACTGTGTCACATTGTGATGCGATATACAGTATAAGCTTTGTCTGCTATTTCTGTGGAAAGACTTTGCCTATAATATTGACACCAGATGTGTTAATGTGGTTAATGGTTGTACCAATCCAGTAAGTACACAAAATAAAAATACACAAAAAGGGTTCTGTAAAGTTCCAGGTTATGGAAGGTTCTATAACTTCTGGGTCCTATAGTCAAAAGAGCAATGAGTCACTCACTAGTCACTAGTGAAGACCACACCTTTAAACAAATAGACCGAAATGTAAGAAAGGTTACTGTTGTACTTGCCATGTTCAGTATGGAGTGAGGATGGAGGGATTTAGGGTATTCATAAGGGATGAGGGGATGTGAGGATGGAGGGATGAGTTATTGCTTATCGGATGCTGTGATAATTATTGGGTGTGATAGTTATTGCCGTGATTATTGGTTGTGTGTGGGTGAATAGTTATCACATTAGATTGTTACCTGGTGTGGTCTTCCCTCCTATCCGAACATCATCATCATCACCTTTATTTGTACTCGGAAATACAGTTGAGGGCAAGCCCTCATTTTCAATGTAGCCGAGGTTACAATTCACAAATACAGTCAAAAGAGTACATCAACACAACATTATAAATCAGGATAAATTACAAAGGAACTTAAATGCAGAACAACCAGTAAAATAAATCAATTGAAGCAGGAGCAATCACGGTGAAAAATGTTCTGGAGCATTCCTTTGAACTGACCGAAGTATGGCAGGGAGCTCAGTTTTTGTGTTGTTCTAACTCCAAAATTAATAATATTAGCTCAGTCGGGACTCGGTAGAGCACTCGCCTTTCGACTGCAAGGTCATGGGGTTCATCCTGGGCACCGCCAACTCAGCATATGAGGAGCACGGCTTGAAGTCATGCGGTAAATTCTGGGAGCTGATGGTAGGTGTTGTGCTCCACCTCAGCAAACGGGGATAGACTCCCGCACCCTGGCTGATACTGACAATAAGCATCTCTGACTTACTTACTTTTATTATGTAACTTATTGTGCTTCGATATTTGGAGAATGCAGCGAGGCTATCTGTCTGCATTCCACTACAGCAGTGTGACTGTGTCACATCCCAGTGTGAGACACACTGCTTTATGTCACTGTCCCACACAAACAGCTGTATGGCTGAACAATTATTGGAGACCAGAGTAATATCTAACCAGAGAAATATCTATAAATTCCACAATCTATGCTCTCTCTCTCTCTCTCTGTGTGTGTGTGTGTGTGTGTGTGTGTGTGTGTGTGTGTGTGTGTGTGTGTGTGTGTGTGTGTGTGTGTGTGTGTGTGCGTGCGTGCGTGCGTGTGTACATGCGAGTGCGTGTGCAATTGTCTGTCCTTGATCTTGAGCACCGACCGTCCAACCAATCATCTATATAAAGCCTGTGATGCTGAAAAAATAGCAAATGGACTAAATCTGTGATTCCCAACCTTTTGATGTCATGACCATGGCCTCTACAATGGGCCCATGTCCCAGTTTGCCCATGATTTGCCCGCGAACACTATTGCACTTATTAGACTATTACACTTATTACACTATTACACTTATTGCACGTATAGTAGGGCTGAGGGAACATAGGGCTGAGGGAACATAGGCATGACCCCGTACCTAAGTGCAGGAACTCAAACTCAGAACTCAAACAAAGGCAGGAGAGCACATAAACTTGAATTTACTTGGTAACAGTACACTGAATATAGAACCTGACACACTAGATACAGCACTGAACAGGGTTTAAAGTCACTGGCTCAGCTGGTCCCCACAGGTGATCGCACTGGTGCTCTTCTTCTCCTGCTTTTGTTGTCTCCACCAGGCCATAGGGGGAGAGAGTATATTTTGCAGTCCGTCCGTCCGTCCGTCCGTGTGTACATCCGTCTGTGTACAGCTAATCTCCGGCACCGTTAACCCAGTCGATGCCAAATTTTGCACACACACTCCCTGGATGGCAACAATGAACCTCTGCCCCAAAGTTTCCAGAACGGCCTGTTATAGTGCCACCAGGAGGCCGACTTTTGAAAACATTTCTTTTTTAGGATTGGCCCTTTTAAAACAAAAAGCCTCAAATCATGAACGCAGCGTGCAATTTACGTGAAATCTTTCACAGACTGTCCTACTAGGCTGAGGAATATATCCCACCCTTTTCAAATTGGCCTGTTATAGCACCACCAACAGGTGGATTTTTGCAAAACAATTTTTTGGAACAAAATGCCTCAAATCATCCAATTGCCATCAAAGGCGTAAGAACAAATGGCACCCATTTCACATTGGCCTATTATAGCGCCACCAGGAGGCCACAACCTTGGGCCTGTGGTGGTCCCTGGACCCCATGTTGAGAACCAGTGGACCAACACTACAGTAATTTGATTTGTTTTCAGTTTTCACCACTCTTAACCTATCTTCGCAGTTCACCCCTTTGGAGAGGCATGATGCTGCCAACCACTGAACAGAACAGAGGCTTTCTTTGTGGTCCCTGCATCTGTTTTCTCTCCAGGTCTTTAGCTGTGAAAAACAAACAAAAAAATACTCAGTGGGGATTGTGCATTTGTAGTGTGAACCTTCCACATCGACCTTGCAAAGGAGTGTAACTGTGTGGGTTCCCTGGGGTGATCTTGGCACTGGTGCACACGTTGCACTCCTCTAATGGACACTGCTGTTGGTGGGGCTATTACTAACTACGACCAAATACATAAACATGGCTCTCATAAAACTGGAATACTTTTGTTAGGTGTCCATTAGCATTCTAACCATAAACTCAGTATTAGAATGCATTTTGCCCTCAAAGCATTTTGTTAGCAAAGAGCAAAAACAAAATATAATTTACAGATGCAAAATGTTTTACGTAAAAAACATACATATTGTAACCAATAAAGACACTAAATGGCTTGTAACTTAGGCCTGTGTTGTGCTATATATATATATATATATATATATACACACACACAAATATTTCAAGGCCAGCGGATAAAAATAATTAAATAATGATCATAGATCTTGTAACGAAGTGGTCCTCCGTTATATTCGGCACATTTATGCTTATTTTGCACACATATTGTACCAGTGTTTGATTGAAGTATTTATATTTGCACAGCATATGTACTTTAGTCAGTTGTATTTGCACACAAAGGAAAAGTCATGAGTTGAACTGGTTTATTGAAAGTATTATGAACATGGGAGTTGTTTCCTATCCGGCAGGATGGCCACTCAGCATTGGACAGTATCACCTGGGGGAAACAGAGGGATGTTTGGTCATGATGGGCAAGTGCAATACAGTTAAGAATGCAATATGTGTCAGGGCAATAAGTACAATATGTAATATGAGACTGTGTTATGGGTAATTGAATACTTACTGCTTCTGTTCTGTCTGTTCCAGTGTGTTCGGGCAAAAGAGTCCCCAGGCCAGGCTACCAGAGCACCATATATTGGTCTGGACTGGACCACAGTGAAATGGCCAGGGGGTGTTTGAGTTATGCATTGGAGCTGCTGATGATAATGGGATATGTGGTTTATCTTGCAATAGTGGGCATAATTGATATTTACTTACCGGTGTAGTGATATAGATTTATGGGCTCATGTGATGTGGGTTATGTGGGGTTCAGAAGTGTTGCATGTTTGACCGGTAATATGGTAGAGTCTGCACTGATTGTTTCAGCTGCCTATAAAAGGCTGCCAGGAAGCACACACCAACTCAGTGTTAGATTCAGTGAGAGGGCATGGTGGAGCTGCATACCAACATGCCCTATTTGTTTGCTGCGTGTGTCATGCCATTTCCCATGCTGTAACCTTCTTTTGGGAATAAACCACGGTGTGGCTGCATTTTACCTCCTGACTCTGTGCTCATTTCCAGCCGCTTATCGGTCCAACACTACAGATCTGCATATATGGAGCCATGGCCAGTACAGAATTCATTCCATGTCCCCCATGCCAAAGTGCCAGCACTCGCCCTGCAGTCACCAAGGCGGATGCATGCACGCGACCTCGCCCTTTAGGGCCCTCAGGGGGTGAATGAGTTTTGTCCGACATACCATTGGTCCGATAACGACAACCTTTCTCAAACTGTCACCCTAACCTCCCACGGGGCAGCACACCTAAACCTAACCTAACCAACCTTAATCCGGTCGACTTAACGCACCCCTCACCAACCTTAATCCAGTCAGACCAATGCTCCTTCGAACCAATGATATGTTGAACCAAAGTATGCCTCCCCCTCAGGGCGTCTTGGTACTCAGGGCGACTGGTATTAATAATTTTATTAGGATTGTGAAACTGCTAAATTTCATAAGGTTTGCCTGTAACCGTCTTCCAAAAATGCAGCATCCTCAGTTCCATGACTTACACAACCCTGGGTATATAATGATTTTGGACAACTGGACATTAGACAACTACTGCTGCTGTGTCCAAGTGTCCCTGCCTGAGCAAGACACTTTTAACCCCTAACTGCTCCCCGAGCGCTGTAATAATAGCACTCACATGCTCCTAATGTTGTTATAGTTACAGGTAAATGCAGAGGACAATTTACACATGCAAAAATACAGTGGCAAACATACCCCAGAGTAGTTACCAAATAACTATTATATTATTTCAATGATGATGATGATGGTGATGTGTGACAGTTGCTTACACACCTGTTACTGGGATTAACAGAGTGATTTACAGAGGTGGGTCTTTAAACCTGATGAATGATGACTACCAGCTGGAAACACTAACTGGCCAAATTTCAGCTGGCAGGGGAGAGAGAGAGAGAGAGCGAGAGAGAAAGAGAGCGCTAGGGAAAGGGCGTTAACAGCGAGACCTGGCAGAAGACTGTCCAGCAGATTGTTCTTAAACAGGGAGGTGATGGAGGTACAACAGCACAGTAGAGTATAGACCGAGGCATGTGACACCCTGAAGGAAGCAGATGGAACGTGCAGTGCTCTGGTGAGCAGTATAACATGGTACACATGGACCAGAGCACATATAGATAGAGGCCTGCAGGGGACAGTGATCTTTGCCTCTGTCCAGCTGAGAGACACTTCGACTGGACCAGCATGACGACCTGCAGAACCATCACGCTTTCTCTGCTCTGCTGCTGCTTCGTGCTCCACATGGGCAGCGCCCACCAGTGCCGGAGGAAAGGTTAGTTAGACCCTGCAGCTAAACCAGCTGAAAAACCTTTCAATGTTGGATAGAACATAAAGAGAACTGTAGATGTTGTTACAATGTTGGAGTGTATGTTCTTCTTCACAGTGTGGTGAATCTGGTGATTGCTGTGTTAATCTATAACCCTGACTTAGCCGCAATTTGCAACTCTAGATTTTTTTTACAATTGGTTGAAATCTAGAGTTGCAATAACCTCCATCGACTTCCTATGCATTGTTTTGGTTTTGCATTGGTTTGTGACCTCCTGGTCTTAAATTACGTTAAACTCACCAACATTGCAGCTGTAGTCCAAGCTTGAATTATCCTCTTTCGATCTGGTGTCGCTTGTTTATCATAAAAGTCCCCCGTAAAGATGTTATGAGCTACTTTCTGTCCAAAATATTCCAAGAGTGACAATATCGAGCTGCCATTTTGATTTTTGCAACGTGCCATAAAACAAGATGTGAGGGGGAGTGCTTGTTTAATAGCGTCCCTCCCTCCCTAGGGCGTCGGCCTCTTCTTTGGGTGTCTTACCTGCGCAGGTAAGATTCTATTAAACAAGCGCTCCCCCTCACATCTTGTTTTATGGCACGTTGCAAAAATCAAAATGGCGGCTCGATATTGTCACTCTTGGAATATTTTGGACAGAAAGTAGCTCATAACATCTTTACGGGGGACTTTTATGATAAACAAGCGACACCAGATCGAAAGAGGATAATTCAAGCTTGGACTACAGCTGCAGTGTTGGTGAGTTTAACGTAATTTAAGACCAGGAGGTCACAAACCAATGCAAAACCAAAACAATGCATAGGAAGTCGATGGAGGTTATTGCAACTCTAGATTCAGCCAATTGTAAAAAAATCTAGAGTTGCAAATTGCGGCTAACCCTGACTGTAACATTAGAGCTGCATAGGGCTTAGAGTTTGTTTGTTTTTGACAACAGATTTTTATTGTGGAAGTATTATTGGCATATATTGCATGTTGGATTATGTGTTTTTATTAAATATTTAAAGTTTAACTGTTGAAATTCAATTTATAACATAGAACAAATAGTGCCAGTTAAAAACGTACAGCTAAATTCATATAGTGTTAATTTAACTCAGAGTGTACAAGTGGAGCCAAATGGACCAATGAACCAAATGGAAATCCAATTGGTTCCGTTTGTACACTATCTGAGTTATATTAACTGTGTGACTGTGTGTTGTTGATGTTGTGAGTCACACCGCTGCATGTGCTGCCATATTGAGCCCAAAGAGAAGCTATTTTTATCCATATTTCTGTTCCAAATTTAGGGGAGTGAACTTGGAAAAAAGTGAGTGTGACTATATAGAAACAAATGGAATGAATGAGCTCATTATGTTGATGGTGGTCACCTTAGATGTGTCACAGCCCAGCACTGTGAATTCAACACACACAAACACTGCATTGTCACCAACTGCAATGTGCAAGGATGGACTTACTTTAAGCTATACTGTACTACTACGACCCATCACATTCTCTTTAGCAAATAAGATGTTATATGTATGTATGTTATATGTATGTGTATGAATCAGGTATGTCGAATTATATTAAATTTCAGTTTTAAAACTACTCAACTAGGAAAGTTGGGTAGAATCATTCTTATTCTGGCTGGGCATACATAAATATTTTACGTGCGTGCAACTACTAGAACCAGGGACCTTCTGTTTCCCAGGCAGCTATACAGCCCAATCTGTTTTTCTTTTTTTTCATCTCTTGAAAATACCTTTCTTCTGGTATTTGAAGAATAATAGAATAGAATAGAATAGAATAGAATAGAATAGAGCTTCAGTCGTGAACCTCATGTGCTGTAGAAGACTTGAATTCCAGTGTCTTTGAAACTCCCATTAAGCTGACCAATACAAGTGTTGGTTTGCTACTGGGTAATTGGTTCACCATAACACTACACTACAGTCTTTAAGTCTTGTACAGTATATATTAACACTGTTTGAAGTTAGACACTTCAGTCTGAGTCTCTCTGCTACCAATTTGTCTCACACATGTCATCTACACATGGTTCCAATATGAACATGGTAGCCAAGGTCCAACATTCATGGGATTCAGGAAACGGATGTTCCTCCAAAGAATGAGAAGCATACTGTAGCAGAAATATATCAGAACTTCTAAACCAAGCCAGGACATTTCAGTTGATGAAGAGGTGGGGTGTTTTATTTTGTTTTTGGTTGTATTATTGTAGCACCCAGCTTGAAGCTGGATGCATTTAGTAGCCTCGGAGACGGCAGGTGTTTTGTTTTAGATGTAACGATCAAATTATACATGCTGGGCAGTAGCTGAGCTTTCAGGAGCCAATCTACTAGCTTAACGTTACATTTCCCAGTATGGGTCGCTTCAACTACTTTACTTTTAATTATAGTATCAGTATATAGCTTTTCAGCAGTGGTGGGAAATGTACTCACATCTTTGAGGGATGCTAGCCCCTCCTATGTTGAGCTTTGAGTGTTTGTGTAAACACAAACATTGAAGACAAAAGTGTGTATTAAAACACAAACATTGAAGACAAAGGTTTGTAAATACAAACATTGAAGACAAATGTGTGTACTACTGTTACACAAACATTGAAGACGGATGTGAGGATGGCAAATGTGATTGGCTGAATGACATTTTGTGATGATTTGATTGGCTGAGCACGGAATGATAAGAGCGCCCCTCACTTCACACAAGTGTGAGTGTGAGTAAAAGTATCAATACTGCAATATAGAAATAGGCCTACTCTGTTGCAAAGTCTGGAATCTAAAATGTACTTGAGTAAAAGTACAAAATTATTGGCATCCAAAGTAGCTTCAGTGTAAGATAGCTACTTCATTATTGATTGCACATTCCGTACTACTTGAGTATTTTGGAACCATTATATTTTGGTGGTATATACCACTTTTTGTAGAGTGGTATGCCAAAGACCATGCCCTTTTGGAGCTCGACCGCTCGTCATGTCATTATGACTGAAATTGATTATCCTTTATTCATTTCCTACAGATATAATATCTGTGGGAGATGGCATTGATAATGAATGATCGGTGAATATTGTAATATAGGCATATATCGCTATGGATACATTTGGGAGTGCAAACTAAGTAAGGTTTGGTTTATTTTTCTATTTTCTATTATCTATTTTCAGCGTTGAGGAAATCTTGGAGTATAATAAATTCCCTGCCTCCAGCTGTATAGTATGAGCACGTGATTGAAGATCACACTGAACCTTGAAGGAGATACAGTAGACCTTTGATTCTAAACTTAACTGCGATTTGGACAACTTTCAATTAAAAGTGGATTTCTGGACGCATGTTGTGGTTTTCATCTGGATTCCAGGCTCCAGGAGACAGATGTACTGTAATCATACAGTACCCTATAGCATCCGTATTCTGGGGCAAACATCCGTAGAAACGCGCACGCACGCACGCACCGGGTCCGTCACAGATGATGAACCCAACTGATTTTTGGTGATCCCATGACCTTTATCCATCCGCACCACCCAAATAAAACTGCAATAGGCATATGTAGTTGTCTGTCTGCCTGCCTGCCTGCCTGCCTGCCTGCCTGCCTGCCTGCCTGCATGCCTGCCTGCCTGCCTGCCTGCCTGCCTGCCTGCCTGCCTGTCTGTCTGTCTGTCTGTCTGTCTGTCTTTCTTCTATAACATTTGGACATCCTTCCCACTAGTTGGCACAGACAAGAAACATGCTGTTTAATAAGATCCAGATTCAACGCACTTGCATAATAAAATACAATGCAATAAAAGCCCTGGCACGGCTTTGTGAGAGGAGGTGAAGGACGTCTTGTAGAGATTAGAGAAGTTACGGGACAGTAAGTGAAAACAGTAGCATTTTGGACATTTTGGATTTTGGAAGTTCTGACACTGAATAGCTATACAGTACCTCTTCATCATGTATCCCTTCTCATCCTTCCTGCTTATCAAAACGTCTTGCACAGTCCTGAAATGCTTTGTCAGTATACAGTATGTCAGAGTCCCTCAGGGCTCTATACTAGGGTATTTTTCGTTTTTCGGTTTAAACTTTTTTTTCCCTATAATGCCAAACGTCTGATCATCACTGTATATTAGTAAAGCTTTTACGGTGTAGTTCAAATGAAAGTACACGTGTTTCAAGCCCTATAGGCCTATACTAACTCCATCTGTTATCCTACTGTATATGTCTGTTCTTGACATTATCATTGTGACCTTCACCTTCACCTTTTAGCCTATACTTTCCACCCAAAAGTTAACGATCCCTCTTCCCTATAATTATTGATCATTGCTGTGAGTGTGACGTCTCATGATATTCACCCATCTGGTCTCCATTATGATTTATGACCATGATATTTGACCTTCTTGACCCCCTGTCCCCCTCTCTCTATTAGCATTGTTTCCATCCATGAGGATAAAGAGAGGTCTGGCAACCGTGCTGAATCCAACCTTTCACAACTCCATAGATGACATCAATCTGTTGTTTGAGGTGAGAAAAAAAGGAACGCACGGGGCCCTTTTCCCAAGCACGTTTCAAACGGTAGGCATGAAGGCCTATACTCAGTTGGTGTTTTGAGTGGTGCTCATGTTCAATACTCCACTACACACTCCACAAACCTGAGCACTTTGTCCACCACATGGGTGTGTGTTTCTTACGTTCTTCCCTCGTGTAGATGTTGCTGTCGGGCCTACAGATTGGAGAGGACGCCGGGAGCTTCTCGGTGAGTGACGCTGAACTGGCGTCTCTCCGACAAACCAGGAAGTTGGAGGCCATCTGCGAGGACACGTTGCCCAGGAAACTGACCGCCGTGCGCAGGCTTACCGCAGACCTGTCGCATCACGCTGGACAACTGCGCCAGGGGGATTTTGAACGCACCCTGTTGACCATGGTCTACACAGCCCAGCGAGTGGTCAATTCCACCGCTGGCCACCAGAGGGACATATGGGCAGAGTCCTTTGTCAGTTTGTACAAAGCCATCAAGCTGGATCTGACTGGAACACTTTGACTGGATTCCAGTTGAATGTATCCACTTAAAACCCTATACTTCATTGGAGCCCCACAGGGGTCTATACTTCACCGAAAATAGCCAATCTGCAAGAGTAGATAATCTGTATTCGCAAACTGTACACACCAGAATAGGGAGTAGGGAGCTAGGGACATCAAGTGCTTAATCATGGGAAACACAGTTTTTCTGTCAATGTCAACATTACTTTTGACATACTTTTTCGCTGGTATATTTTTCACTGCACACAAGACTCGTGCCAAAATGACGTGGTCACCAGAAATGTACCGGGAAAGGTATTTATTTATGTATTTTAACGTTAATAAAAACAGTTCCTGACAACTTGTCGTTACAATTTACAATTTAGACATTTAGCTGACGCTCTTAATCCAGAGTGATTTACAGTAGGCAAGAACAACACAAGGTATAGATGCATAGAAATAGTAATCTAGGATCATAAATAAACCAAGAACATATCATCAGTCTAAGTAACATTAGAATAGCCATTGAAACTATGAACACTATACTGTAACACGCTATCTAAACTTTAGCCTTTGCATAAGCCTGCAAGGTCGTCGAGTTCTACGGCAAGTACTACGGGCTAAAGTGGAGTCTGAAGAGGTGAGTCTTTCTTCACTCTTCAGACTACGGTGGAAGATTGGAAGAGTTTGGGACCCAGAAGAGTCTCGGACCTGTGGAGCGTTGTCCCGGATGAGGTCGTTGTGGTCCAAAATATCCTTATGTGCTAGGACCTTAGAGTATATATTAATATATCATATATACTCTAAGGCTATAGGACTCTGCAGCATTCCTTTTTGAGCAGTACTTCCGTATAGACAAATTCTGTAATCACAAATCACGAGTGGTGACCGTGTCGCCAAAAACACTACTAAAAGGAAAATTCCACAGCATGACTTTAAACAATGCATTTATATGGAAAACCATTTCTGTAATAGTGGGAACAAATGAGTATGACAAAGTAAGTAATGATACAGCAGGAAACTTTGATTTATTTAAATTAAGATTATTTTTAATGATTGTCCGATAAGAAATGAAGCACAATCCATACTGTCTCTGGAAGTTTGCGCTTGGCATTCAAAACGATGCATTATGTATTTGTGTCTGTAAAAACGAATCATGTACAAAAAATGTTTATACAATTATGCATTTCAGTATGTTCAGCAATTCGAAAACAAACAAAAAAAATCAACCATACCAATCATACATCACTAAAATGTTCCCCAGATAAGACCCATCTACCAGTTCTATGTGGGCCAACATCATAACAGTTACTTTAACCCCTTATGTGCTATTTTATAGCACAGTGGTGTCATGTGGTGAAAGCTATCTACTGTCCTTGTAGATCGACTATCCATTTCCGGATATATTGACATGCTCAATTATGGACTGGAATTATGGAATTGTGGATTATGGATTTTAAATGGTTAAGTACATAGTGAATGATGTTACAGTAAGAATTTGTGTGTATTTGAGTCTTGAGACTGTTTTTATGGAAAAAAAATCCAATAATGGAAGCCTTTCACCAACATGGCCGACGTACTTCCACTCGGTAGGGTAGAGATTTGTTCTCACCATCGCCAGCAATGTTAAGAAACCATCATGCTGTCACCTCCAATTCTATCTGTAATGATCAGTTTCATTATAGCGTATGAAGGATGGCCAAGAATCTACCCAAAGAACAATAGAACATACACATAGCCCCCAAATTGTATCAATATAAAATACAAAATACCAGTGACAAATACTATATGTGCAGGGTGGGCTAAACTATACTAGGCCCACCTGCTGTGGGCTCCAGTATTCTGTTAAAAATGACATGGGCCTCGGATACTTTTCAGGATTCATATTCAAAAGTATCAAAAGAAGTAGATCTACAAGCTCAAGCTCCGAGCTTGTGGATCTTCTACTTTTAATGCTTTTGTGTGACGCTATAGTGTGATCAAGTAGGGCATTCATTTACAAGCATTATGTACCCTAACTTTCCTGTTATACCCCAGATTTGAACCAGGGTCACCTGCACACATTTTTACCACTGAGCTAATTAGAGCCTGCCTGCTCAACCAGAAACACGCGCACGCTCTCAAATGTTGTGTCCAATCTAGACACAGGATATAATGTCTCAATAGGAGAGCAGGGAGACCAAATACAATCACCCCAATTGTATAATATTGTATTAACATAATGGTAAACGGTTCATTTATATAGGGCCTTTATCCAAGGCGCTTTACATAGATTGTACATTACATTCACCCATTCACACACATTCATACACCAATGCCGGAGGAAACCATGCAAGGTACCAACCTGCACATTGGGAGCAATTAGGGGTTCAGTGTCTTCGACACTAACTCTGGAGCCTGGGTTCGAACTGGCAACCTTGCTGTTCCCATCCAGCCACTCTACCCTTGAACCACCGCCGCCAGAACATACTCTTACCATACAGATTGGACAAAAATATTATTTTATTCATTAAAAAAAGTTACATAATTCAGCTAAGGTATACTGTATATATGAGCTGCCTGTGGTGGGTGTGATTCATTATGGATCCATCTGTCAGCAAACAGAGCTCACAGAGCCACCGTGCTGACGCTCTGTGGTTGTCTTAAGTTCCTCTCTCGAAGAGAGTCATATGGGGTGCCGCCACCTGGTGGCGCAAAAGCACAGAAACTCTGCATGTACTCACGAACAATTCCATTGGATCGTGAAAGTGTCGCTCACGGTGACATCCCCAACCCCACCCACTCTGTATAAAACCGGGGGTTGGTCCCGTGAGCGTCATCCTGGGCCTTGGCACGGGGCGTCCCCATCCAGGATGTGTGCGCAGCGGCAAGTTGGTCGTCTCTCTTGACCTTTGCCACGTATTACAATCTTGACGTGGCACCCAGGGACTTAGCCCAAGCGGTCCTGGGTGCAGCAGCGCAATGATTGAAAGTACATAGTGCCCCCATGTTCACACAAGCATTCCCTATAGAGTGGCTCTAGGAGATGGTTAGCCATCGAGCCCGTTTCACGAGCACATACGGCAGCTTGCTGTCGGCTCCTTAGTAGGGATTGATAGCAGTCGGACAGGTTGGTCTGTCCCGCTATCGGCTTTGTTCTACCTGGTCAGGGACCTAGGTAGCCTTTAATTGTCCTCCTTACGGGAGTATACACGTGCCACGCCTGAGGGTGACATGCGTGTGTCTCTTGATAGGTGGACCTTGGATCGGTCCTATCAGCCGGTGTGATCATACGGGAGTGTTATGATCCCCATATGACTCTCTTCGAGAGAGGAACTTAAGACAACTTCGGGTTACTTCAGTAACCTCAGTTGTATAAGTGACTCGAAGAAGAGAGTCATTAAGACGCCCTTCTGCTTTGTCAGCGGCAGAAAGGTAGATTGATAGGAATGACGCTCACGGGACCAACCCCCGGTTTTATACCGAGTGGGTGGGGTTGGGGATGTCACCGTGAGCGACACTTTCACGATCCAATGGAATTGTTCGTGAGTACATGCAGAGTTTCTGTGCTTTTGCGCCACCAGGTGGCGGCACCCCATATGACTCTCTTCTTCGAGTCACTTATACAACTGAGGTTACTGAAGTAACCTGAAGTTGCTCTGAGCTCCCGGGCGGCTGCCCCCGGGGCTCCAGAGCAGCAGTGTCCGATGCGTCCGAGGAGCTGGGGACAAAAGGAGGGCAGAACGGTACGTAGCGGAGCCAGGGAGACGAGGCCAGCAGAGCACCGAGGCCCCAGGGAAGGCTGTACACCTCTCCGCTCTCCAGGGTGTTGCTGGAGTCTTCCTCGTGAGCCTTGTTCCAGGCCACGATGCCTCGTTCGCGCTTTGATCCTGTTGGGGGCACAAGAACGTCACTGTAAAAACACAGCATGTCTCCTGTGTTGATAATCATAATTGATGTGTTGTGGAATGGAAGACTGCGTTTCATTATAGCTTAATTATATTTACGATGGATTCCCTTCATTTCAGTACGGTATGTGAACATGAGCTATATGTTCACATACCGTACTGAAATGAAGGGAATCCATCGTAACTTATGGCCTGGCCTTGTGGTTTGAGTTTACTTGTCACCAGAAACATAGACTTGTTTACAACGCACAGACATGCATTCAGTTCTTGGGCTGAGGAATCCTTTTGTAATTTGGCAGCGCGCGTGTGTGTGTGTGTGTGTGTGTGTGTGTGTGTGTGTGTGTGTGTGTGTGTGTGTGTGTGTGTGTGTGTGTGTGTGTGTGTGTGTGTGTGTGTGTGTGTGTGTGTGTGTGTGTGCGTGCGTGCGTGCGTGCGTGCGTGCGTGCGTGCGTGCGTGCGTGCGTGCGTGCGTGCGTGCGTGCGTGCGTGCGTGCGTGCGTGCGTGCGTGTGTGTGTTTGAATACCTGGTATGGTGTTGTCCAGTGTGAAGCCAAATATACCTCCTACAAACATACTGGTGGTCAGAAGGACCTGCAGCATCTGGTCCAGTTCTACCACACCTACACATTGTATAGAACAATACCAACATTTATATCTGGTCCAGTTCTACCATAACCATTGTATAGAACAATACCAACATTTACACCTGGTCCAGTTCTACCACACCTCATTTTTGTCTATTATCAAGCATAATTTACAGGGACCAAAAACTGCACTCAATATGGAGCGTTAACTTGTGATAGAGTGATTGGATTCCAATTATTTCATCAGGGTATGAAAATCAGCTTGAGGCTTGAAACTAGCTTGAGATGGATTTTTGTGCGTAGTTTATGAAAACAAGGTGTAATGTCCATCATGAATCCTGGCTATAGTAATCTGCTTATGGAACCATTAGACTCAGGTACCTGTAGCGATGGCGTTGGGGTTCTTTATTATCCAGTTTGGGATGACCAGGCCAGAGAACATGGCGAATCCAAAGATGAATATGTTTCTAGAAGAGTTCATGTCTGCATACTGAACAATTACATGAAAACAAAGGAGGCTTGTCAATCATGTCAACACAATGATATCATTGCTGTTGTGCAAAAGCCTCAAAAACCTCTTATTTCCATATTTGGACTTTTTCCGTTTTTTCTTTTCTTTTTTTAAGATTAAAGCCCTACTTCGTCGTACAAGAGTGTCACATGAAAGGATAGCCGATCTACGTGTTGTGAACTTGTAGATCTGCTATTTTCACAAAAAAGTTTTTACAAGGTTTCTGCCCGACAGCATCAAATCTTAGTTTAAACATTTGGAGCATTGTTGTTATGTGATAAATTAAATTTCAGATGTTGCATTATTCACCTGCAGATTTGCAACTCCAGCAGCAGAAATGACCCCAAACATGACCATGAACATGCCTCCTATGACGGGTGAAGGGATGGTGGTGAAGAAGGCCCCGGCCTTACCAAACACACCCATGAGAACCATCAACACTCCACTGGCTACTATCACCATGCGACTGCCAACCTGCAGGCAGACAATCACAATGGGCCGATTCACCAAGCTGTTTACACCCATATTATGGGTGTGAAGTAATTTTCCAAACTTCCCACGTTAGTAGTCTAGATTAACAAGGCATTCTAATGACATACAGCAAGCTTTGATCCCATAAAGGATCTTGCAAAGGGGGAGCGATAAAATGCGCCTATAGTTCATTTTCAATGAGACCTGCGTTTTTTGCTGTGCGACAACGCAAGCGTATTTACGTGAGCGTGGTCCTGTGAACTTGTTGCGCGCGTGCTCGTTTCTTTTTTTTGTACGCTTGCGTTGCTGCGCCCCTCTTGAGCAGACCTGTCGTTGATCCAGGCAACAACGTGTGCGTTCCTCGCTCCCTGTTTGCAAGGCCCTTAAGTCTGCATCCCTCTGCAAAATTCACAGACAAAAAAAGATTACTGAATCAGACTACTAACGTGGGAAGTCTGGAAATTCTTAGGGTTTTAGGGCCGATCACGTCATTTTCAAATGATCAGAATCGGATCGGTAGCAAAGAAAATCGATCGGGACAACCCTATAGTATCAATATTATATCCATATGATATTAGACTGGATATGTCCCGATCCGATCACATCGTCGGAAATCGGGGCCGATCACGTCATTTTAAAATGATCGGAATAGGATCAGGAGCAAAAAAAACTTGATCGGGATGTCCCTTATACTGTGGATTTTTGTGGAGTGTGCATGTGGTGGCAATTAACAAAAGTCCTCAAAGTGAGGTCTTTGGAATAAGGAGCCCTTGAGGGGATTCTGGCTGGCGATTTTGGTTGGCGTCCCCTGCCAAAATGCTATTTCACAATAATTCAGTTCACTTGAAATGATTACAGTACAAAAACATTTACAATATCACGACCTTAAGAATGTAATTCTCAATTCTGACATACAGACAATTAATTAAATTTGATTTGAACCAAAACATATTTTCACACCCGGTCCCTTGGTCATTTGAAGTGGGGGGCAGGCCCTAATGACGGTCAATTTGCAGGTCTGTGACATTAAACGTTTTAATGACTCGCACACTTCCTTTGAATTATGTATGCAATAGGTATGCTTCTAGTAGCGGAGCAGCTTAGTACAGGATACTGTAGGGGTGATTTTGTGCTAATTCGTCTAAAAGTGCCAAGACATTAAGACAGAAATGCCAAGTACTAAGTATGACTTAGGTGCAAAATTGCTGCTGTGAATATGGTGAAAACGTATTAAGGCTGTTCCATTCTGGTCAAACAGAGGCAGGATTCTGCTATTGTACATGTACCTGTAATGCTTACTGGAAACACTGCTACTGTATGTCGTGTGGTCTAGCTACCCTCATGGTGTCTTTAGGGGATTCCAAATGGCCCCTTACGCCTACAGGTAACTCTGATAATAGGTATGCACCTGCATTTGGTTCCATTTGCACATGCACTCTCAGAGTTATGGAGGTCCTTGAAATTAAAAGGTTTGAGAACTACTGTGCTACACAGGAAATTGAACAGAGCTTTATAATTGGTATTACACATATCTTTCCAATGGCTACTAGTCTATTGTTGCCTCTGCAACCCCAATGGATGGAAGGATAGATATCACAGTGTGCTCACCTTAGTGACACCCAGCGCTCCAACATTCTCGCTGTATGAGGTGGTTCCGTTTCCTGTGCCCCAGGCCCCAGCCAGCAGGCAGCCCAGTCCTTCGATGCCGATCCCCCTGTTGATGGCATGTTTAGGGGGAGGTGGCGCGCCAGACAGCCTAGCACAGGCGTGGTAGTCCCCCACGGACTCTATCATGGAGGAAATCACGCCGGCCAGGATGCCCACCACCCCCGCCAAGCTCACAGTTGGAACGCCCCACTGACCTGAGGTTGGATTTCAAACATACAAAGTGTCACTGCATACACAGGAACACTTCACCCATTTTCAACCTTATCTTCATAAAATTGGTTCTCTCCTTATTAGTGCACTGCTCATTTTAAGATGGCACAATTGCTTGTCAACAAACGCTTTGTCTCAGAGGTGGGATGTGGACAGTTCATAAACCTATCAATGACATTATCGAATAGGATTCCAAGCTCATAGAAACGACAGCCTTCCTCTTCCTGGAATGTTTAATTAGTACACTGAAACAGAGGCCACTGTTGCTGCATCAATAAATGACATGATATACACAAAACGCACTAAACAGCAATGTGAAGAATAAAATGTACTTTGTAATATGTAGGCCTACATAGTATTTTTAAAAGCATGCGCTTTTGAAGACTTTACTCCATTACTGTACTCAAGTAAAAATGTGACTAGGCGACTTTGACTTATCTGCATTTTGGCTTGTGGTGGAGATTTTTGTCAGAATTACATTTTTGTCACGGACATATAAAATGACCGGACAATAATAATGACCATAGCAGGTCTGTAACAATGGAACAATGTGTTCAAATGGAACCAAATTGACACTTTCCATATGGTTCCATTTGTACACTCTCAGAGTTAAAGGGGTCCTTGCAAATAAAACATTTGATAGCCACTAGTACTAGTTGGACTCCTAATATGCATTAGTATCATCATAAATAACTGTCATACATATTCTGAAGAAAACCTGGAGACTGACTGTCACGGGGCAGCCCGTGCCCTGTACACAGACAATGATTGGGGACATTGCATAAACTTTACTACACCTGCTTCCAATGAATTATCAATCAGCCAGCTTGGAAGTGGCGGGTCAAGTTGTAAAGTGTATGTTATATTTATTGATACTGTAACTGAAATGCATTGCTGAAGTATACTAATTGTTTTAAATGTATTTATTGATTTGAAGTTGAAGTGATTGTGAGTCACACCTCCCCTCTGCAGTGGCATTCCTGTTGACTGGGAAGGTGCCAAGTGCTGCAGAGGAGGAGGGGTGTTTGATTCGAGAGCAATCTTCAAAACTATAGTTTGTGTATGAATGGACATCCGGAATTTCATGTTTAAGTTAATGTTAAAACCTTCAGTAATGGTGTGTTAACTCATTGGTCTTTGTATGCTTATGGTGAGTTAATTGAATTGCCAATTTGCTGTGATATGGTTTGGTATGGTATGTCTCACTCTTATAAAAGGGAGTCTGCAGCTGATGTGTGGGACATTGGGAGTTAGACCTTGGTTGACACACAGGTAACAGCCTAAGTGAGAGCTGCCAGGGCCCTTTAGAAAGTAAGGGTATGGCCTGTTGCTGTAGCTTCTCCTTGTTTTAGGTGTTTGCGGAGCGGCTCGTATCCCCGGATCGGCACGTTAAAATTACCACCGTTGAAGTGCCCTTGAGCAAGGCATTGAACCCCTACCATGAAATGTTCTATGAGCAGGGCCTGGCTGTAAACAAGTTATTGAGCTTAGTCCAGTTACCCTGGGTAAACATGGTAACTTTGCTTACTTTCACATGTGTCCGTGTACGGACATATTGGTGACCCCTGACTGGGCAGCATCCTCTTACCTGGATAAGGGAACCTGAACCATGGTGCGCGTTCCAGGATGTCTCCCTGCAGATCAGTGCGGGCCAGGAAGCCATACTGCTCAGGGCTGGAGGGCAGCGCATCATAGACTGTTAGGATGTAGCAAACGAGCCATGACACTGTGATACCCAGCAGCACCTGCAGGAGGAGCCAGAGCACTACCGTGTGAGAGCTGAAGTCTTAACTACTTTCCCCCTGGCATTGGTCATTATAGGTAAAGTAAAAATAAATAAATAATAATCATATATTTCTGTTTTTGGTGCAACCACTCCAAGGAACAGCAATGTCCGTGTCCGCCTATGTGACGTTAACCCATGCACCCATGCACCTATGTGACTGTGAGCACCAGTATGACTATTAGTACCAGTAGGGGCGCTGTTGTGCCAGAAACAGAGAGAGATAGTGTTGCACTGTTGCCTGCTAATGAGAAAGAGAGAGGAGGGGGAGGCGGGGGTGATTTTTTATTTGGAACCTTGATGTCCACATACTATAATTAAACCCCAGATGCTATCCAAGTTGATCTGTATCGACCTCAGGAATGGATTTCCTACTCACTGGGAGAATCTGAAAGACGTAGAGCCGAGACATGTGCAGCTTCTTGTCCTTGCTGTATGTGGGGAAAGGCAGCGCTATGTGACGGAGGTACTGAGAGAACAGGATGATCAGTGATGTGGTCCTGCATGTGTGGGCCGGAGAGAAGATTGACATTAGATGATAGATTGGCAAGATTGCAACATACAAAAATTATATCAGTAGTTTGCAAACCTTTTCATGTCAAGGACGCCCAAATGTAAGTATTTGGCCGCGCAGACCCCACCCCATTTGAAAAGAGTTTGAGGCAGCCATGGACCCCCAGAAGGGTAGATTTATGTTGTTTTTATCTTTTTTTTTATTTTTTATCTAAATTAAAAAGAAGATGTACAAGCTAGCCAATGTATAAAGCATGGATAAAGCAGTTAAAATGACTTTGCTGCAGGGGACCCCCTGGAACACCTCCAAGGACCCGAGGGATCCTGGGCCCCACTTTGAGAACCACTGTTTTACATGATCAATTTCTATAATAGTACAGGATTATTCTACCCAAAGCCAAGTGGGCAGAGAGAGAAAACAAATGAATTGGCTTTATAACCCTATATACTTCACCATCCTTTTGATGTCTTAATGAATGATGGTAATAGGGATAGGGTATAAATGAATACTCACATGGCAGAGATGCCCCAGTGATTGCCAGCTTTGATGCCAGCAGAGTCAAACAGAGACAGTCCGATGAGCGAGATGGTGGGCGCGATGGTGAGAGGCCCGATGAAGCGCATGAAGACACCAATGAGACCTGAGAAACCCACCACAACCTGGAAGATGGAACCCACCATGATGGAACCCTGCACCTGTAAATCAGAGACGACATTATTGCATAATCATTAATTCAATCCTTTGTAATCAAAGTTGTTTCTGTGCTAAAAGAGATCTGCATCACTGTAATCATTATTTTATCATGCGGAACGGAGAAAGCGAGTGTTAAGACTTTCTTTAAAGCGATAGATAAATCGGTAACAAAAATATATATCAGAATTTTTATCTGAGTCAGCATATGGTGTTGAATGCAGCGTTACGGGCAGCGATAGCCAGGTTGGAGGTGCTTTTTTCCGGAAGGTTCCCAGTTGATTTTCTGAACCCCCAACTGCTTCAGTGGAGCTGCTCAGTGGCCAATATAAGACTAGTTGTAGCCTAGGCTACTTGTCAGCTCCCAGTTTTTAGTATACCGGTAGCTTTGTCTAATATATACTGTACATGTTGTAGGCCTACATAAAATCTCTTCACCAAAAATAACCGATCTACAAGCTCACACAACACGTGACATCGCGAGACGTGGCTGAAAATGAGCACTCTGCGTCCCAGCTTACTCACCGCTCTCATTCGACTCTGCCACACCTCGATGAACTCTGTGGAGGAGGTGTTGACCAGACTGGCATTCTGGGTCCAGGCGGGACACGTCCACTCTGGCATGGACAGCATTGCCATGGAGGGAGCCAGCAACGTGAACGTACCTCCTTGAAGAATGGGCAGTCTGCGGACATAAAGGAGATTAAGTTACAGGTGGACAGAGGGAGTATAGTTCAGATACATGTAGTAGAGTGAACAGTCCATTAATGGGGTTAAAGGAGTCGATAGGTCTCCATGGCTTATAGTTCAGCCTGTGCTGAATGTGCTGTTTTCATCAGCCCCTGTAGGGCCTTATGGGTGTGAGTCCATTTAGAGACAAGGAGAAAAGTGTTATTATCTAATTAAGAATCCTGACCAATATTAATGATATGTAGCCTGCCATCTAGTTCACGCAGATCCACTCATGAGGTTTTCATTATGCCATTATGTTGCTGTGTATGCTACTTGTTTATGTTATTTAGATAGAATAATACTGTTTGCTTGACCACAAACACATGACCATTTACACGTTTGTTGACTAGGGTTCATTCATGCCATTTTCTCTGATGCTGCACTTTGAATAGTTCATGCTTATGGGCAGCAGAGGGCCTTCAAGGAACCTGTCACCTCACTTATCTACAGAGGTGGGCGTATCATGGAGTAGACGCGTTTCTGTGTAGCTCTGTCAATTCCTCACTAAAAACTATGCACTTGCCTCTTCCAAACAAAAAAATGTGCAACTTATCTACAGAGGTCAAAACAGAGGATCACTGCTGGTCAAAGTCAAAGTGCAACTCCACCCAGTAAAGCAACCGTCACTCCTGTACTTTATTTTCTAAGTCTCGTGCATGCCTCCTCCCCCTCTTTCTCTCTCTCCCTCTCTCTTCCCCTCTCTCCTAATGATTGATAAAGGGGTTGATTTGAGTCTTGTGAGGAAACCAGCGAGATCATGACTCTCTAATCAACTGCTGTAGGATAAGTGGAGTGTAAATGGTGTTCTCTGTGTCTGACCGCACGGTTCTGCCCACTCTACCATCTACAGCAAAAAAAGAAAGAAAAGAAAACATGGCCTTCGGTGACCCGATCAAACCTAAATTTAACAGCGAAACGACTAGTACTGGAGACTTGGACAGGAACGAAACAGAAAGGTTGGCAGCATACTGTAATATTACTGTATTCTGTACCACAGGCTAGCGGGTAAATGGGCCTTTGTATTGTAAAGTTAATTACCCGTCAAAGTGAATTAGGTTTGTTAGGTTTGTTCCTCACAGTTGACCGCCAGCTTTTTTGGTGAGAGACAAGAGGCGCTGAAGCAGGGGAATGTGGATTAAGCAACAGCTAAGATTCCAACCTTAATAAGATGGAAATTCCTTCCCTAATCCTTATGTGACACAAATATTGAGCCAGGTGGCCGTGTGTGCAGGCGGTATGTATGGTTTGTTTGTGAGTTTCGTGCTGTGAAGAACTGTGTAGGTTCAAGGCTATACAAAACACAATCGGCGGGAAACAATTGACATTCTTTTTGTGCCTGCTGTCTGGATGTCGCTGTAAACAACTGATGCAACTTGAAGACCAAATAGGTCAAAACATGTCGGTCGAATAAAAATTTCCTCCTTTTTAACTATTAAGGGTGCCGCTTTTTTCTATAACTGATGCAACTTCCGTTTTAGGGGCACAGCACTGCATGGTTCCATTATTATTATATTTTATGTAAATTAATTGTATTTTATTTATTGAGCACACATTTTTAAAGCAATACAAAAACAGCATAGAGGCCTCAGCATTAATAATGCATTAATATTACTGTATGATTTTGAATACAATAATACCTCCCCCCCCCCCCCCCCCGACATGGTCGAGGCAGATGGCCGCCCACCCTAGAGTCGGGTCAAATCACAACAAGTGTCTTGAGACAACTTGTTGTGATTTGACACTATAATAAATTTGAATTGGATTGAATTGAATTGATCCAAAATACTAATATTTAGTTTGGGGTATCATATCTGGGAATGGTATACAGAATATGTCGCCTGAGACTGCTGTGTCTTGCTTTTTAAAGTGTTTCCATTGATGGTTTAAATACAAAAATATGTGCTCGACACGGTTCATTAATTCCATGCTTTTTTTCTCCTTTAGCTCTTAAAATGCATCCTGTGCACGCTGCCACACTGACATATCCTCTTATAACAGAGCAACTGGAATGTGTCACAGAGGTTAGGAAGGATCAAGGCTACACGTTGTATTGTACTGTTCAGCTCCATTAATCATAAAGTACAGTTGTTATATAAACACAAGGCTGTAGAATCAATATGACACGAGGACATTCCACGATGTACATGATCATAAACGACGACACAAACCCAAATATTCATCATCCAAACACCCCGAATGCAATGTACACAGACTGGATATCATCTGGCACACAGTCACACACACACACACACACACACACACACACACACACACACACACACACACACACACACGCACACACACACACTTGCAAACTCACCTTATACCAAAGGTGACCTGCAGCAGTGTGCAGATGCCAGACACAAAGAAGATGGTGCTGAGGAGTTGGCTCTGTGTCAGTCCGTCGTGCTGCAGACACAGTCCCTGGGACAGGATGAGAGGGATGGCGATAAGACCCCCGAATGCTGTGAAGCAATGCTGCAGAGAGAGAGGACACACATGTTGTTAGAACCCTTTTATTTTATGGCGACCGTAGGTCGCAGTTTACTATGAAAACCTGCATCTCCCGTCAGTCAGTCCGTCAGTCACGTCTCGTGACACACTCCATATTCATATATGGCCAATACAGAATTAATTGGACTTGTGTCAAGGCACCCTATAGGATTCCACGGCACCAACTTTGAGAAACCCATCACTAATAGTCCATGGAACATTGTTTGAGAAACAGTGGGACGCATACTGTACGTTGATTCTTAGTCAGGGTGGTGGTCCCCATGGTTAACAATCAGTTGAAAACCCCTGTGCTCGGGGAAAGGTCATGAGGTCGTTGCACATTCCATGGCAATCCAGCCAATAGTTATCAAGACAATGAAGACATTTTTAAATGGAACCAAACCAACCGACCAACCAATTTCCAGCGTCACCCTTAAATCCTTGATGCTATCGTCGGCACAACATTAAAGTGGGATTACATACATTATTGGTAGATTGTGTTGCAGACTGTATCAAAAGCACTACTATACTGTATGTCAATAGTCTCTCACCACCTACTTACAGCTGGCTAATTGGAGCTAATCTCACATCTGTAAACTGTAAATGGTCAATTATCATAACTTCAAAAAAATAACATGACAAGGGATCTGTCATGAGTACGAAATTACTCGTCAATCTCAGCTGACTCAATTTCACTGTTTTTTTCTCCCTCCATTTATTTTTTGTTTAAACCAAATGTAAATGAAAGGGTGAATTGATGCGCCCATGTGACGCTGTGGTCATTTCCAGTCAATTTGCATCCTTACATCCTCCCTCAGCAACCTGATTAGTCACTAGTCAGGGTAGTGGTTATCCAATTTATTACCTGGTTAATCAAATCATGGATGGAAACCCTGCACGGCTCGGTATCAACCTAAGGACTCGTCACTGTTACCTGGATCGCATGTGGCCCCCCGGGGCCGCCAGTTGCCCATGTATGCCCCTAAGATACCAGGTGGACTGCACAGTTAAAAGGGTCTACCTGAATGCCCAGGATGATGCACAGGTACCAAGGGGGCACGTCTGTCACACAATAAACCAGTTTGTCTCTGTTGTGTTCCTCGGCAGAAGTGTCAGACTCCTGTCCATCTTTCTTCTCTGGTAGATCACAAAAATGTCCATCAAGCTGCAATGTGGAAAGAGTCGAGACAAAAATGTCACATTTTATTGTCAAGCACAACATTGGATTTGCTGTGAAGATTGGAGGTGTTTGTGATATTGATGCTTGTTATTATAACCAGGATTTACAGTAGTACAGTTGCACACATCAAAATGAAAAACACATGATACAAGTTACCACCCAAACAAATCTTTGACAAAATGTTAACCAGATAATCTAAACTATCACCTATTTCAATCCCAGCAGCCTTGACCTACTAGCAGACACCATAACGTGTGAATAATCCCTTATCGCATCTGGACGAGCAAAGAGGTTGTGCCTGAGATAAGACTTGAAAGCGAATGTATATACTGTATATGTTTATGCATTGGGGCTACAGTGAAACGCTAACATATAGCCTATAAAAGTGTGAAACCTATTAACTTAGTCAACGTCATATCGGCTTAACATCACCATTGCTGCAATCACCAAAGTTTTGGGATAAAAACTGAGTGTAAAAATAAATAAATAAATTTGTACACTTTCTGGGTTAAATCTAGATCTTGCAAGAGTGTAGATTGGCTATTTTCATGTTGTTGGATGTGGTTGGACCTTCTGTTTTCAGTGAGTCACTCAAACACAACAGGGGAATGTTCCTATGAGCGTGGACCATCAGGCATGTAAACACACTGCATTCTTTCATGTCCATCACACAAGGCTGCTCGATAGAAATGATTAACCTCCCATGACGTCACAGCAAACAACGATATTATTCCGTGTGTGTGTGTGTGTGTGTGTGTGTGTGTGTGTGTGTGTGTGTGTGTGTGTTGCATTTAGGATATTGTGATATTGTGGACTGGTTAGTCTTAAATGTATTCATCTTTCCTTCATTTTCAATTTTTCATATATACAGTAAGTGAGACTAAGAAAAAGTTTAAGTTTTTACAGATAATGTGTATTATCAGCTGTGTATATATATGTGAAAAAGTTGTTTGTTATGGCCTATAGTGTAGGCCCTACACTATAGGCCATAATATACCTTTTCACATATCCTATGATTTGTTTACAGTGTAGGATCTACACAGTATAGGTGCAACAAATCACATGTCCACACTTCTCTAAGCAGCTTTTCATAACCGCCCGACCCAGATTTTGTGTACTCACTGCAAATGTGAAGTTGTCCAGTCCATTGCTTTCATTGACCGGAGCCATAGCAGGGTCGGCCAGCCTACAACAGGCTCAGGATGAAGCCCGATGGAACGCTATATGGTCTGATGGAGAAGAACAGAGACCCGCCCGACCACAGAGCAACATTCACAGGATGGAAGGAAGACTGGAAATGACCCAGTGACTCTCAGGAGCACACACAGAGATGGGGAGGGTGAGAGAGAGAGAGAGAGAGAGAGAGAGAGAGAGAGAGAGAGAGAGTTTAGACACGAGACTAGTGTTGCTGCTGATTGTTGGTGGAATGGGTCGCTGGTTGCGGTAACTCATGTGAGCTCAATTACAACACTAGCTACAGCTGACCTGACCTACAGAAGGGAGAGTACACCCCCCTCCTCCCCCCCTCCCCTCCCCAAGACACATCTACTGTAGCCTATGTACTGTATATCTCTCTCCTATCTATGTTTTTATACCATGAGGAGTTGAGGACAAGGGTCCTGGAATAATTTCTGCTGTCGGGGAGAAACCTCTTCACTCCATATTTTACATTTTTGTGGGTTTTTTGGTAAAATATAGGCCCTACTTGATCACACTACAGCGCTACACAAAAGCATCAAAAGCAGCAGATCTACAAACTCGAAACACAGTGAGAAGAGGCGTGTTTAATTGAGCTTGTAGATCAGTTTCTTTTGCTATTTTTTTTATTTAAATCCTGAAAAGTAATGGTTTTGGAGATGTGAGGCTTCCACCCGACACAGACGATAGTGTATTGGCACCCCATTGGCTCACCTGGTAATAGTGCGTACCATATAACTACTACTCTCTCTCTCTCTCTCTCTCCCTTGTTGTTACTGTCTCTGTCTCACTGTCTCTATGAGAAATAAAGCGGAAAATACAAACAATATAGCGCCGGCCCGTTTGCCTATAGTGCAGGGGGTTTTCGACTGGTTGTCCGTCCACTATGCATTCGGTAATGTAGGAACGTGAAGTGAAGTTGTCAGGCAGAATTCCCAGAGCTTAGTCGAGCTTACAGTAGATCTTTTGTAACCTATATCTATGTGACATGAATAGTAATTTCATGCTGGCATACCTGTATAGGGCAAGGTTCCAGCCAGAAAATGACATACTGTAGCCTACAGTATAGGACACGAGACTCCACTATAAGAAGACACAGACACGGACCACCTGTAATCATGGACCAGCTGGTTGAGAAACCTTTCACTCAATGACCTGGTGACCTGATGACACGTAGTTGTAAGTAGGAGGTCAAGCACTTCCACGGAAGTGTACCGGATTGCCTTATTATTAGGAAATGTGCCCATGTAATAGAGTGTGTCTCATCCGTATGTTACGAATCAGTATATCGGTAAACATGAGTTTAATAAATAGTAATTTAGTAATAATAATAATAATAGAAAATGGAATTATCAGTTTTAAAAAATCGAATCATCAGACGGATCAACAAGCTCACTTGTGAACTTGTAGATTTGTTATTTTCAAAAGAGTTTTACACATTTGAAAACTAATGGGTGCTTTTACTTTTGTACTTTAAGTATATTTTGATACCAATATTTTGTACTTTTACTCAAATACATTTTGGATTCTGGACTTTTACTTTTAACTTGTTTACTACATTTTGACATTGTAGACTTTAATATAATATGTAGGCTAATTCATATAATGATATTGTCCATATTGCCCAGCGATAATAGGAGTCATGACAACATTTCCTGGGAAAGTTATATTGTTTATAGTGTTGCATTATGCACCTCATTTCCTCGTTTAACCGTCCAGCTGTGCTTCTTGAACTGTCCCCACAGGCCTCAGATCAGTTAATGAGTCGGCTGCAGCCACACTCATTGAGTACCTCCCCTTCTTAATCAAGGACCAACACAACAAGACTGTCTGACATCCCTGCTCCAAGTAAATCCACCTCTGTCACAGTCTGGCTCAACTGCATGTCAACCTCCTGATAACAACGGTCACCTTTCGGATGACTTTTATCATGTCATTGGCTGTAACAGGAGCTCTATGACAATGACAGCCGTGACGGCTGTCATCGTCATAGAGCTCAGCTGCAGAAGTGTGACACTTCCGCAGCTTAATTGTTCCCGCGGGGGCCTTCTGCAACTCTCAACTAGCAGTGACTCAGCTCTGACAGGTTTGACGAGGATAACATCGCATTGATCCCAAGTCTAATATCTGAGTCGTACCAGGACAGGGGGCGGCTCGTTGGATCCGGGCTGGCCAGGCGCATCCAACAGTGCCTGGCCCAAGTCTGTCCGTCGCTCCTCGTCTGGCCTGGGCGTGAAAAGAACGCCTCAGTCACAATTGACATTTATTTAATTTGTTCTTGTTGTGTCTTTATTTTGACAGGACAGGATAGTTGCCAGACTGGAAGCAGAGAATAGGAGAGACATCATAGCAGCACAGCTCTCAAACTGCAGACACTGCATGGGCCCAATTCACTAAGCTGTTGGTCTATATTTTGGGTGTAAAATCATTTTCCAAACTTCCGACATTCAGTAATCTTTTTTTGTCTGTACATTGTGTGGAGGGCTGCTCTTTCTCAAGTCTGCTTGGATGCAGATTTACATGGGACCAAAGCTTACTGTATGTCATTAGAATTCCTTATTCTAATCCAGACTACTAACATTAGGGGTGTAAACAGTTTAGTGAATCCCCCCCCCGGCCCACTGTGATTGTGAGTTCATTGAGTTGGATGCACTGTGACTGAATTCTGGAGAACTCGCCGTAATAACTAACATGCCACATCGTCATCACCCAATTCACTTAGGCCTATGCTGTAAAAAATATATATCTATAAATTAGTTTGTAGGTGAGCTTTTGATATGAAAATGTGTATTTTGTTAATGTTTAGGCGTACTAATAAATGTAAGATTGTTTACCACTCAGCAAGCTCGAAACACGCGCGTAGCTTGCTACTTTTGCTATTTTAAAAAAAATGTATTGTCCATATCACTACGCCCCATGTGATAGATGGGTCAAAGTTGAACGAAAGTTGCACTAATATTTTAGAAATAGGTTAACAATACATAGTTTTGTGGATTCATTTACTTTTAATCCGTGGCCCCACAAAATGACCGGAACTACTTAATATTCACCAAAACCAGAGCTCCCACCAATTAATACAGTTGCAACCACTATATTAATGGAAAGTATTTCATACAGATTCAGTTAAAACAAATTGTGAACTATCCCTTTAACAGTTTAATGCCGTTTCCACGTCAACCCAACAGAGACGATATTTATTTTCATGTCATTCTCTGTCATGATTCACTGGACTAAATGTAAACACATGCTAATGCTATTTTACTCATGATGGGATTCATGACAAGTGTCACCCAAATGTGTGTCATGCTATTTGTATAGTCATCGATGTGGCACCAGTGACTCAACCCCAACACTGCACATCAACTGGCTCAGTCTGGTCCAGTCCGGAGTCCTGCACAGTATAGTGGACAGAGTAGGCCTACTCAACCCCAGTAGGCCTACTTGAGTAAGAGTCAAATATTACTGAAATACAACTGAAGGTTGCACAATCATATTCCTACTTGAGTTGAGTATGCGCTTACATTTTTTCTTTTTTAAAGCACATGTTTTCATTTTAAAACACCTTTTTTGTCCTTTTACAGTCTACACTGGCTTTTGTTTGCACCCCAGAGTCAGACAGTTTTTAAGTTGCTTGATTCAATATTTAGATATTTGATTCATTTCCTCAGACATGTGACCTTCCTAAAATACATAGGCCCACATTTGTTTTCTGTGAGTCTAACATGGTTAAAATGTAGTTTGAAGTTACAATGGGTTTATATAGTGTACTGTATGTGGCTTAATCGACCAGTGAGGTCAGGAGCAGGGTCGGGACACATAACACGATGCCAAAATATGTCCCAAAATAAAATGTGAGTGATCACCACTCATTCTGCTGCCCCTCCAATAATTCATGTGACCTATAAGTAACCAGGACACATCAACTGGCCCTTTTTTGTTTTTGCCAAATCAAAAGTCAGAAAGCTGAAAAACGAAAAACACACTCTTCTTTTCATTGTTATATTCTCTGAACCAAAGACAAGCCTATAGCTCCATCTAACTAGCTTCTATATATGTGCCAATAATGTCCTATCATCAGAAACCTACGCCCTATATTTTCAGGTCGACCAATTGCATCCCATCAGAGAGAGAATTAAACGGTTACAGGATAAACTAGATAAAGTGCCCCTTGGGGCACAGGTGAAAAGGGTGCCATTTCTTATTACGAGGCATTTTGTTGGTTTGGGAATTTGGCACCGACTGGGTTAACGGTGCCGGAGATTAGCTGGTAACAGACGGACGGACGGATGGACACACACGGACGGACTCACTCACACACACACACACACACACACACACACACACACACACACACACACACACACACACACACACACACACACACACACACACACACACACACACACACACACACACACGTTTACTTCATTTTGTGATTGACTGTAGAATTCCACTAGATAGCAGCAGAGTCTTCAGTAGAATACTTTCCTGTGGTGGATTTCTGTAGAACTAAACAAGGCGTATTCTCACTGTCACCACCAGGAGGCACTCAAAGTGTTCTGTCAGTGGGTGAGCTGAGGCCTGTGAGGCCAAGCTAATAAAGATTAGCTTTATCATCACACTGCAGTGCAAGAATGGCTTCTTCTGTTCTGATTGATTGAGAGCAATTGAAGAGAGATAAATAAGTCACATGAAGGTCACTATACAGAAACAGTACTAAATAGATAATATTGTTCAATTAGGCCTATCACTGTTAAATTGAGCAATCTTTACAACCCTTGGATCTCAGATCAAATTGTGAATTGAATCCATACAATTGATTATGAAGCTTTCCAATAAATAAATAAAACTCTTTTACAATGGTGTTGTATAGGCCTATATAGCACTGTTTCTGGGGACCACCATGAGGTCCAATGGATCCGTTATGGGTCTGAGAGAGAGTACAGGTCCATTTGGTTCAATGAGATATACAGTGCAGTGTTTATTGGGGTCCTATCAAATGGGGGATCCGTGGTCTATCAATGTATATCAATCTGGGGGTCCATTCAGGGGACCTATAAGGGTCCATTTGGTTCCATTTGTGCAGTCTCAGTTACAGACCTGTAAGGGTCCATTTGGACCCCACGTTGGTCCCTGGACCACGTGTTGAGAACCAGTGATGCATGTAGAATCATTATCTTATATCTGTGTAGGACTAGTTCCACACAGCAGCTGCTTGCTCTAGCTCCTCCCCCATCAGGGTCATGTGATGCAGATCAAACAAAGGCTGACAGGGACCAGAAGAAGCAACTGACTGACTTGTTGCTTTTGCCTTGTCAATGAGGAGAGAGGGAGAGAGAGAGAGAGAGAGAGAGAGAGAGAGAGAGAGAGAGAGAGAGAGAGAGAGAGAGAGAGAGAGAGGCGTGTATGAAAGAGCAACATATGGACAGACTGTGATTTGTGGAGTTACCAGGAGTGAACAGAATTGACAAAGGCAAACCTTATTGTATGTGTGGAATACAGCAGGCACCACAGAAAGACTCTAACATGGATGTGGGAATAAGGGACCAACAAGCAGCAAAAAAACTGTCCCACTCCATTGATGAGATCCTGAGGAGACCCTGTGCAGGGAAAGAGAGAAGAGTGCTTCTTCGCACCTGGTCAGTCATCAAGGAGAACACAAGACACACCACCAACCACCAGTTGTCTTCAGGTACTTTAAACCCAGTGGTTCTCCAACATTTTCATGTCAAGGACCGCCAATATGTATTTGGCGGCACACTGTCATTTGAAAGTATGTTGTGCCTTCCAGGGACTATATTTCCCCCCCAAACAATATTTTCCATTTTCTTTTATTATTCCAAGAGTTTTTTAAAGTAGCAGCTCTACAAGATCACAGCTTGTAGATGCTATTTTCTAAACTGATGTAGGCCTATGGTTAAAGTGGTTTTGATTGATTGATTGATTGATTCATTCATTGAATACTTTATTAACAGTAGTTTGCTAAGAGTACAGTTGTACAATTAAATTGTACAATGTTGCTAAGAGGATAACACAAGGGCTTTTTGCCATTGTGGTCCTATACAAGTAATTTAGCTGGGGACCCTCTGGATCTCCCTCAAGGTCCCTGTACCCCACTTTGAGAAACACTGCTTTACACGGAATCATCTCATGGCCAGTACTAGCCAAGTGCTCCATATATGGAGATCTGAGGTTTGAGGTCAGATGTAGAGTTTCTGGCCAATATTGACGACATCAGGACCTCCATATATATTGGCATTCCCATATGGGCTTAATATTGATGATATCCCTGATAATGTCACGTGATGTCACAAGGCCATATATGGTCATGCCTGGGGTGACTAACTAACTGACGGGAATGTACATTTTCATAGTAAATGCGACCAGCGGTATATAGCCTATAAACAAAAGAAAAAGAATGAGAACAAAAACAAAAGAAAAAGAATGAGAACAAAATTAAGACGATGGTGATAATGATTGATATGTTTGTTCAGGGCAAAGGAGGAGACGTCAGATCAGGGTGAGCTTCACATCATCCCAGCTGGAGGAGCTAGAGAAGATCTTCCAGAACACTCACTATCCTGACGTCAACACCAGAGAGCAGATGGCCTCCCGCCTGCACCTCACTGAGGGACGCGTACAGGTACGTTCCCAAACATTTCTTGAATGGGTTGGCGGACCACCCGCCTGATCACTTCATTTAACACACCAGCCAAATGGCTGCTGTTTTCTTTTGCATATTCTTTAAGACACACATACGGGTATTTCGGGGCGTGGCCAAATCCGCCATTCCTTCGTCGGGTGAAAAAAACACAGCTTTCACCATTGGAATTGCATTACGGAATGTAGGCCTACCCATTGTGGGAGGCATACTATGATCCGACGGAGCATTGGTTCGAAGGAGCATTGGTCCGAGGTGCGCTGGGGGTCGGGAGAGGGTTGGGGTTAGCTTTAGGTGTGCTGCCCCGGGGGAGGTTAGGGTTAGGGTGAGGGTTTGAGGTAGGTTGTCGTTCGGACCAATGCTCCGTCGGACCAAACACATGAACCCAGACATTGTTACATTTAGTATACCTGCCCTATAAATTAATGACGCTGGGTACAGATCAGATTTTTCTGATTATCTGGTGAGTGCGATGGGCACATTGGCGTTTTCTAGAGCAAGGGTGGACATAATTTTTGATCGCTAGCATTGATGCTATGCTTTAGCATCCAAGATGGAAGCCAAAAGCGAACGCGCGTCATAGTGGAATAGCCTAAAATCACCCGGCACCCAAGCACCACCACTTTTGTCCACCAGGCGGCACTCAATGTGTTAAGGGGATAAGCCCGAAGGCAGCATGAGGGCTATGCCAAACGTTGAAGACGCGAAGCCCACAACCATTGGCCAAAGGGTGGCGCTATAGCACTCAATTGAAAATGCTAACTTTGAACAGGCATATAGCTCATGAACCGTTTGACCGCCAGGAATAAAACTTCGATAATGAACAATAATCATTTCATTGAGACACACATCTAAGATTTTGCCGGGTCAAAAAGGGAATCATGTGACGTTGTCTGTTCTAGCTTCAGATCTCAACAAAGGGAATTTAAGGATTCCGTGAAAATGGAACATCTACAAGCTCACAACGTCTTACTATCAATATCATAAATGTCTGGACTCTGATTACATTTACCGCGTCTTGCATGTGGTTCAACTTTTCACCCCAGGCTTATCTTGTTTTACTATACCTGTGTCCTCTGTAAGAACCTGTAGATTTATCCAGTCCTCACACCGGCCGGCTACGTGACCCTCACAGCTACGTCACACCGCCAATTCGACCAATATGTCCATCGTGGTCAAACAGAGATAACAGATACTAATTTGATGAGTAAAAGCCAATAAAATATATCGATGATAATGATTCCTTATCAACAATTTTACCACTTTTAGCATAGAAAATACTGTAGGTATATCCTTTCAAATAAAATCCTGCTTGTCCTGTCATGGTTCATAATGAATATTAATTGAAGCTGTCTCTTTTTCACCCAGCTAAACAGTATGTTACAAATGATCCCTGGCAAATACGACAAATATGCCTTAATATAATTGCCCTCTATAACTCAAATCTAAAACACCTTAAATATTGTATTTATTTCATAAATTGATCATTTTCACTCAATAGTGAGTTGATGTTGTAATTTATATGTGGTCCAGCCCTATGGAATATATGTAATACATTATGCTAGTATAAACAACTTAATACTTCCTACGGTTAATATGAGCATCAAAGCAATATTTTATTAGCATATGCATTCCATATATTCCATAGGGCTGGACCACACATGGACAAATTACATCATCAACTTGCGACAGGAGTTATCCCTATTGAGTGAAAGATTAGATTAACTATTTCTAAAATAAATACAATATTGAAGGCGTTTTAAGAAGATTTTACTCATAGAGGGCAATTATTTATAATGTATTAAGGCATATTTGTCTTATTAGCCAGGGGATTTTAACAACATGAATCCTCCTAGTGTCCAGTTGGACGAGATTTGTGGGACAGAATAGTCTGGATAGAGCCCTGACAGACCATAGGTCAACAACGTATGGGTTGAAGTGGTTTATTGTTTATACTGTGTGCTTCAGATCTGGTTCCAGAACCGTAGAGCCAAATGGAGGAAGGTGGAGACGATGAAGGATCTAGAAATGATGACCAGAGGACCAGTTCACACAGACATCATCAGTCATCATCTTGAAGTAAGACAGCTGACGTTGATTGACGTCAGTTCATGTAAACCTCATTTGTGTAAGCCTAGTTTAAAAATGTTTCAAGGTGGTAATTATTGATCGCAGTCTGTGTTAATTTCTGTTTATGACTGTAATATGAATCAATATCCATACTTACCACACTATTAGTAGTCAAATAAACCATGTAGATTCAATAAGGAGCGGTAAGTAAATGTGACATCACTTCGTAATTCCAGGGTGAAGAGGAGATGTGTGTGTTTCCATTGATAACTTCTGGTCAACACCCCCACTACCCACTCCCTCACAAACAGCTCCACCCCGTTGGCTGGCTGCCCTATCAAAGGCTCTTCTGTCCAGAACATCCCTCACAACAACATCAAGCGCCCCTCTGCAGACCCCAACAACATCAAGCGCCCCTCTGCAGACCACAACAACATCAAGCGCCCCAGGGCAGACCCCAACAACATCAAGTGCCCCAGGGCAGACCCCAACAACATCAAGTGCCCCAGGGCAGACCACAACAACATCAAGCGCCCCAGGGCAGACCCCAACAACATCAAGTGCCCCTCTGCAGACCCCAACAACATCAAGTGCCCCTCTGCAGACCCCAACAACATCAAGTGCCCCTCTGCAGACCCCAACAACATCAAGCGCCCCAGGGCAGACCCCAACAACATCAAGCGCCCCTCTGCAGACCCCAACAACATCAAGCGCCCCTTGGCAGACCACAACAACATCAAGTGCCCCTCTGCAGACCCCAACAACATCAAGTGCCCCTCTGCAGACCCCAACAACATCAAGTGCCCCAGGGCAGACCACAACAACATCAAGTGCCTCAGGGCAGACCCCAACAACATCAAGCGCCCCAGGGCAGACCCAGGCCCGGCGTCACGGTTGTGCCAGAGGGGGCCTGGCACCCTCAGTTTAAGTTTCATGTACATATTGTTTAACTATAAATGACCATTTTCAACTGCCCCCTCAGTAATTTCATCCTGGAGCCAGGCCTGTGCAGACCACAACAACATCAAACGCCCCTATGCAGTCCACAAGCACCACTGTGCAGACCAACACATAAAATAAAATTACAATACAACAAAAACGCTCAAACAAGACAGGTACTTTACCGTTGGAATAGAAAGAAAGTAAAAAATAAAATAAAATAACAATCAAGACCATAAGTGGATAGTGTTAATGGCATGATTAAAGTTTTTCTAACGCTGTGGATGTGCAGTGTGTTCTCTTGTGCCCCATTGGATCGAGCTAGATAGAGAGTTCCAGAGAGATCATGTCCATTAGTGAGAGGGTCCATTGTGAGACCTCGAGTTTGTGGGGAGGTTTCCATCTTAGGACCAGCAGTTTCTTTGCAGCTGTCAGCCCTATAAGAGCAGAAGTCTTTTATGTGGCATTGTCACCCCGATCGCTGAATCATCATTCAACATTCAGTTTCAGTTCAGTTCAGTTCAGTTCAGTTTATTTATCGTACAAAATCACTTCTCTGTGCACTTAATACATCAAAAAACTAATCAAAGACATGAAACATAGCAATAAAAAATATGGTAAAATGTGCATAGCTATGGATCATACAGATTAAAACTAGGCGGAACCGTAGTGCAAACTAGGCGGAACCGTATTTCGGGACAATAAAGATTATTATTATTAGTGCATAGAAAAAAAGGTGTGTTTTTAGCCTCGACTTAAAAATGTCCATGGAGTTTGCATTTCTGACATCTTGAGGGAGAGCGTTCCAGAGACAGGGGGCACGATGTGTGAAAGCTCTGCCCCCAACCGTTATTTTATTATGTGTTGTGACTGTGAGTTTTCCAGCATCCTGAGGGCGTATTAGGCAAGAGGGGAATACGTTTCTTTCTTTCTTTCTTTCGTAGGATTCCAAATGATCTTCTAGGACAGGGAATTTTTTACTGACAACCCATACGCGAACCATTGTTATGGGAAGCTCCTTCTATGGGGCAGCTATAGTGCTGTGTGACTCAATTGGCTCAGTATTGCAGCACTGTTAATATGCAATATGCTATTCATTTTATTTTCTCACAATGTTACAGTTTTTTGTCAGTGATAAGACAGTCTCTCCTTATCTAAATTTGTGCTCATAATCTGAGGTAACTGGCAGGTCAGATGGGCAATTAACAAGAACTGTAAACGTACACAAAAGGAATATAATAACATGCTGTAAATGTTTAATCGTGTTTCAACTTGAAAGGGGGCTGGGCAGCTATGCTGCAGTTAGTTCTTGTATCTCTGATTCTTCTAACAAGGAAATGCGCTTTCCCAAATACATAAAGATAAATGAAACTTGGCACACAGGCCCATGGAGTCCTGTGCCAAGCTTTCTCAACTGTCATTGTGGCTCAATAGTCCTAATGGTGGCACTACAACAACCATCCAAGTAAGTTTAGAACTTTGAAAATTCATAACAAATCTGTTGTATGTATCCTACTACTAATTCAAACCCTACTCTCACATCTGTTCAGACTGGGTATACAGCATCTTCAGAGAGTCTGATATTTGAGAGATATATATACTGTATATTGCATGGCCACATCGAAAAGGATGCTTTACTGGCGCTGCTTTAATGAACTTTTAGACCCAGACAGTTCTGCTGATCCACCCTCATGTACTTATGTACATGTATGTATGTACTGTACATAGGATGTATACGTACGTATATACCTACAGTATGTCTATAAAAGAATTATGCTCGTGACATCATCATACCCGGACGTTATGTGGGAACGCCTGAGTGGCAAAAAAACTACTTTCTGACCTTAAAGGCCCATACATCCAAACAGAAAGGTCCTATCTTCGTGTATTAAATGACGTTAAACTCATCAACATTACAGCTGTACTGAAAGCTTGAATTATCCTCTTTCTATCTGCAAAGTTTTTATTAATTAATATCCACCGTAGACATGTTATGATATACTTTCTGTCAAGAAATTCTGTTGATTGTCAGCCTTCTGCATTATGTGACATTCAGAAACAGGTGGTACACATAGGACCGTGGAGTGATTTCCAACAAGCGCTTACAAACTCCAGTGCTCCATGCTGTCCCAATGTAAAAGTGACATATACACACATGCATACACATACAGCAGATAAGAAAATAAAAGGTCTATGAAGTAAACAAGTGTACACTGTACAGTACAAAAAACGTAGGAGGATAAAAGGAATAGTGTGTATCTCAGTGTTATACACCTGTGCTCTATTTAACAATGTTACAGGAACTAAAGGCATGAACCCATTCTCTTACCTTGAAAGGTCACGTATAGGACATACTTCGAGTTATTGGCAATTATCAGTGAGATTGTATAATACACCATGGCCTTACTATCAACCTCATAAATGTCTGGCCTCTGATTACTGTAGCCTATATTCATCATGTCTTGCATGTGGTTAAACTTTTCACCCCTGCAGTCTTATCTTGTTTTACTACCTGTGTCCTCTGTAAGAACGATCGCTCCCGAGTGTTGTTACTGACTGAGACCAGACGCACTCATCAACACCACAGCAAATATTCTAAAGACAAAATGGAACCAGTCAATAGTCTCAGTTCAAAGACAAATTGGTACCGGTCAATAGTCCTAGTTCAAAGACAAAATGGAATCAGACAGTCAATAGTCCTAGTTCAGTGAAAAATACTTAATACAATACAAAATAATTGCTATGCCATGCCAAATTTTCCACCTTAACAACTTTATATCATTAGGTTTAATCATCACCATATTCATCTTCCTGACTTCCTCCTCATCCTCTTCATCATGATCATCAATATTTGTATGAATGGTGATGTTGTGGGTGATATTTAAAAAAAATATAATATGGTAGCAAGCCCCAGAAATCTATTTTGCTACCCCTACGTGTCAGGAACCTCCATGCCAAATGTTAAACTTGTAGCATAGCCTATGTCTATTTCTATACTTGCAGTACCTTCATATTTGGATTTACATAATTTCGCCAGAGACATGTACCAAAACAAAATGTTGGGGCCCCTGAACCAAACAGCCCTGAGTTGGGGGTGTTCCCTAGCATTTTGAGATGGGCCCCAAAGTATTTGATAACAGGAAATAATAGTGAGAAAAGGTAACAGAAAACATTATGAGGGCTGGGCTTGCATGGCTACCGGACTAACTAATGTACGTACTACCTGTCAGTGGGGAGTGTTGGCTGATGAATGAATATCAACATCCTAATACATCCTAATACTGCGGGGTCAAATTATGACAGTCAAAATATGACCCCCTTTGTTTGAAATAGACACTCTTGCTTTCCAAGGTGTGATTTGGGGTCCTAAGGATGAATACAAAATGAATATCAACATCTTAAAACCAACATGTTGAATTGTGGGTTTGAGCTCACATGATGTAAATCAAAAGGGGGGGGGAGGGGGGTAACTACCTGTCAGTGGGGAGTGTTGGCTGGGACGAGGAGTAGGACTAAGGCCCTCAGTTGGCCCGATTTATAATTTAGGCATTTAGCAATGTAAATCGCTCTTAATCCAGAGCGATTTACATTTAAGCAAGAACAAAACATGGCAATACAAAAGAATACATGATCGAAGTCAACTAGAATTCAAGCAATCCAATTATCTCAGTGAAAGGCTGCACACTAGCCCAGAAGAATATATTGGATGAGCTGCGATGAAGAAGTAAGCAAATTAACGTGCTACGCAGTGCAGATTTCTGCAATAAGTGTCATCACTTACCTGATGCTTGGAAACCGGCTTGGGATATCCGTGGATATGCACGGCTTGGGATACACTGCCATGTCTTCCTTCTCAGAATGCATTTATTTCATGTGGATTCCAAGGGATTCGATTTCCCAAAGGTTGCGTAACTGATCTGACAGTGCCTGTTCCTCTCCGACGCTGATGTGCATCACTATTCACTTCAATGTCCACAACTTCAGTTATGATATTTAGCGTGGTGATGTGAGCATGTATTCAGTTGAAGTCAAAGTATCTCAAAGTTGTAAATGTACAGTTACTTTGTTAAAGTTTCCACCTGTTAACTTAACATGCAGGTCTGAGCTAATGCGCATATTATGAATGCGCATACATGAGCTGCTGAAGTTGAACTGCCTAATGCCGAGCGGCAGAGGGCGCTGTCGCCCCCTATGAATAAGCAGAAAATGATGTGTTTTGCTGACACACACATGAGGAAGAGAGCACATCACACACACACTGACCCAAAGTTAGTTATCTATCTGACTGCACGGCCCTCTTCCATGTCCATGATGTTGTTTTATAAACATTATCATAGCAAGTACCAACACATGTTTTAATTAGTTGTTGCAGCAAATTTTTATATCTCTTTATTGTTGTTTTTCTGCGTCAATCTATCTCCTCCCCGCACTGACTGAACGAGGGGCGGATTCATTCATCATTCAGCAGCATCTCTGCAGGCAGGCATCCTCCGCCTCTCTCTCTCTCTGAGGAGACTGGAGGACCGCAGATAAAGGCAGTCAGAGGGGCGATGGCTGCGGATGGAGGAGGATGCGGGGAGACGGTGGAGCAGTACCGGGCCGAAGTGGAGCGGCTCACCCAGGAACTAGCGGAGGCGAACCGGGAGAAGATCCGCGCGGCGGAATGCGGTCTGGTCGTCCTGGAGGAGAACCAGTCCCTGAAGCAGCAGTACGCAGACCTGGAGTGCGAGCAGGACACTCTGAGGAGGGAGTTGGAACAGTTACAAGAGGTCGGTGGTTCACACAGAATTACAGACAGACGGCAGTTGTTTTCGAAAACCTTTAACCATTACACCTTTACCTGGCAATGTCATATAATGTTCTAAATCTGCACAGCTGTGCGATTGTTTGCGTGATGTTGTGGGGGTAACTTAGCCCTGAAACATGACTGTCATTCATAATCATGAAGTACGAGCGTCATTGAACCATGGCTAGGGTAACTGTGCTGTGAGCGCTTCAAAGACGCACTGGCAAGGCTGTGTTCAGTTTGTCATGATTGATGTCCATATAGGTGTCAGAGACAGATAAAGCTGTTGTTTTGTGTCTCTGGAAGGGCTGATATGGACACATTACAATATTGATATTGTTATGATAATAATTATCATCATATTTCAAATTGATGATATTATTGTCACAATTCAATATTAATATTGAATAATTATGATTATATATTTTTTCTTTTAATGTTTTCCAAAATAGCGAAATTAGCTCATCTGCAAACTCACACCATGCCAATTGACAGTTTTTAAAAAGTAGGCCTAATATGCATGACATGATATGATATCCAAAATCCCAATCGATATGATCTAGTCTCATATCACGGTATCATTATGATAGCTTATGGATAATTAATTAATGCCTCTGCCTCTGAAACCTCATTATGTCCAACACTGTGACTTTTCAGGATTCCAATATTTCTGAAATAAAAAATAGATTGACAAGCTCGAAATGTGTCGCTTCCCACCACGCGTCAAGCTTGCAGATCTGCTACTTTTTACATAGTGTGACACTGGCACTGTAGTATGATCAAGTATGGCATTAAGTTATGAAAAAAAACACAAAAGTTAAAATATGGAGAATGGAGATAAGAGGTTTCTGCCCAACAGCGACGATATGCACTCTGTTGAATGTTCGTGCGGGTCAAATAATGCAGCACAACAGCAACCAACGGCACAGTGTCCACTCCACAATGTCAAGTTTAGCTTATTACTGTATTCTTTCTTTCATTGATTTGAAGTCATATTCCCCCAGCCCAACTCTAGACGTTTCCAGAGCTGTGTGTTGTATTGTGGTGTGTTGTTGTGGCTGAGTTGCATATTGATTCATGTTATGTAGACCATAATGTTCTCCAGTAACCTGTGAAGTGAATGGACAGCTTAATCGGACACTTCACCCCTTTTGCAACCAGATCTTATTTTAATGATGTTTGGGAGACAAGAAACACTTTCCTGGGGAATTGTAGTCCAGGAAGAAAGTGAGCCCAGTGTCCATGACATCATGGACTCTTTGAAATCCTAAAATATCTAAAACGTAAAAACACATACAGTATTACCCCCAGGAAAGTGTTTATTGTCTCCCAAACATCTTTAAAATAAGATCTGGTTGCAAAAGGGGTGAAGTGTCCCTTTAAGGACAACTTAAGTTTTTTTTCTTTCATTTTTACGATTTTAGTTATTTTTGACAGGGGGCGGGGGCATTCGAACAAGTGGCTAAATATGTAATTTATTACTAATACAATTTTACAGCGATTTCATCTGCCCACAAAAGATCACGGAATCTATTGAATGCGCTTACGACACACAGTATGGCAGCCCCCTAGTAGTCAGTTGTTCGTTCAGAGTTCAGACACACGGAAAACAACTACTGTGGCCAGATGTAACACGTACACACACGCACGCACACACACACACACACACACACACACACACACACACACACACACACACACACACACACACACACACACACACAGTACTTGCACGTTTGACCACTGGCTTTTGATTTAAAAAGAGATTAAGCAATTGAATGATCGTTTGTGTGTGTGTGTGTGTGTGTGTGTGTGTGTGTGTGTGTGTGTGTGTGTGTGTGTGTGTGTGTGTGTGTGTGTGTGTGTGTGTGTGTGTGTGTGTGTGTGTGTGTGTGTGTGTGTGTGTGTGCGCGTGTGTGTGGAAGGTTATGGAGGCATTATCAAATCGTTCAGATTTAAACAGTGTCATCTCTTGCATATTAAAGCAATGCTGTCAATTAAAATCCAATAGGTGCATGCCAGTAGATACTTGAAGAACGAGATGATTGTCGTCGTTTCTAATCAGATCCACTGGGTGTCCATACCAGCTGACTACCAGTGGTCACTAGAACTTAATCATAAATTAGTCTGTACTGTACTGTACTGTACTGTACACAGTTGTTGAGTCTAGATGGGTACCCTTGAGAATGTATAGATTGGACATATTTAAAAAATCACGACAGCATGACGTTTGGCGGCCTGTTGCTGTCGTAATCTGAAGCCACTTTGCATTATGCATGCATGACTGGCTGCACCTCTGCCCCCCTGTGACTCCCAGCATCCTTCCATTCCTCTGCTTAAATGCTCCAGCATTTCGCTGATTCAGATATGTTCTGCGCTGTGCAGCAAAGCGTTCTATTATGTGTGGGGGGGAAAAAAAGACAAAGTAATGACCTAATGTATAAGTAATGACCTAGTATTTGGCATCAGAGCTATCTGATATCTGGTACTTACGGTATGGATTATTTGCTGAGACACAGAGAAAGTGTGTCTGAGAGAGAGAATATAAAAACAAAAAAGAGACAAGGACACAGAGAGATAGAGGTGTAGGAAGAACGCTAATGGATGCATGATAGCTCCTGGACAGGGCTGTGCATATTTGATATTCAAAGACGTCAGCTGTAGGTTTTCCCCTTGAAATGATGAGCTGGTTAAATTTAAAGCTAATCTAGATTCCGATCCACATCTCCTGAATGTCACATGGGTGTCACTAGATGGCCAGCCTGTGGGGTGTTTTTAACCACTCAAAACCAGGGGTCATACCTGGTCCACTCCCCTCTTTACATCAAATCTCTTCACCGATAATATAATGTAATCTATAGCTCACAATGTGTTGCAACACAGGGCATATGATCAGTTGTGGAAAAAAGTAGTCACATTTCTTCTATAAGTAATCAAAATTGACTTGAGTAAAAGTTCAAAATGTACTTACAGTACCAAAAGTATAAAGTACTCAATATGCAGAATGTCCCATTTCACAAGCTCAAAATGTCTAAAGAAATCATTCGAAAATAGCTGATCTATGTACAAGCTCAAGCGTCGCATTGTGAGATTGTACATCTGCCATTTTCAAATGGCCGATATATAGGTCTGAAGTGGTTAGTGTGTTTTGTAATAATAGTGTAGTGTAAAAGTACAATATCTTCCTCTGAGATTTAGAGGGGTAGAAGTAAAAGTATGTGAATACTGAAGAAAGTTTAAAAAAAATGAGTGTACTTTTAATAGTTACTTTACACCACTGCATGTCCAAAATAAGCATGCCAGTTTTAATAAGGGTTAGGATGTGTGAGTCATTGCTAGAGTGAAGGCTCTGCAGGCTAATCTTTCTCTATATCTGTCTCTTGCCTCTCACTCTACTTGAATCCATGGACCAACCTGCATTAAATCAAGCCTGGAACATTAATGTTATATGAACTCTCCGTTCTACAGATGTATCTGTAGATTTCTCTACATGTTGAATGATATTTAGACTAGAGAAGGTTTGCTCAGAGCTTCTGTCTGAAGATCTCCCTCGGCCAAAGGGGAACTCCCCTTTAGGCTAGTCAAGTGGATAAGATGTTCAGCTTTAGTGTCCCGTCCTGCGCAGTGAGGACTCGGAGACCAGGGGTTGAATCCCGGGTGGCAAGAATGACCTTCTGCCCCTCCAAAATGTATATGTACATCAAGACCTGAAGCACAGTGGCCTTGATGCACCATCCTTTCCACACTGGCTCTTTTCTTTGTGGTTTTTGTCTTTTTGCTGAGATTCTGAATTTGTACATCGCTCCCCATCTTCAAATGTTCAGGCTGAGCGTGTATGACATTTTGACTTAAAAATATAATACCAATACATTATTTTGTGAAATAAACATGTTTTAATTTGATTGCCTTGATCCTGCCCTGGTATTGTGCCCTCAAACAATGTGCAACAGAACACCAAAAGCCAAGTGGCCTTACCCCTAAAATCATGAAATTCCAGGCCTATAATATCAAGTACACTTATCTTGATGAAAAACATGGGATATTGTACTCTGTGTGTCATGTGCTCATTTCCATTCGCTTTGTGTTGTGATGTTTGCCCACCTGGCTCTCTGTCTGCCTGGGACATGGATGAGAGAGTTTTTTCAGTATCTGCAGTTATCCCGATGCGATGTGTTTGTTTTACCACTTGCAACCTGGTGTCAGTATTTTGGACAAGTTATTACAGGGGAAATGTCTCAACAAATAGCTGATCTACAAGCTTGTGACACAATGTGTAGATCGTGTTTAATCAAATCAAAACTTTTTGAATTGATTTGAAAATGACAATTTTGTCATTTTCAAAACATCAGTCAAAACATTGGTAATTGGTGGTCTGTAGGGCTTTCCAAAATCTGGATCGTCATCAAACACCAAAATGTGGCATCAGTCTGGCTGTATAGCTATACTACTATCTAGAGGTGAAATAAATGAGCTCTCTGGAGGATGGTGCTGGAGGTTAAATGAGCAGTCTGGGGGGTTGTCTGCTGTTTTTCCACAGCTCTCAATAACTCACAGTCTTGAGAAGCAGATTAAATCGAACGTGGCACGTGTCACTATACAACATCAGCACTGCCACCTCCCCCATGCCCTGTTGATGAGCCTCCACACAGTAAATTATAAATGACAGAAATGTGACGTGAACCTTTTCGGTGATATTTTGATTATGGTGGATCATATTTTTCCTAACGCCCAAATGTTGTGAAATCCTTATATTTAGCTTGTCCTGGAGAGTGTAAAAATGCATCCAATGGAATTGAGTCAAAATGAACAGGATTAGTATTTTGCTGTGTGTAGGAATCACAAACCAAACCATGTTCATCCTTGTGACTTGTATGACAATGGAGATTTGTTAGTCAAAGGTGTGTGTGTGTGTGTGTGTGTGTGTGTGTGTGTGTGTGTGTGTGTGTGTGTGTGTGTGTGTGTGTGTGCGCGCGCGCGCGCGTGCACGGTTAGTGGCCATTACTTGGTGGGTCAGGCTTGCTGTGTCCTCCAGACAGAGTGTTCTCACATGGAGGGAAAGAGGTACACAGAGTTGGGAGGCTTACATAAAGTTATACAAGTTGGCTGATAATGGCTTGTATAGTCAACAAGGCTTATGACAGACAGTATATTTTGTACACATAAATGGTATAGAAGTTGTCCTGAACAGATAGGCTCCCACTGATATATGTCTATGCACACACATACATGTTTAATGCTTTTGGACATCACTGCAACATGGTGTAAAATACATTATTGGCTTTTATTGCGACTGTAACGAAGACTCTCACTTCCAGTCATGTTGTTGGATCTGAGTAGTTCCTCATTGGATATTTAGTCCCCATATATTATGGGGATAGCCGACACGTTGGGCTATATGACATACGATATGTCTAGTATGACAATCCCTATATTTGGCCCGAGCTTGGATTGATATCCTAGTGCTAGTGCTGATATCAGATAGATGTGGTAGAACCCATATATGGATAGATCTAACTGGCTTAGTCATCGGGACAAGCATAGTTGGAGAATATATAACAAGGGTCTGCTCCAGGGAGAAGGGAGAAGGCGAAGAATCCTGGTATAAGTTGTAGTTGGACACCACTGCAGCGGCTCCTAACCCAGACAACCAGCATCAGAGCTATGAGCTATTTTTTTGCGACCAAAGGTCGCAGTTAACTATGGAATCGTGCTTTTCCTGTCCGTCAGTGTATCACTCAAATCCCCATACATGGGAAAGCCCATAGTGGCCAGGTCTCAGCACAGTTGTAGGAGGAACAGGAAGATCACTGACAGAACAGTTGTAGGAACAGGCAGGTCACTGACAGAACAGCTGTAGGAGGAACAGGCAGGTCACTGACAGAACAGTTGTAGGAGGAACAGGCAGGTCACTGACAGAACAGTTGTAGGAGGAACAGGCAGGTCACTGACAGAACAGCTGTAGGAGGAACAGGCAGGTCACTGACAGAACAGTTGTAGGAGGAACAGGCAGGTCACTGACAGAACAGCTGTAGGAGGAACAGGAAGATCACTGACAGAACAGTTGTAGGAACAGGCAGGTCACTGACAGAACACAGTTGTAGGAACAGGCAGATCACTGACAGAACAGCTGTAGGAGGAACAGGCAGGTGCAGGTCACTGACAGAACAGCTGTAGGAAGAACAGGCAGGTCACTGACAGAACAGTTGTAGGAGGAACAGGCAGGTCACTGACAGAACAGCTGTAGGAGGAACAGGCAGGTCACTGACAGAACAGTTGTAGGAGGAACAGGCAGGTCACTGACAGAACAGTTGTTGTTAAATTGAATGTGATGGTCATTTAGAGATATCTGTTCTCTGACACAAACGAGATAAAGATAACGGGTATCGCATCACTGCATAGCTCCGGTCTTCCTACTGGGAGGAAGACTTGTCTAATTCCAAATTTATTATTTATTTGATCGCACAATCAGTGTATCTTGCCAACAAGAAGTCATCTTGAAGCTAGCTAGCACCATGATGCAGCGCGTCGTTAACTTGAGCTTGTAAATTGATGGAGAAAGAGCTATACTAAAAGGCTATACTAAAACGCTATTGTGCAACAATGAGCAATGAATAAAGTTTACATAAACACTAGTATTTTTGAAAACCACCAAACAGTTGCATACTATTTAAATGACAGTTAGGGTATTCTTCTGTTTATGCCACAAATGATGTCTATAATAATAATAGCACATTATTCCACAGGGACTGGTCCGTTGTGAACCTGAGGGATAGCACACAATACTGAGGCGGAGAGAGGTGATTCATTGATTGATGATGATGTTAGGGCTTTTCTCTCTGAGATTCTGCAGTGTTTCACAGTGATACAGTACTGTACTGTACTATATCAGTCCAGTAATAACATAAATCATATAGATATCATACAAGTGCTTGGTCATCAGGGTTCTAGGGTGGGATGGTGACTACAGTATTCACATCCTCTCCTTCATATGGTGCCCACTTCAAACAAAGTGATTATTTCTCATAGAGTACAGAACAGCATATACAGAAACGAAATGTTTTTTATAATCGTCATGCCCACCCCCCCTCCCCCCCCCTCCATTTTTTTTTCCTTCTTTTTAACACTAAACCCAAGCATTTGGGTTCTAAACACTTATTTGTAACACTTTTTAAACGTGTCACAGTGTTTACATTATAAACAGAAGAGCATGTTTAAATGCAATGGTTGCAACTGAGTTGGTAGGCTACTCCTTTTCATGAGTCATCTGGTAGGCTACTTGTTCACAATGAAAAGGAGTACAGTAATGTATGCAATGCATACCCACCTGGCAGGTGAAAAGAAGATTAGCATTTGAATGCCTGATCTGCATGTGTACAAGGGGACAGGCAACGCGGCCCACCCCCCACCACCCCCCCCGCCCCGGACAGTGAGGACAAGAGTTGTTAAGGTTAAGGTGCCAGACTTGGATGGTTAGAGTGGCGCGATTAAATACAAAGTCAATGCAAAGATGATAATTGCGCGAACGGGCGCAGCGCAGCCTGGCGCGGTACAAACGGGACAAACCGACTAGGCGAATTACTTTTCAGGTCTAATTCCTCATGGGGGCTAGAGCCCCGCCGCCCCCACGAAGTCTACGTCACTGAGCATATATGCATTTTTTTGTCTATCATCTAAGTAGATTTGCTTTAATTTTATGTACCGTGTCTACTTTTTCTTCTATAAAATTCAGAAAATTAAAAATATTATTCATAAAACAAAAAATATATTTACATGTAAATGGTAAATGGCGCTTTTATATATCGCTTTCATCCAAAGCGCTTTATATACAGTATGTGCAGTACATTCACCCATTCACACATCAATGCCAGAGGAAACAGTGTAAAGCACCAACCTGGGGTTCAGAGCCTTGCTCTTGAACCACTGCAGCCTTGTGGGAGCTCAGGTTCAGGTTCAGGTTCAGGTTTATTTGTCATTTGTATAAATACAGAGTATACATACAATGAAAATTGTTTTGCTCAGAGCACTCTCAATCTTACATACACAGGACAACAAAAAGACGAAAAACAGGAAAAGAAAGTGCAAGTGAAATGAAGTGCAATACAGTTCGAGGTCAGCTGTTCAGCAGCCTGACTGCCTGGGGGTAGAAACTGTTACTGAGACGGGTGGTACGAGATTTGATGCTCTGGTAGCGTTTTTTGGAAGGGAGTAGTTTGAACAGGGTATTTGCGGGGTGGCTGGTGTCTTCCATGATGTTATGGGCTTTTTTCATACAGCGAGTGGTGTAGATGTTGTGGAGACTGGGTAGTTCTGTAGTGCCGATGATTTTAGCTGCTGTTTTAATGGTCCTCTGCAACCTATTGCAATCCTGAGCGGTCGTGTTACCGTACCACACTGTGATGCAGCCAGTTAAGACACTTTCGATTATACATCGATAAAAATTGTGAGATAACGAGTGAAGTAGGCCACATGAACCCCATTCTGACAAGTAGCACGTGGCTCTGTTCTCCTTTTCCACTGGTTCTCATCCATGGGGACCAGAGCAGTAAGATGTGCCAGGAGAGAAGAAGACACAACATGAAAGACACAACTATACAGAGTACATGAAAAGGGCGGAGCACTCGAAAAAGTAAAAAAAAACAGGCGGATATAAAATCAAGGTATTGTTATCCTACTATAAATGCGCCACGTCTCTGCGTGCGCGTGTGTGTGTGTGTGTGTGTGTGTGTGTGTGTGTGTGTGTGTGTGTGTGATGCACGTAACTCGAGAACCGTTTCACCCACCGACTTCACATTCGACACACACCCCCACAGGGAGTGCAGTGCCCGGTATCGAGTCGGTCGGACCCACGGTTCTCCAGAACCACCACAAAAGGCTCTGGTCAGGCTCTGCCAGTGGGCCTAATGAGGCCAACTCCTTTCACCTGTGCAATTTCCATCCTCTGCCTCAGCCAATTGAGGCTCAACCACTGGCTGACAGTTAAAACGGGTGCTATGACAACGTATGTCATTAGGTTCCCAAGTTGCATCGTTCCCAAGTAGGCCGGTGGCCGACTGCGACGGGCACGTACAGGTCTAGTAAAGTTAAAACGCCAACATGTTTCGACTCACATTAGGCAAGACATCTATAAGCCGATCTATAAGCTGGCAACATGGCACACCAATTTGTCGCTATATTTGTCATATGACCAACAAGTCTATAAGGCTTACGTGAACTTTTACGTTTATTTTATTATTATTTTAACGTAACTTTTGTGTGGAACTCAATCCCCTGGTGAGCTTGAACACGCCACTTGCTGTCGGGGACAACAACAGCACTGTGTTGAATGTCCAGAGTCCAGACATGCTCATAAATATATCAATCTTCTTGACTACCAAAAGCCACCCCCCCCACATACAGTAACTCCCTCCTGTCCTCTTGAATCCATTACCTTGAGGGGAGAGGGTGGAAAGAGACATTATTATATTCTCTTTCCATCCCCCGGAGACCCCCCCTGCACAGTCTCTCCCCGGAGACGGAGAGACGTGAGGGGAAATAATATGCTCTATTCTGCATTGTGAAAGTACTACCACTGAGCACACATCTATGTACTGAACAAAGCAATATCACTATTATTTTTAAACCTTTGCCTCGATTATGATTATGAACAATATATCTTTTTTTAAATAGTGAAAATTGCAGATCCATGTGCTGCATTGCAAGCTTGTATATTGGCTATTTTCGCAATTTTTGTATGCCCCCAGGCCCCATTGTACAATGAAGTGTACAGGGTTCTGTGGTTACTCGGACTAATCCATTTATTATCGATATTGTTGATAAGAAATCTATTGTAAAATCTATTGATTATAAGAAAGCTATTGTACAGATTCCATTGTTCTTCTCATATTATACTTATTTATATTATGCTTGTACATGTTTCTGTATTTATTCTCTCATTACTGCATTACTGTATTGCACTTATGGCTATAGACTTCATTGTCAAAGTATTTGTATACTCTGTGCAGTGGCAATAAATCTAATCTAATCTAAAAATCAGTAACATGGGTGGTTTGGGTGTGGCTGTTATGATTTTGAAAGTGTTATGATTTTGAACACGTGCGTGCGTGCGTGCGTGCGTACATTAGCATACAGATAAGGACCTGTCTGACCTCTGGTGTTTTACGGTTGATGTGACTGTGGAAATGACAGAGAGAGGCACATACCATGTGTGTGTGCGTGTGTTTGTGTGTGTGTGTGTGTGTGTGTGTGTGTGTGTGTGTGTGTGTGAGAGAGAGTGTGAGTGTGTCTGTGAGTGTGTGGGGGGGGGTTGTAACATGGGTGGTTTGGGTGTGGCTGTTATGATTTTGAACGTGTGCGTGCGTGCGTGCGTGCGTGCGTGCGTGCGTGCGTGCGTGTCGTCCATGTTGTTTCAGCGGTATGGTTGTCACTGTAACGTATGTAGAATAAAAGTGGAGCTGGGAGATGATGGGAGGGAACACGACAAGGCCTTAACGTGGACCTGATTGGTTTGTGACTCCTCCCTTTCCATTTCCTGGCCTTTGTTTTCATTTTCCACTCCACCTCTGGGCGACTCACACAATGAAGCGGTTCTGTAGAGACAGAGAGAGACAGATGCAGAGAGACTCCCCGCCCTGCCAGTGCAAGGTGGATCATATTTTTCCAGAAAGCTTTTTTTTCCCCCCCGTCCTTTTTTGCTGCAGTGAAATAGTTGTGTCTGTATACAGAACAGGGCCTCCTGTTCGCTCCTGCAGGCTCCTGTATTGATTAGTGGTCTGCTTCAGCTGTGTTTGCTACAAACTCTGAAGAGACAGCAAAAAAATGCTTTGTCTTCTCGGCACCGCAACCCGCCCTGCATGAACGCTGATTTGGGAAACTATACTGTACGTCGGCAAACGTCACTCTACTGTATTTGTCATTCTTTGAAGCTTCATTTATTATCAATCCTGTCGCTTTTTATGTTCAGGAATGTGAATGTTTCGGTTGCCTCATAATTGCAATTAAATGATTTGAGATAACCACTATTACTTTTGCATAATCGATAGAATTATTTACTTTCAACCTGGCCTCACTATTTTGGCCATTCTACATTCTACAAGTTTGGGAGACGTGTTGTGTGCTTATAAATCGGCCTATTTATGATAATAAATAATATTGAAAGTATATGGCCTGGTTTGTCCACACACACACACACACACACACACACACACACACACACACACACACACACACACACACACACACACACACACACACACGTATATATATAATATTTTGATTATTATTATTTACAATCTTAGTTGTTTTGCCAATGATTTGGGCCAGGCCCACTTTGCAATAACCCTGTGGCTCACCAGTGGGCCGCGGGCCACAGGTTGGGAATCGCTGCTCATCTCTCAGACAGATTGTGTCAATTTAGACTCCAGCAGTCTCTGTTGTTTACATGGCAGAGCGGAGGCAGGCGGGCAGGCAGGGAGCAGGGAGGCAGGCAGGGATGCTGTCTGGACTGCCAGAGGCCTTCGCATTCAGTAATGACCTTGTGATGAGGAGGAGCGTGCCTTTGATCTCATGCACACATGAATGAACACACACACACACATACACACACGCGCGCACACACACGCGCACTTTCATGTTACTACAAGGGCTTACTGACTGACACAGAATCGGGTCAATGTGTCTCTTTCTCAAGTCCTTCTCCTTAGAGGATGTACATGATGAGACGGGTATTAAATGAACCTATTTAATGAAGTCTAGCCTCCAGTGTAAAAAATGCCACGAACGATCAAGGAATAAGGAATCAAGAGGGTTTATTTGTCACTCACTCGTACAGGTACAAGCAGTGAAAGCCTGTGCAACAACATCAATATGAGATACACAAAGATCATAATAATGGTATTGGACTGTAATGATATAGTATGACATACAATAGAGAGTTCACGTTCACGTTCACACTTCAGGGTCTGGTTAATAGGGGTGCAGTGTCTTGCTCAAGGATCCAATCAGGAACCTTCCGTTCCCCAAGTGGCAGGAAAGACCATAGATTAATACATTATTAATTTACTGTTTTGAAGTATGTGCACGCGCGCACGCACACACACACACACACACACACACGGCACTACAGTCCCTTTTCTGGGGAAAATAGCTGATCTACTGTGCATGCTCACAACAATTAGCAACATTCTGAGCTTGTAGATCAGATTCTTGGGGGACCTGTCAACTGGAGTTTAAGTGGTTAGAGGAGACTGCACACTATACCCCTGGACTCCTTTCAGCAAAGCTATCGCCAGTCTTTCCACTGTGTCGACAAATGTTTTTTGTCTAAAGTCTTTCCTATTTAACCAAGTGGAACGGCAGCTTACATCTTGTGTCTGCCCAACGGAGCAACGGAATGGTGTCTGGCAGTAAGGGATGGGGGTTCATCGTGCAGCCTGGAAACCTGGCATGGATACAATCCTGTCAGGAGTTCTGTAGTTAGTTAGTGGAAAACAAAGGTTTATAGTAGTTCAGTAGTAGTTTATACTGAAGGGGCGTGGGTTGGGGTGGAGGGCTGGGGTAGTATTTTCACTAGTCACTGAAAGGGCTGGGGGCGAGCGCTCCAGCCCTCACGTCAAGATCCATATTACATCCTTCTGTCGCGTCAGGACTTCCCTATATACATCTTGATACAACATGCTTCTAAATGGACTGTGCTTTACTTAAGGATAATAAGTAAGGATATTTACACCGATGTATTTGTACTGCTGTACATTTCTTTCTCTTCTGTTGTTTGTTTTAACAGCTGTGCCTGTACGGAAAATGAGATGCTGCATCTCAAGGGGCTATCCCTTCAAATCTGAAAGTATCAAGGGGTGTGGGGGCGTGGTCTGAGGTGGGGTACAGTATGGTAACGGAGGGTCTGGGGGCGAGGTCTGAGGTAGGGTATGGTAACGAAGGGTTTTGGGGTGTGGGCTTTTTTGGCATTGCAGCCTCAGGCGAGTCTTTCGATTCAGAACCTCCTGTGTTTGTCTGGACCACAGCCCTCTTTATCTGCACTGACCCACTGCACTGCAAGAGAAGAGAGACATTTAATCTCTCTCTCTCTCTCTCTCTCTCTCTCTCTCTCTCTCTCTCTCTCTCTCTCTCTCTCTCTCTCTCTCTCTCTCTCTCTCTCTCTCTCTCTCTCTCTCTCTCTCTCTCTCTCTCTCTCTCTCTCTCTCTCTCTCTCTCTCTCTCTCTCTCTCTGTGTGTGTGTGTGTGTGTGTCACATCACTGAGCTAGAGTTGACACAGAATACCAATCAGCCCCAAACTCTGCCTGCAAACACTTTCTCACTCCGTCAGCCTCTTTCTCTCTCTCTCTCTCTCTCTCTCTCTCTCTCTCTCTCTCTCTCTCTCTCTCTCTCCCCTCCCTCCATCCTCTCGTTCTATTTTTAGTTCATGTTTCTCCATTCTTTTTTACCCCTCTGTCCTTCTATCGCACAAACCTGCACCGACAGAGATTATTATAGGCCAGCTAGCTAACCACTTAAGTCGTATACATATCTGCTATTTGGGTTGTCCACCTATAATTACATGTACAAAATAGAAATGCCAGTGTGGTGTAAAGTACGTCTTGCCGAGCCATGAGGCCCATGGGGCAGGAAGGAGCCTGCAGTCCTGTTTCTGTAGCGTGAGGCAGCTTCATGTACATGGCGCAAACAACAGCAGAGTATCTGTACATTGTGGTAGTGCTACCCTTACTTAACTAAATAATTAAGTAGGCTCGAATTTGGTAAAAATCTTCCACCACTGAATGAATATTTATCTTCTCTGAGATTCACACCCAGGTAATGTGTGTGTGTGTGTGTGTGTGTGTGTGTGTGTGTGTGTGTGTGTGTGTGTGTGTGTGTGTGTGTGTGTGTGTGTGTGTGTGTGTGTGTGTGTGTGTGCTGCAGCTACATCCTGCGGACCTTTTGGGAGGGTATAAGGGAGATGTACGTATACCACAACCCCACACACAGACTCGCCAAGAAACTGCTCATAAAGTTAAACTAACTGCCCTGGGAAAAGGCCCAAATGAGCTTGATCAATCCCTGCCTACAGAATACCTATACTCAATGTGTATGTGCTAAATGATGCAGACGGACGGAAGGACGGAGAGACAGACAGACGTACTACTACATTATGCCGACAGACAGAGTTTTCATGCAGGGACTCTTGTCTTGTAGGGAATTTTCACTCGAATGTAAAACATTCTACCTTTGTGGGAGAACGTTGCAGTTTTACGCGCGCAAGGGTGTGTGTGTGTGTGTGTGTGTGTGTGAGCGTGCGTGCGTGTGCGTGTGCGTGCATGCATGCGTGTGTGCATGCGTGCAACTAGGTCTACTTTGATTAAGTATCTAGGACGCAGTGTCTCTCAGGGAGGCTTATTAGACCACAGCACACCTGTGATTCATTAACAGGGAGCTGGCTGACTGACTGACAGACAGACAGACAGACAGACAGACAGACAGACAGACAGACAGACAGACAGACAGACAGACGTCATGCATCCATTATATAATAAATACAAGTATTGCTGAAAGCTGTAAGTTTACTGTAATACAGTAAGCCTATGTTGTTGTTTTTATAATAGTTGCTTTGTCAGAGCACCCAGGCACTGTCAGTATGAGTGTGTTGTACTGTATGTGTTGTAATAATGATGTAGCAGTAGCAGGACCTACACTACTACTTTGTTGCTGCTGGGTTTTACAGCCCAGATAAAAGATTAGTTACATAGATTACGGTAGATTAGTTAACGACTTAACGTGTAAAACAAAATAATAGAGAAAAGAACAAACATGGACAAGAGAAGACTCTCTTTCTGGGGCTCTTACAGTATAATTAATACCTGGTGCAACGTTGTTTTACCTCTGAAGCCGGATGCTACCTCTGTGTCTCTTTAGTTATTGCTATAAATGCAGCAACATCATTATCATTTTATTATGCTAATGAATACCTTTTCTTTTCTTTTTTTTCCACTTAAGTTTTATTGATGAAAAGACAGACAACAACAAAAAAAGACAATACGAAAAAAGAAAAGGGAGAAAAACAAACAAAAACAAGGCCGCATTATTCATATTACAAGATACATTCATTGAAATCCTCTAGGCTGAAAGAAGAGATCCCACTTTTCCCCACTTTTTATAGAACTTATCCTCTTGTAGTCTAAGTATGAATGTTCCATAACATACAGTTCCTCAGTAATGTCCATCCAATGTTCTTTCGTTGGTGGGTCCTGTTGGTACCAGTGTCGTGTGATCGCTTTCTTACTAACGCTAAGAGGATCTTGATTAAATATTTATCATGTATTAGAAACTCTTCAGGGTCCAGAATATATGAGCGTGGCCCGCCTCCTTGTGGCCACACTGTCTCCAGCATGGCTGTTCTGTTTTCAATTGTCTTGACTTAATTTTAGGTGTTCTCATTAGGTTCTTCCAACAGAATTCTCTCCACATTCTTGAGTTGGTAGACGTAATTTGTGTTTTGCACATATTTACCCATTCATCCGTAGTGATGGTAATCTCCAACTCTTTTTCCCAATTAGTTTTATTGTACAATGTGGAGTTAGTCCTAGCTGAAACCAAGGCATTGTATACACTAGACACTTTTGGACTCATGCTTAATTATATGCCTGTATAAAAACCTGTATGAGATCGTTTGAGGCCACCGGCTCGGAAGCTTTCACCTCCCCCATGAAGTACTCTCGTACTTGAAGGTATCTAAAGAAAAGTCGTCGTTATCTATACACATGCACATATTTTTCAGTTGTTCAAAACTCAAAAACACATTTGCCATCCAAGGCAGTACTGAAAGAGGAAAAGCCATACTGAGCCCATCGCCTGAAAGTTTGATCATACACACCAGGCTTAAACTCAACCTCAACACCCTGATTGTCCTCTCCATTCCGAACTGATTCACGACTTTGAACCAGATATTTAACCCATTTAGGCCGAAATAAAAAAAAGTTTGCTCTGAAAGAATATATATTAAAAGATTTGTGCCGCATTTTACTATACAAAAATAGCAGATCTACAAGCTCGTAGCGCGCCACTCGGTGGCGCGCTATGAGCTTGTAGATCTGCTATTTTTCAACAGCTAAAGCATGACATAATGCTTAGTTAAAACACCAAAAGGGCCGAGTTCCCGTCCGTGAAGGGTCTAAAATATCAGAGTAGGACTTAGCCTGTTCTTTATTCCCAATTCAAGTCTGAGGGATAGGGATGTTGATTGATTTAATTTCCAAAGCTTTCCATTTTGCCTCACATCATCACACCAACATATTAAAGGTCTTAATTGAGACGCATAATATTAGTAATCCCTCAGATTAGGAAGGGATAGTCCCCCTCTTTCTTTAGGGAGTTGTAAAGTTTGGAATCTGATTCTTGGTTTTTTCCCGTTCCAGATAAATCTAGATATAATTTTGTCCCATTCACAAAACTGTTTGACAGGCACCTCCACCGGTAGAGACTGAAATAAATTTAATATCCTAGGTACAACATTCATCTTGACTGCTTCTATTCTAGGACTTAAGTCCAAGGGTGACAGAGACCATCTCTCTATATCTTTTATTTGTGTGATTATGGGTTGATAATTTAATTGATTTCGAGTTCCAATTGAAAGGGTAAAGCTCTTTTGTTTCTTCTGAGGGCTTGTAATTATAAGAGAGTATCTGTGTTTTATCCACATTGAGCCTGAGAACCGACCATACATTTCTAAGGAGCTCATTAATTTGGGGAGGCATCCATCCAGATTTTAAATACCCTTTATTTTTAACAGAATCACATGTTTTATGGTCATGATTCACCAGGATCCTGTGGCTTTTGATTCTAGGCTTAAAATAATTGATATATAAATATTAATTATTTGTGAAAATCTCTATGGGATAAATGAATGGGGTCTGGATCGATGGAACCAGAAAATGTTTTCCACTGCTATATACAGTATGTATTGTGTGTGTGTGTGTGTGTGTGTGTGTGTGTGTGTGTGTGTGTGTGTGTGTGTGTGTGTGTGTGTGCGCGCGCGCGTCAGGACACTGGCAGATTTCTGAATTAAGAACTGTTCAATAATCTGCTCTTTCACATCAAGCCCTTTGGCTTTTATGGTGAATGGCAAAAGATAAGACAAGAATGAATGTGTAGTTACTTATCTTTGTGCGTTGTTGCCTGCTAAGTGTGTGTGTGTGTGTGTGTGTGTGTGTGTGTGTGTGTGTGTGTGTGTGTGTGTGTGTGTGTGTGTGTGTGAGTGGTTGTGTGGCTGGTCTTGTGCTGCAGGGCACATTAACAGGCAGAGGGCAGGGGTACATGACACACTTACTGCTGGCACACTGATCTTCACTGCATGCTGACTGTTGTTTTGGATCCGGGCCCTTTTTCCTACATATTGGCAAATCACAAAACCATTTACTGTAGGTTTAAAGTCCTTCTTGGGTCATAATTCTGGGTCCTTTTCGAGTAACGAAGGGCACCATGCCGCGCCATATAGTGGTTCTCACAGTGGGGCATAAAAGGCGAAGAGGCGATAGCTCTTGTTTGTCCAAAACACTTTTATTTATCAATGTTAAAAATATATATTACTCTGTGTTCCAAAGAATGTAGTTGTAATTTGTGTCACAAGCTCTTGTTAATACTATTCATAGGTGTGGTGTACATCACGTTGCACCACTAATTTTGTGCAACAGAACACTGTAAGCAAGTGTGCTGTATGCACTGTTGAGCATAATTTATGTTCCTAAATGATCAATTATATTCACAGGAGATTAGTTGATTGAATAATATTATGTCCAACCTCTTCCCTGATCTCTCCAGGTCTGTAGTTGATTGAATATTATGTCCAACCACTTCCCAATCCACCCATGTCTGCATTCATATAACGCCTTTCTTCAAAGTGTGTTACATTACACACATATTTCTAAAACCATGCATGCATGGAACCTAAGACGAACTACGAACATAATCTGGTAATCAGACCGGGAAACCTTCCATTTCTGAGGCAGCCCAGCTCTACCTCCTCCTGAGCAACTGCCACCTGTAGACACCAGACCAGATGAATCCAGATAAGAGACGGGCACTTTGGGAAGGATTCCAGGCATTCCTCCTGCTAAGTATCAGCCAAATGGAATGATGTGAACAAAACCAATCCTGTTAGTTAAACGAAGCTGGAGCCTGCCCTTGACCACAAGGAAGAGACCAATATGTGTTTGTTTGTCATCCTGTGACGCACACTGAGTGCATCTCTCCGCTGCTACTTTGTGCTGTACATCCATAAGACAGTCTCAGTCTCAGTATGAGCGCATGTAGAGTTTGTTTGTCAGATGTGTGAAAGGCTTTTATATAATCAAGTCAGTTTTATTTGCAAAGCAATGATAGCAGTTTAAGTAAACTGCTATCATCTATTAAGGTCCTGGCTGGTCATTCACTTTAATTATCCCTCAGTCTGCAAGCAAGTATATATAGTACATGCACTGTATACAGTACATACGTACATACAGTATATAAATACACACACTGTTCATAAAACATTCATATCGCAGCGCCTGTACGTTTATGTAGGTAATAATTTATGGGTATGGAGAAGAGCACTTTGAGCCAACTAGGTGGATTAAAGTAAGAGGTTTAAGTGGTGCAGTGAGGCATGCTGGTCACTCAGCACTATACTGTACACAATCATAAACGCTAACAAGCATCCAGTTTGTTTCCAGAATTCCAGTAGATATTGATTTCTCATTCACCTCATGCATGGTCCATGCACCCTGTCCACCGAACGTACCCTAAGTATACAGTAAGACTAGATACTGGGGGTGTAACGATATAGTAACTGCATCGAAAAATCGATTTTAATTTCAAGAATCGATTTTTCATTTATATTTTTCAAGTATATCGAAATGAAAACTATATGTATCGTATCGTTTTGAAATGCAAATAGTCTGTATCGAATCGTTTTGCTATGCAGATAATCGATTGTATTAATACTACATATTTGTGCGTGGTATTTATCAAAATTTTGAAGAAAAAGGAAAAAGAGGGGTTTAATTACTGTATCGATTTCAAATCATTGAATCGTATCGTCATATATCCAATATCTTCCACGTATCGTATCGTCAACCATGTATCGTGATATGTATCGTATCGCTGTTAAAAAATTATCTTTACACCCCTATAGCTATAAACACTACTGGGAGCACCCTGAGTGGTTTATTGTTCCTCTGTCTCAGCATTGATGTTACATTGATTGAATTATACTTACGTTATGGATTGAGTTGTAAGGTATAATTTAACGGAGTATGGGAGCTTGCTTTTTGTAACAGTCAATCTTTGGTTAGGCTTGAGTTAGAGTAGGGAGTTTATATAGTTCAACTATTTGTAACCCTTTTCCTTTTGTTCGTTAGGTTTAGGTAGGGTTTTCTTGTGTTTAGCTCAGGGTCAGGTTGCTTTTGTTTGTTTCTCTGGGTTGCTGGGTTTTCTTTTTTTTGTGTGGCTTTCGCCTTTATTTTATATTTTTTATGGAGGGACAGACAGTAGGCTGACAGGAAATGGGGAGAGAGATGGGGGGATGACATGCAGTAAAGGCCGTAAGGATCGGGAGTCGAACCCGCGGCACACTGCCAGACTGGATTACCAGCCAAGGTGCCTGGACCACTGAGCCATGGCCCAGGCTGCCCAGGCTCCGGCTCGAGCAGAGTGCCCGGCCCCTGTTTATTGATTTGGAAACCTAGTAAACTACCATATAGTAGCAAATCACGGTTGTCTAGAAGAATATAGATAAATATATACATATATTTATTCCAGCCCGGTTCACACGGCACTTAGGAACAGAGACCAGGCTTTCCTCCCAGGTGGAAAGCCTGGTGAGGCGAGGTTAGCAATCAGGGAAACTTGCAGACGTGCAGTGACAGTCGGTACGGTTGTTGTTGTGTATTGAGCTGACCCGCGTTACGTGCGTGCTGGTGGCGTGGTGCTGCTGGCTGCAGTTTGTAATCTGGTCTCTCTTATGTCTCTGTCTGTCAGTGTGTGCATTAGTACCATTTAATTTATTTAATTAGAAAACTATAGGCTAGATCATTCACTCTCATCTCATAGATAGGCATTACACTTAGAAGATATTCTCAATAGGGAGGAAATTCATAAGTTGGGGTGGGGCACTGACATTGGCAATTTAATACCAGACTCGGTAAAATGATACACTCGTAATAAAACCACTTCTTATAACTTTTCGTCTTTTCGTGTCAAAAAAATTATACTTTTCATGATACCAATTCAAAAGTAGCCTAGCCTAGTAGATACCAGTGGTGGAAAGTAACTAACTTGAGTATTTTTTTCTTTTTACTGTACTGTGGTATTGTTTACTTTACTAGCCTAGTCTATTCCACTGCATCTCTGAGGAGAATATTGTACTTTTTACTACAATTTCTTTTAAACTTACTTTGTTGATTTTTATTACAAAACATGCATTCACCACTTCAGCCCTATTTAAACTTTGGCTATTTGAAAATGACTGATCTACAAGCGTACAACACGTTGCAGTGCGACGCGCTGTGAGCTTGAAAATCTGCTATTTTCAAAAGATTTTTTTAATACATTTTAGACATTTGAAAACTTGTGAAATGGCACATTCTGCATATTGCATACTTTTAAATTTGGTCCCTTTAAGTATATTTTGATGCCAGTAACATTCACTTGTAACAGAGTATTTCTACATTGCAGTATAGCCTATTGATAATTTACTTAAAAGTGAAAGTTGCTCAGTCAAATGAGTTAAAGTACTGGAGTACGTGCTTTAAAAAAGTAAGTATCATTCAGGGATACATATATATTTCATTTTAATATCTGAATTAAAATATGGACATTGAGTGAGTGTCACTTTTACAGAAGTGTTTGCAAGCAGCTGGAGGGCAGGGCCGAGAGGGTAACTAATCATGCATTTGCATGTCTATAGTAGAACCTCATTCATTCATATATGACACCACTACATCTATAATACAGCCAGTAGAGTCTATAGTCTATTGAACAGACTTCATGAATCAAGTACGAGGACAATGGGAAAGCATCCTTAATGATGACTCTATTAAACATGATTTAAAGGAGGGTCAGATGCCCATCCCGATTGTGGAGAGTTCCAGACCTGCAGTGACCTGACCACTGATGTTTTGACCCATATTTGTCAAAAGGTACAACATCTTCTAATGAATTTGTGACATTTATTTTGTTAAAATAACTTTTTAACAAAATAATTGCTTTTCTTTTTGGGGAAATTGCTTCTTTTTTTTTTAATATATATAATATATTCTGGTAATATTCATATAGTGTGTTTGTTCAGTCAGGGGTCTGTCTCCCTGTCCCTCCAGCTCCTGCTTGAACAGAAAATACATCAGAACGGGATAGCAATTTTATCCAATCAGGAGAGAGACCTCACAGCACAGGACACAGAATAATCAAGTGAATTTGGAAGTGATGACACAAAATCAATTAATTGAAGGAGATAAATGGGTACTTTCTCCTGATTGGTTGAAGATTTGCCACCCACCTGACAATATATTTTCTGATTATTAAAGAGCTGGAGAGACCTCTGTTACTGAACAAACCCTCTATACTAGCAATGTTTACTATCACATTAACCTTTGTGACGCATTGTGAGCTTGTAGATCAGCTTTTTTGAATAGGTGCGTGCGTGCGTGTGCATGAGTGTGTGCATTCGTGTGTGCGTTCGTGTGTGTGCATTATTGGGAGATAGCAAATCCCTTGGCTGTCCGCATGTCCCCCTGGCTGTCTCCCAGGGGAATCATTCGTCCTTGTCCCAAGGACAAACCACCTAAAGGAAATATTCCTGCCCCACTCTGGTGGCTCAGAGATAATGGATTAAATGTACAACTTATTCCAACTGCTTTCTGCTCATTCTGTTATCATGTTTGTCCACTTCAGCACCAGGTGCAGGGACGGGACAGCAGTGTCCTCAGACGGCCTCAAAATACACAAGTGTATTCAGTATGCAGTCTCTGCAATAACTAATGACGTTGCTGTCGGGCAGAAACCTTGTATCTCCGTCATACTACAGCATCACACAAAAGTATACCAGCTTGTAGATCTGCTATATATTTTTTTTAAATCCTGAAAATATCAGTTTTGGATATAACATGTTTCCACCCAACAAAGATATGTCCTTTATTGCACTGTTTCAGGGACCCCCAGACTGGTGCTTGACGGAGGCCGAGGGGGTCCCCAGCTAAATGAGTGTGTTGTGCTGCTGTTACTTATTGTGAGTCACAGTCCCAATACATTTTGAGAGGCTTCTTAACCGGTTCCATTTTCAGACGATGTTTAGGCTGTTTATTTAATTTATGGATTGTGGAGCTATTGTTTATTGTTGCTGTCGGTCGTCCCAGGACATAGAGAATCTGCCACACACAACAGTCTCTCTCTCTCTCTCTCTCTCTCTCTCTCTCTCTCTCTCTCTCTCAGACCCCTTTCCCACCGGTTCAGTTCAGAACCAGTTTTTAGTCCATGAGCCAGACCTCCAATATTTGAACGTTAATTATGAATTGACTCGAGTGTGCAAAACCATACCTACCGTATATTGAATTATTCACAGGATCAATATAAAGTAGCCTAAATGAATATATGATAACCCTTCCACAGTAGTAGCTTTTTCATATATTCTGTTTTTTGCATATCTTTCTGTGAATTTGAAATACAATAAATCATTGTGTTCGTGTAAGTAATCAACTGGGGAAGTTTCACTATATCATGTATAGGCCTATAGGTGAAAATTACAACATTTGTGATAAATATGAAAAAGCTATTCCTGTGGAAGGGTTATCATATTATATTAATTGATCCTATAAACAATTTAATATACCGGTAGGTGTGGTTTTGCCCACTCAATTCTCAAAGTCTCTCGTCCTGGAACACACAGCGTCTCCATGGTTTCTGTGTGTCTCTCGTCCTGGAACACACAGCGTCTCCATGGTTTCTGTGTGTCTCTCGTCCTGGAACACACAGCGTCTCCATGGTTTCTGTGTGTCTCTCGTCCTGGAACACACAGCGTCTCCATGGTTTCTGTATGTCTCTCGTCCTGGAACACACAGCGTCTCCATGGTTTCTTGCTGGTACTCCCTTATGTCTCTCTCCGTGGTGCTGAAACCCCTCCATGGTTACCATGGTAACCATCTGGACAGCGTTGACTTGCTTCTCTGCAGGATACAGCTTGTTATGCAAACTGTGCAAACATGTATATCTCAGCATGTTGAAAATGTGATTTTTTATAACATAGTATAACATAATGGTTAAAGTGCTTAAAACGTTTGTAACGCTATATTAACCAATTTAGCTGAGGACCCAGACCCCACTTTGAGAACCATAGTTGAGAACTATGTGTGTATTAGTGGACATAAATCACTGCGGAAAAAATAGCTTAGCTTGTCTCTTGCCTGTGACTGAAATAGCCTGTGTGTGTGTGTGTGTGTGTGTGTGTGTGTGTGTGTGTGTGTGTGTGTGTGTGTGTTACTCATTATATGTTAGTTGGTCTGGTGGTCTTCCATGCCCTGGGGGTTGAATATCAATGGCAGAGGGGTGTGTATTGTCTCAGCTGTATATGGAACAGACGGCCTCCACACGCCTCGGGCCTGAATGTGCAATATATGCCTCTTTTCATCGTGGACACAACTTGTAAGGGTTGCCAGTCACTGATTCCTTACTATTACTGTCATCCTGAGGAACATGGCATTAAAGTTTAATCCATGGCTCAGAACGGCTGACATAATTATGACGTGACATTGATTATCCACTTGTAGAGTTGTCATTTATGTGTACATAAGTCATACCCTTGCTATGCGTCCCATGTTTATAACGCAATATGAACACACTTAGTATAAGACATTATAATCTTCTCATAACCATGTATAATTATATTTATAAGCGCTCATAAATAATCATAATACTTTATGACCTCCGTATCGAAGTATTGGACAGTATTAAGCTGTTGATATTCATTTTGTATTCATCCTTTCATCAAAGCATACCCTAGAAAGCATGAGTGTATATTTCAAACACAAAGTTTGACTGGGGGGGGTCATATTTTGACAGAAACTGCCTGTCATAATTTCCTCCCTATCTAATTATTGGACAGTATTAGGATTTTGATATTCATATTGTTCATCCTTAGGGCCCCAAAAAGAATGAGTGTCTATTTCAAACACACTTGTTACTTGGGTCATATTTTGACAGCAGCAACTGCCATAATTTCACCCCCCTCCGTATCGAAGTATTGGACAGTATTAAGATGTTGATATTCATTTTGTAATAATCTTTAGGCCCCCAAATCATACCCTAGAAATCACTAGGGTATGACTGCCTGTCATCCCCCTCCCTGTCTAATTATTGGACAGTATTAGGATGTTGATACATGAACACCCCTAATAGCAACCGACAAGTCATCCACAGCAACATGCAGACTAGTCAAGTCATCTTGACTTGTGCTGCATTGCAGTGACCAGCTCTGCATACATTTACCCCATTTGTTTACTTATATATGAGTGATTACGCACACCATTGCTGTCAGGCAGAAACCTTGTATATCCATATTTCAAATTGTATATATTTTTTTGTACTGAACTTCTACCCCTTATTAAATCTACAAGCTCACAACAATGCAATTTAATGGAAGCGTGGAACATCTGTCTTCCATGAAGCCATTGTCCCTTTTCTTTTAAAAAAAGAAAGAAAGAATCTCTGCTGCCTGTATGGTCCTCCAGTGGGTGCACAGGGCCCCACACCGGCTCCTGCTGGGGGCCCCCGGGGCCCCAACGCACAGGCAAGCTGCTTTTGAAACGACAACGGTCGTTCACTCGGTCACGATGTGTCCAGAATTAATCACCGTATTCTTCCAAATAATCCACCCTGTACCTCCCAAGAGAGGGGAGTGTACCTGTGCGCATGCATGCACACTGTGTGTGTGTGTGTGTGTGTGTGTGTGTGTGTGTGTGTGTGTGTGTGTGTGTGCGTGTGCGTGTGCGTGTGCGCGTGTGCGTGTGTGTAGATAAACGTAGTGTGTGTTTTAATAGATTAGATTAGCAGATTAATGCCAACATTGATTTTGTTGAACCACGTGGCGAAGGCATGGTGCAGATTTGATTTCCTCATATTGATTCAAATTCAAAATGAGCAAAAGCAGCAGATCAACAAGTACGGTGTTAATTTACGAAAAAACACAAAAAGTTGAAATATGGAGATAGAGGTTTCAGCCCCAACAGCGACGATAAACAGGATGTCACACTTGTCACAGGGCCAGGGGTCATATCATCGTTGGCTCTGCCGTGTGTGTGATGCTGTCGTGCATGTCGATGGCTGCTGTGTTTGATTTCCTCAATCAAGACCGGGTTCCTTTGTCATGATCAGTCAGCTCTGTAGCCGCGCGAAAACCTGTGTCAGGAGAATGGGAACAGTGTTTCTATATCGATCACACACACACACACACACACACACACACACACACACACACACACACACACACACACACACACACACACACACACACACACCAGGGCTGGAATATCATCTTACATTGACACACAGTGTTCATTTAACTCTGACAGGGTTACATTAACTCTGTGGATGTTGACTTGCAGTGCAGAGTAGACACCTCAGGCAGTATGTGTACTGTATGTGTGGGTGGTTGTTGTAACCGTAGCAGCAGTGCCCCTAGTGGTGATGGATGAGGAAGGCCTGCTGGCATGTTTATGAACAGTGTGGTTGGAAATCCGACTATAAATGTGCCACGTCTCTGCGTGCGTGCATGCGTGTGTGTGTGTGTGTGTGTGTGTGTGTGTGTATGTGTGTGTACGGTTGTAATGCAAGTAACTCGAGAATCGTTCCACACCGCCACAGGGAGTGCAGTGCCCGGTATTGAGTCGGTCGGACCCACAGTTCTCCAGAACCACCACAAAAGGCTCTGGTCAGGCTCTGGCCAGTGGGCATAATCAGCCTAAATCCCCTCACCTGTGCAATTACCAGTCTCTGCCTCAGCCAATTGATTGCACACCTGACAATTGATTACTTAACCAGTCCACTTTTCAGTCAGTTTGCAATCTTCAGACACAGGCAGACAGACAGATACAGAGATCTCCATGTGGGACACAGACAGACAGTTAAAATGGGTGGTATGCATGGGTATTGCATACTACAGAGATCTCCATATACAGTATGGGAACAAAAGGGACACAGACAGATAGTTAAAACCGGTGCTATGACAGGAATTATTAGGTTCCCAAGTTACATCGTTCCCAAGTAGGCCGGTGGCCAACGGGCACGTACAGGTCTAGTGATTTATAATTACCGGTATTTTTTTTCAGACTATGATTAATTCATTGTCATACATTTTATATAATTTAATTGTGTTTTTGGCATTGTAACATGATAAATTTGTGTTTTTGACATTGTCACATGATAAATTCAAATCACATTTCTGTTTGACTTAAAGTGCATCAAGCAGCAAGTATATACTGTGTACATGATATTAGACATTAAGTTGCAAAAGTAACATAAGCGTGTTTTACACACTTGTGCAAAAAGTGTTGTACTGACAGGCCTAGTAGTGACTTGTGCTTGTCCCTTGTCCCCTCCTCTCTGTGCAGGCGTTGGGCCAGGCCTAGTAGTGACTTGTGCTTGTCCCCTCCTCTCTATGCAGGCGTTGGGCCAGGCCTAGTAGTGACTTGTGCTTGTCCCCTCCTCTCTGTGCAGGCGTTGGGCCAGGCCTAGTAGTGACTTGTCCCTTGTCCCCTCCTCTCTCTGCTGGCGTTGGGCCAGGCCTAGTGGTGACTTGTCCCTTGTCCCCCCTCTCTCTGCTGGCGTTGGGCCAGGCCTAGTGGTGACTTGTCCCTTGTCCCCCCTCTCTCTGCTGGCGTTGGGCCAGGCCTAGTGGTGACTATAGTCCCTTGTCCCCTCCTCTCTCTGCAGGCGTTGGGCCAGGCCTAGTGGTGACTTGTCCTTTGTCCCCTCCTCTCTCTGCTGGCGTTGGGCCAGGCCTAGTGGTGACTTGTCCCTTGTCCCCTCCTCTCTATGCAGGCGTTGGGCCAGGCCTAGTAGTGACTTGTCCCTTGTCCTATCTTCTCTATGCAGGCGTTGGGCCAGGCCTAGTGGTGACTTGTCCCTTGTCCCCTCCTCTCTATGCAGGCGTTGGGCCAGGCCTAGTAGTGACTAGTCCCTTGTCCCCTCCTCTCTCTGCAGGCGTTGGGCCAGGCCTAGTAGTGACTTGTCCCTTGTCCTCTCCTCTCTCTGCAGGCGTTGGGCCAGGCCTAGTGGTGACCACTGACTTGTCCCTTGTCCCCTCCTCTCTGTGCAGGCGTTGGGCCAGGCCTAGTGGTGACTAGTCCCTTGTCCCCTCCTCTCTCTGCAGGCGTTCGGCCAGGCCTACTCCAACCAGCGTAAGGTGGCCGAGGATGGGGAGTGCAACGAGGAGAATCTTCTGCGGGAGTCTGCCTCCAAGGAGGCCTTCTACATGGGCCGCCTGCTGGAGCTGCAGTCCGAGGTGAAGCTCAGTCGATCCGTGGCCTCCAACACGCAGGCGGAGAACGACAGGCTCAACGCTGTCCTGCAGGAGCTACGAGAGGTGAACTCAGCACTTTATGTCTTTTACTCGACTTCTTCGGCCATTTTGTTTTTAGATTTTCTTTCGTTGTGTCGGTTGTGTTGTGTTCAACGGACCAGGAAGAAAGACAGGTAATTAGGGCTGGGCAATATTTCGATTATAGATATCGCTCAGCACTATCTTGATACGAGACTAGATCTGGGATTTTGGGATATGGTAATATTGTAATATGTTATGCTCTCAAAAATGGTCAGAAGTGACGATAACGGTGAGCTTTTAGATCAACTTTCTTTGCTGTTATTATGAAAATGTATATATAAAAAGACCACTGGTGTACACACATCGGTATCTAGTCAGCCAAAAAGAAACAAAACTGCCATGTCACAAGTGTCTCTAAAGCTGTCCTATGCATACGTGAGTTGTCCTGACTCCTGGGTGAACTGTGGTGCAGTATGAGGGTTCGATCCGGGGTCAGACACGTTGGTGGCCACGGCCCCATTGTGGACAAATCCAGTGTTAAGCTGGAGAATAAGAGAAATGCCCTGAGCTCGGCACATGTGTGCAGAAAGAGAGAGAGAGAGCTTGGCTGCTGCTCTCTCATCACCAGCATAGCGTCACATTTGGAGGGAGTTTTTAAATCACAACAAAAGATTACACTAGTAACGTTGACCTACCTGACTTTTGTGAGGTGATAACTACCATTATAGCTGAGTATTTTCAAACATAATATCTGGGTGGGGCATGCATTTACAACTTGCATCGTTCCAACGGGCACCGCTGTAGAGGCTACAATGGGCAAACCGCTCTACTTTATCTAAATGCTAGATTATTTCAGAAATGCTCATTATAGCGGGGAAAAAAACAATCTACAATCTTACATCACGCCACATTCTGATCAAACCTGTTAGATCTGCTATTTTCACTGCACGGTCATCGTATGATGGAGTATAAATGATTATATTATATTATATTATAAACTGAGGCTACAGATAATAGTGACCTTGGAGCCATTCTGTCTTTGGACCCATTCTGTCTTTTTTGAGTGACCAATTTAAGCCTGGCAAAAATATTTCAACAATAGCTGATCGGCTATTTGTTAAACTTTTTTTTGTTTGTAGATTTACTATTTCTGCTTGTATCGGTGAAAGACTGTGAAGTGTAGTGATGTTCACCACCTGTTTATGAGGATCCTTCATTGTCACACATTAATCACATCCTCATTACAGTAGCTGCTTGTCGCATCTCATTTGCATGATGTCATTTGCATATCTGTTGCATATTAAGGAGGATATGTCTCCTTTAACTGTGGAGGACAGATGCTGCAGCCTCACCAGTGTGCGATTTTTCAGACAAACTTCAAGCCAGGAACACAGGATTAGGAAACTTTTTCTTGGGATAAAGTGTACTTTGTTTGAGTGAATTGCAAAGTCACCCTTATGTTAAGTCAAATTATGTATGTATTTATATGTATGTATGTATTACTCCATTTTGTTCTCTCTTCTGATGTCAGTATTTCAAATGGATAGCTTCTTGGCACAATATATTCAGAAAATATATGTATTCAGTTGCTGCAGTAATCTCTTGAACTCTATATATTGTGTTACACAGAAACATCAGATATACAATCTCAGTTTTACTATATTTGCTGTTTTGCCTATAGAGAACAGACTTAGGGCAGAGACTCGCCTAAAATGACATCGTTCTGGTCGCCATATTTTTGTCGCTCACTGTGACGAATCTGACGATTGTTATAAATATGTAAGCATTTGATATCTCTGACATCTGATCTCCGCAAAGTTTAAACCGTTTAATAGAAGGATGAGGCAGGATAAAGCTGATGGTTCTCTCCTATGGCTTCTATACTACCATATACCACTACTATACTGTGGTACTAGTCTGCAACAGCAGCAACAGTGAAGTACAGTGAACAGTCCAACCATAGATTACTTGTCGTCTCTTGTGTGTTCAGCCTCATTGATCCTGTTCAGTTCATCATACACAGCTCAGCCCTAATTCCCTGCCCCCTCATGAATATATAATGAGACAGTCAGACAGTGTACCCGTTGGACCATGCCCTGTCAATCACTGTTGTGATCTTAAAGGGCGACCATCTATAAGACCTCTAGAAGTCTCCATCTAACCTTGGGGTGGTGGGTGAGGATCCGTCGAGCCACAGTTGCGGAGAACATTATGCCAACACAGCGCAGTAATAAATACATTCTAGAGTTTATTACACACAGAGAGAAATATATACAGTAGGACACATCCAGGGAGTGTGTGTGCAGAGTTTGGCTGCGATCAAGCCAACTGTCCCAGAGATTAGTTGTCCACAGACGGACGCATGGACGCACGCACGCACGCGCACATGCGTGCACAGTGCACACACACGGACCGACGGACGGACAGTGCAAAACATACTCTCCCCATGCCTTCGGCCTGGTAGAGGCAATAAATAAATAAAAGATGTAGCTGGATGTTAGACAGTATAGTGCTGACTCCTGGATATTTTTTTTTACTGAGATGAGACATTTTGTTCCATGCAAGATAAGCACTTTGGTTGCAACCTCCTTGTACCTCCCCAGCAATGGTTTGGACATTATAGGAGAATAAGTGAATTGTCGTAAAGAATAATAATCAAAATATTTTTAAATCATTGCGAAAATAGCGGATCTAAAAGCTTACAAGCTTGAGCTTGTATCACTGCTATTTTCACTAAACACTGTCGTGGTATAAAATAGGGCTTAAGTGGCTAGGTGACTTGTGTCTGAACTGTAAACTTCCACATCATGGAGGGAGTCGGGACATCGTCACATCAATGTCATAATCGTGACGCCCTAGTGACGTTTTGTGTCATTGGTTGTTGTGTGTTTGTGTGCTTTCAGAGGTTTTGTGACGTGTTGTTGTTGTTGTTGTTGTTGCTGCTGTGTGTTCATGTTGCTTTCAGAGCAACGAGATGTTGGAGCTCCAGAGGACCAGGATGAGAGAGGAGATCAGGGAGCTGAAGTTCCGGGAGGCCCGCCTGCTGCAGGACTACACTGAGCTGGAGGAGGAGAACATCACCCTGCAGAAGCTGGTGTCCACGCTCAAACAGAACCAGGTCTGTCTTCAACTCCCATAGCGTCTCTTTTTCAGACCAAACGTTTAGTGAAAATAGCCGATCTATAACCTCACAACGTGTCACAACGTGCGTTTTAGATTGGCTGTTTTCGTACAAAAAATATTTGCTGTACAGGGGGAAAAGGAAGGAGACTTAGACTGTACAAATGGAACTTTAATTTTTTATATACTTTATTAACAGTGTGTAAATAGTACATTGCTAAAAATTTGAAGGGAAGCTAAAAGGATAACGCAAAAAGCCCTAGTTTCCATTGTGGTCCTTTGTATTTTAGTCATCGAGACATTTAAATAATGTAATACAATAATATATCATCAACACTAGTAGCAGTTTGCGGGGTGGGGGGGAATTTCTCGTGTTAAGATAAGATTCTACAGTAGGACCGGTTACAAATGCTACATTTAAAGGTGCTCATTTATGGTGGTTTTGATGGAGGATAAGGAGTCACACTTTTTGATGTCTATTGTTGGTGGCATAGCAGTAGAACCAATTTAATCCAATGTTTGTGCCGAATCTGGGTTGAACTAAAAGGAGTGGACCATTACAGGTCTATAACTCTGAGAGTTAAATTAACACACAGGATGGTACAGTGTACAGTAGATTGGGGTGCCAGAGATTAAAATGGGGCTCCGTGGCGTAATACATATCAAACTGGGCAACCTTGAAATAAATAAAAAGATTGAGAATTTCTGCTCTATGCGAACACAATTGGTGTTCGGAAGAGGGAAGGTGATATTTGTCACAGTGCATACACTCCTACGCCTGTCGCCATTATGTAATTATGCCGACAGGCCTAAACATGACACACACACACACACACACACACACACACACACATTGCTTCTGGCAGGGCTACCATGACACACATTCTCATTGCTTCTTGCAGGGCTATGATGACACACATTCTCATTGTATCAGGCAGGGCTACCATGACACACACATTCTCATTGCGTCAGGCAGGGCTACCATGACACACACATTCTCCTTGCGTCAGGCAGGGCTATGATGACACATTCTCATCGTATCAGGCAGGGTAAATACTAAATAGACATACAATTGGGCTTGCAGGGGAGAATAAATAAACATACACACAAAGCCACACGTCGGAGCTGTTAGCAGCGCTCAGAAAACACCAACGTCCTAATACTCTTAGTATTGCTGTACAGCTACACAGCCCTCGCACAGTTATTCCTGGACACATTCACAGTGGCTGTGAGTCACACCTATTGTATAACGGCTGACATCACATTTTGTCACCGCTCCCATAGTGGACACATTCACTGGAAATTGAAGGAAACGGTGCTAGGAAAGGACATACATTATTTACTGGTCCCTGGGGGAGGGGGCATTACTTTTACTGCTTCATACAGCAGCAGATGGCTGCTCAACATGTACTGTAATCACGAGATTATATCTGTGTTTTAATTTTTATATTTGGGTCGAAGGACAAATTGGACAATCTCACTATAATAATATTGTATTTTATTTAGCAATTAGTTTTTATTGTTTGTATACCGGAGGCCAGTGTGCCAAAGGCAAATTTCCATTTTACGTTAATACATATAAATTGAAGGGATAATAAAGTTGTCTTTATCTCCTCTCCTCTCCTCTCCTCTCCTCTCCTCTCCTCTCCTCTCCTCTCCTCTCCTCTCCTCTCCTCTCCTCTCCTCTCCTCTCCTCTCCTCTCCTCTCCTCTCCTCTCCTCTCCTCTCCATCAGGTGGAGTATGAAGGGTTGAAACACGAGATCAAGGTCCTGGAGGAGGAGACGGTTCTCCTCAACAGTCAGCTGGAGGACGCCCTGCGTCTGAAGGACATCTCCGAGGGCCAGCTGGAGGAGGCTCTGGACGCGCTGAAGAACGAGCGTGAGCAGAAGAACAACCTGCGCAAGGAGCTGGCGCACCACCTCAGCCTGAGCGACAGCGTCTTCGGCGCTGGAGCGCACCTGGCGCTCACCGTCACCGGCGTGGAGAGCCTCAAGTTCCCAGACGACCAAGGTTTAAATTTATTTTGTAATCATTGACACACTGATTAAAACGCACTCACTGTACGGTAAACATCTTTCGTGAGAAAGTCTCAAGTAATGAGGCGGTTGTGCAGATGAGAAACCCTGGAAGGGCTTATATGAGGACCTCACCTTTTCTTTACATTACATTACATTACGTAATTACGTAATTTTATTTTATTTTAACACAAACATTTCTCTTTTTATTTAATACAAAACAAACAAACTGTGGCATGTAAATGCATGTTTGGTTTAGTTTGGTTAGTTGCCCACGTCAGTGTCAGTTTATTTGTTTTCGGCTTGTATCATTTTGCTTTTTTAATTTTATATATATATTTTTGATGTTGTTTTCAGTTTCAAAGTGGGTTTGCTAGTTTAGTTTAGGTTTTATTTGAGTTACTATTAGTGTAGTGTAGTGTACTGTTAAGGTGTGTTCCCACCGCAAGGTAAAATATTTGTTCGAGTGGCCCGTTTACATATGAGTCAATGCAAAGACACGACTTTCCGTGTTTCATGGAGCAGCGTGAATGAAGACAACGGGGCAACGTGAACTAAGTATTTGTCGCCTCCTTCACTCCAGACGGAAAGTCCCAACTGAGAAGCGACGTTTGCCTCAAAGTGAAGCAATTCTAGCGACTACAAATATATTTTATCTTGCTGTGGGAATGCACCTTCAGTTTTTATCAGTGGTGAGAGTTAACTAACTATAATAACCCCGCCTCCAACATAGGAACCAATGGCGCCGTCGCCAACGGCAACAACGAGGACTGCAACCGCTGCAAGGGCCACCTCCACGGAGGCGCCGGATTGGCCAGGACCGGCAGCAAGGGGGAGGGGCTTCACCCCGTGTCAGACCTGTTCAGCGAGCTCAACCTGTCCGAGGTGAAGAAGGTCAAACAGCAGCTCCTACAGGTGGGTAGGTGACACTGCAACGTTCCGAACACATGCAGTGGTGGAAGATGTACTCTGTTGTTGACACGATGCATAAGCAAAGGACAATCAATGGGGAGCGTTAAGGGGTTCAGTATTGAGAAATAAACCCCGACGTCAGGGGTAAAGAAATTAATACATTGACCCAAATGTAACAAGACGAGATGATTGATTTAATTCATTCATTACGTTATTTTTGTGAATTTATGCCTGGTGTGTCCACAGTCCAGTGCAATGCAGTATTGCAGTTTGCTCGGAAAACAACAGGAAGCGGTGATCAAATAGAATCAATTTTCCGTTCCTGTATTGTCTATTTCTCGCTTTCAATGTTTTTAAAAACATTATTTGAGTGTACTGTTTAGCCGTACATTACATTGTTTGTTTACATGGCTGTGATGTTGGACCCTGTACAAATCAAGCAACGCAGATTGATATGACCACCTGTGGTCCGGGGACCACCAGTGGTCCTTGAGGGGGTTCCAGGTGGTCCCCAGCTAAATGATGGAAGAGTTGGTAATGGTAACCTAATTGTTATTTTGATCGTTTGCCATGAAATTGTGGACAAAATCTTATCCAACGACAACAAAATATTCTTTGGTCTGAGAGGCTAAATCTCATCAAATGTGGTTCCGTGGCTCAAATGCACAATGAATAATGGTCCTTGAGATTAAAAGGGTTGACAACTACTGCTCTAGAGTCTTTGATATTAGTCTGTTATTGAGTTCAGCGGTCATTATTCAAAAAGAACACACCAATGAATTCTGTGATTGACCAGTCATTAATTAAGGGGGAGGCGTCATTAGGCGTCCTGTAGCACTGAGTGAGTTTTAAGAGACAATCCATACTGGTTAAAACCAGTGATATACACACTGAGTATCATTAGAGAGTGCACTAGTGTTCTGTGCTCTGCACTACATGCACATGTGCTGCACGTGCACGTAGTGCATGCAATTATTAAATGAGTCCTGGCTGGTGAAAACAGGCCTGTCTGTCTGCAGTGCTGTGCAGGCAGGAAATAACAAGGTGATGACATACAGTATGATTTAGTGGGTGACAAGAAATTGGGATGAAATGTTACCGCATTTTTATGCGCAATGCACAGGTGTGCCATCTGTGGTTGGGTCTTTAATGAATGGAAAATGTTTGCGTGCGTGCGTGCGCGCGTACCATAGGGGAGCCCTGTCAATGTGATACGCATCCAATAATGCTTGAGGGAGAGACTCATAGTTGGTGAGCCTACTACTGTAAATGTACATGTATTTTCCTTTTTCTATGTCTTAACAGTGAGGCATGCAGCAGTGCAAATCAAACCACTCATGTTGTTACAGTAGTACAATACACAGTCCGCAAGGAAGTAACTATAATGTGGTTTGTGTCTCCGGAACCTATTAGTTGCTGCGGTTTTCTCTGTAAACACAATCACACACTAATCACATTAACAGTCCCATTGCTGTGGCAAAGATCTCCACATCAGCAACACCACGCTTCTAATCGCTGCTTAAACGGTGTGACTGCTCCAGCACAGGCAAGAAGGTTTAAACCACAATCTAGAATTGTTTTAAACAAATGATAGACTATTAGGGTTAAAGTTGCATGCAGTCTGATTTGCAGTGGTGGAAAAATAACTCAAATGTTTTACTTAAGTAAAAGTATCAATACTGCAATGTAGATGTATTCTGTTACAAGAAGAAGTGTTGTATGCAAAATGTAAAAGTATCTGTACTAAAATTACTAAAAGTAAAAGTACTCATATTTCAAGTTCAAAATGTGTAAATATCTTTTGAAAATGCGACGCATTGTGAACTTGTAGATCGGCTATTTTCAAATGGTCGAAATCTATAGGGTTAACGTGGTTTGTATTTTCTGTAATCAAAATCTAAATCTACAAAGTAACTAGTAGCTAAAGATTTACTAATCCACTACCATAAATTGAAAACTTTAGTTATAATATTTGCCTCTGAGTGGAGTAGAAGTAAAAGTAAATACAAATACCTCGAAATTGTACGTAAGTACAGTACTTATAAGTAAATGTACTTAGTTACTTTCCACCATGCACTAATTGGAACGTTCTTTAACCCATCTTAAATCTAACTGACCCATTACAGCCAGTACAAGTTAAACCTTAAAGCTTATATTTAAGGGCTGAGCTACATTAAGTCAGCCGACTACAGAATGTACGTCTCCTTCCTGTGGTTGTTGTTTGTTGTATGGGACACTCACCCTCAGCCTTTACATAGACACCTTGGCAGAATACTGCCTAAATGTTTTAAATCCATGCATTGAATGTGAACGCACTGAAGTGGTCTTCCTTTGTTGTCGTGTGTCGAGGGGCAGTTTGGAAAGTTTACAGTCTATCTTCGCAGTCAGAGTAAATACAACATAAACAGACAATCATTGAATACTGTCTAGCTCTGTGTGAGTTTGGATCTACTCTACAGTATCTCTCTAACCCTGGTGATTATCTGTCATCTCCATCCTCGTCCTCCTCCCCTCCGTAATATCAATATGAAACCTGTCCTCTGACTCCTCTCTCCTTCTCATTGTTCCTGTTCTTTATCTGTCTATCATCTGCATCATATCTCTCTCTCTCTCTCTCTCTCTCTCTCTCTCTCTCTCTCTCTCTCTCTCTCTCTCTCTCGGACTGCTCCAGTTATGAATTGCCCTCTGCGTGCTTGACGTACAGTACCTACTAGTGCATACCGTACATATAGATTAATATAGATTCAGGGTTTCTACGATGCATGCATAATTGTGTCCATCCACTTGGCCCGGTTCCAGAAGTGAATGGATCCAGTGTCATCTCAGCAGCTCTGCATGGGGACATTGCAGACAGGCAGCATGACTGATCACAAAACTATTCAACAGCACTTCACTTCACAACTATACAGCACACAGTAACAACAAGCTGTGGACAGTATTCACTTCATACCACACCCGGAAAAACACACACCCTTATATGACAGATGTGATCGGTCGGGCGGTTCTTCAAATATGCAGGACTGGTGGTGACACACACACACACACACACACACACACACACACACACACACAAACACAAACACAAACACAAACTCAAAATCTTAAACTAATAATAACGTAATGGAATAACAAGTACGTACAACGTTTGCCTCTCAGATGTAGAAAACATGCACAGACAGAAATACTCAACTCAAAGTTGCACCACCCCTGTCCGTCCTGCAGGTGGAGCGAGAGAAGGCGGCGCTCCTGATGACGCTGCAGGAGTCCCAGACGCAGCTGCAGCACACGCAGGGCGCGCTGAGCGATCAGCACGACCGCTTCCACCGCCTGACGCAGCGCGTGCACGCCATGAGGCGCGCGCACGGCGCCAGCGACAAGGAGCTGCTGGGCGACCCGCGTGAGTGCGAGAAGCCCGACGGCGGCTCGCCGTCCCCGCCGCCGGCCAACGGGGGGCGCCACGACGACTACGACCCCGAGATCCACGGCTTCGAGATCCTGGAGTGCAAGTACCGGGTGGCGGTGACGGAGGTGATCGACCTGAAGGCGGAGCTCAAGGCCCTGAAGGAGATGTTCAACCAGGCGGTGGAGGGCCAGGGAGACGAGCACAGCAACAACCACGCCACCGAGGACAGAGTCCACATCCTGGACGAGCAGGTCAGTGAGCACACCCATATAACATAGAAAGGCCTGCTTCGGCTCGGGCGTATGTACTCTAGTGAGGGCAAGCTTCCACATTCGTGCTTCACTAGTCTCGCATAGTCAGACAACTGCAAAAGTCTGGCTTTGCGAGCGTCACAGAGCAGACGCTCAGGTCTGACAAGTCCCGGAAAAGACAAAAACAAACAAAAAACAAACTTCACTTGCCCGAACGTTTTATTTACTTGCCACGGGCAGTCAGGCAACCGTTAGTGTCAACCCCTGGACCCCTTTTGGGGTTTTTACTTTTCAAGATGGGAACCCATTTTTGGGTTGTTGTTGAATAGTTTTACGTACAGTATATAGCAACATAATGTTTTTGTAATTTTTTAATAAATATTTGACGTTTTTTCAGAAAACAGAAACAGAAAAAAATTGTTTTTTAGAATCAGCTCACACAGGTTTAAGTGGTTAAGACTCTCATGTCCATCATGTCCGCCTTCAGGTGATCCGCTTGGAGCGCAGCTGCCACGAGGCCCGGGAGAGGGTGGCGTGTCTGGAGGCGGAGCTGCGCGGCGCCACCGGCCTGGCGACGGAGAGCCAGGGCATGCTGAACGTGGCGCAGGACGAGCTGGTGACCTTCAGCGAGGAGCTGGCGCAGCTCTACCACCACGTGTGTCTGTGCAACAACGAGACGCCCAACCGCGTCATGCTGGACTACTACCGCCAGAGCAGGTGGGTCATACTGGACTAACTACCGCCAGAGCAGGTGGGTCATGTTGGACTAACTACCGCCAGAGCAGGTGGGTCATGTTGGACTAACTACCGCCAGAGCAGGTGGGTCATGTTGGACTAACTACCGCCAGAGCAGGTGGGTCATGATGGACTAACTACCGCCAGAGCAGGTGGGTCATGCTGGACTAACTACCTCTAGAGCAGGTGGGTCATGATGGACTAACTACCGCCAGAGCAGGTGGGTCATGATGGACTAACTACCGCCAGAGCAGGTGGGTCATGATGGACTAACTACCGCCAGAGCAGGTGGGTCATACTGGACTAACTACCGCCAGAGCAGGTGGGTCATGATGGACTAACTACCGCCAGAGCAGGTGGGTCATGCTGGACTAACTACCTCTAGAGCAGGTGGGTCATGATGGACTAACTACCGCCAGAGCAGGTGGGTCATGATGGACTAACTACCGCCAGAGCAGGTGGGTCATGATGGACTAACTACCGCCAGAGCAGGTGGGTCATGATGGACTAACTATCGCCAGAGCAGGTGGGTCATACTGGACTAACTACCTCTAGAGCAGGTGGGTCATGATGGACTAACTACCTCTAGAGCAGGTGGGTCATGATGGACTAACTACCGCCAGAGCAGGTGGGTCATGATGGACTAACTACCGCCAGAGCAGGTGGGTCATACTGGACTAACTACCTCTAGAGCAGGTGGGTCATGATGGACTAACTACCGCCAGAGCAGGTGGGTCATGTTGGACTAACTACCGCCAGAGCAGGTGGGTCATACTGGACTAACTACCTCTAGAGCAGGTGGGTCATGATGGCCTAACTACCGCCAGAGCAGGTGGGTCATGCTGGACTAACTACCGCCAGAGCAGGTGGGTCATGATGGACTAACTACCGCCAGAGCAGGAGGAGTGGTGACATTCTCTCTCGTTAGCCATTGTTCTATCCATTACCTAATCCATTAATCAGATAATCAAGGAGCGTGTTTTTTGTAAAAAAAAAACAAACAAACAAACAAACAAAAATCTGAGAATCTGAATACTTATTTTCTATGAATTACTCCTGAGCCAATTATCCAATACTTGACTAATTGAAGTTAATAGGAGACCAGTATTTTTCTTTAAAACATTCTCTTTGAACCTGGATCATCAGTTTATTGCGACTGCAGATCGCATTTACTATGAAAAGGTGCATTTCCCGTCAGTTAGTTGGTTAGTCCGTCACCCCAAGCATGACCAGACCAGGTCGCTGCTCGCCTTCTCGTCTTGCTGGTATTATGTACTGTATATACAGGTAGTTTTGCATTGGCCTCGACTCCTAACACAGCAGTGTCAGCATATTGAAATATTGGCTCAGAAATGCGACAAAAATGAGGAATGTGTCAAAATATTCCTTTAACAACTTACTGTTATTTTATACTGCGTCACTCAACAACTGTATTGTGAAATAAATTGAGAAAATAGCAGATCTACAAACTCACAATGGGTCACATCGCATTGCGATGCATTGTGAGATTTTAGATCAGTTATTTTCCCTATATATACAGTATATTTTTTATCAATATAATCAATGCTCAAACTTAGATTATTGTATCGATTATTGTATTACATTATTGATTATCAATTTATTTTATTGTTTTGGTTCCATAAACCGTTGCACAGTTGCCAGACTGCACCAATGCAACTCCTTGCAACTGCCATTGGGATAATAGTTGGAAGTAGTTGCATGTTGCCAGGAATAGCGTGTGTGGACGGGCCTTATGATGTTGGCTAACATTATCATTATCAATTATCATTCTGCTAATGAACACAGGACGACCCGCAGTGGGAGCCTGAAGGGCTCTGATGACCACAGAGCCCTGCTGTCCCCTCGCCTGGCGCGGCGTCTAGCGGCCGTCTCCTCCACCTGCTGCTCAGAATCCACCCGCAGCCCCTCAGACTCGCCCTCCAAACAAGGTTTTTACCTTTTTTGTTTTATTACACTTAATAGCTTTAAAGCAGGTTTCCTACTTTCGTTTTTTTATTTTGTGCAAATGCTTAGGCATAGTTTAGTTTTTATTCTGTTTTATCATATGAGGTGTTTCTGACAAAAATGTCAGAAGTAATTACATTACATTAACAAAGCAGTCTCAACAATAAGGACCAGCCCCTTCCGGTCAGCCCTTCACAATAATAGTTCCCCCATCGCCTCACAGTGCACCACATTTCACACTGCTCATAGTTAACAGGAAATAATATTAACTTAACAAACACAGTCTTAAAAAAAATATTTCCCCACAAAAAGCGTGTGACCTTTTTTCAATGTCATTGTCCCTTCAAGTGTCCATTGTCCCTTATTAAAACTCTTTGTCTGCCACCTGGTGTCGGCAGAAGGTAGTTAAACCCAGCTAGGGCATATTCCCTATATTTGGGTAGTTTCATTTCTGCTTTACTGGCATGGAGACCGCCTTTGTAAGGATTAGCAGTAGCTCACGTTGTTACCTTTTGCCGAAACCGTTTCATATTCGTTGTAAAACTTTAGTTAGTTGCTGCGAGAGTGAGGTCTAGCCAACACCAACTCGGTATTCCTGGATCGCTGCCCTCTTGTACCAGTTTTTGTACTTGCCCTTAGCTTTACCTGCACGGTGTACGCCGCAAAATCTTAGCTGTGTACTTTGTGTATTTCACAATTTGTCCTGTTTTCTGACTGCCACCTGTTCTCTGCTCTGTACCACCATATGTCAGTTGTGTGTCCTGTTTCATTTTGCACCCCATCAGCCATTTGTGTTGGCTCCATTTGTCTCAGTCCCTGTTGCACCTCAGGTATGTTGTCTTCTATGACATCTATGTTTATGTCATGTCATCTGAATCGGCTTTTGCAACACATCGATCCATATTTTCTGTGTTCACTTTCCTTAATCTGAGCTGATGCACTCATTCACTCACTCATGCACTCCAATGCATGCTCCTCCATGTCTAACAAAAATCACTGCACCGTCCAGACCAATGTCAACTCCTTTTTCCACTCTGGACAATCCACTTGCTTATAATTTACTCAATCTCAACTGACTTTCAACATTTTCATCAGTGTGGCGTATTCGCTTTCGGCAGGGCTCTCTGTATTCTTTCTGAACACTCTGCTTCTGTAAAAGCCGTTCTTGCTGCATGCAAATCAGTGATGTGTCTTCTGTCTTGCCACCCATATGACTTTTTGTTGTTCCCTCTAAAGCTGGGGGTTTATCAGTTAGGGCAGAGGGCAGACTAGGACTCTGTCCAAACACCAGCTGATGAGGACTGTATCCATGGACACTTTGCATGGTGTGCTTTGCCATAGAGCCCAGTCCATTGCAATGCTACAGTCACAACCGCTGCTTGCCTTTACATTCTTTATGATCTCTCTCTCTCTTTTTGGTTGTGACGCTCCATGAGCTGTAGGCAGCTGTTATTTTGTTTTGACTCTCTCTCAGCTCATCATTATTTATTTTAATTTACTTTTTTCTTTTCTTATTTGACATAGTATTTTCTCAACAATTATTGACATATATTTAGCTCATCATTATTAAATTCTCCTCCATCATCCGAAAGTAGGGGAGCCATGAACACTTCTCCAGTCATAAACAAAGTGTTTCACAATTTCAGAAGTCTTCTTTATAGTCAGAATGCTGCCTGCACTAAAGCGTGTGAACTGATCAATAATGTGGAGATACCAGAAACATGGTTCAAGTTCATGCAAGTCTACAGCTACGGCCTCGTTGTACTGAGATGCCAGTGGTAGGCCAACAGCAGCCTTTCGCTTAGGGCACATTTCACATTCACTTACAATATTTTGCAGACAACACATTCAGAATCATTGTTGCCTGAACTATTTAGAAGCTTCTGTAATATGTGTGCAGAGCCATGGCCAACTTGTTTATGGAGCTTCAATAACATTTTCTTTTTAGTAGCTGAGCTAATTTTTTCTGACATTATGAGAATTTCATCCTCACACTGACTTTCATCCTCATATTGACTTTCCGTTTTCTTCTTCAGGAATGCTATCTGTAGCTGCGAAGACCTGGTCTTCCTTTTTTAATGTTCTCACTTTTGTTGTCTATTATGTTCACACAATTGTACACAGCTTGTAAAGGTCTTGCAGGTTTGTTGCCCTGTCATTTTCCATGTCCAGTACTGTCCTTGCTCTTTTAATTGAGGCTTGGCTTAAAAGCAGTGGAACCTCAGCTGGAACAACCTCAGTTTCAATGTGACACCTGGTCTGTCCAATTTTTGCAGGAATTTTCAAACTTTTAGCGGAATAGACCAAATTTTGCACACACACTCCCTGGATGCCAACGATGAACCTCTGCCCCAAAATTTCCAGAACGACCTGTTACCAGGACGGCCGACTTTTGAAAAACACTCCTCCAGATTACTACTACTCCTTCCGTCCAAAAATCCCACAAATCCTTACACACTATCTCTATAGTCATGTGTTCAAGACGGATCTGTCCGATATTTCATACTCCATCCTAATTGGCTAACATTGTCTTTCAAAGTTTGCAGGATTGGCCCGTTTTGAACAAAAAGCCTCAAATCATGAACGCAGTGTGCAATTTACGTGAAATCTTTCACGGACTTCCCTACTAGGCTGAGGAATATATCACACCCTTTTCACATTGGCCTGTTATAGCGCCACCAACACGTGGATTTTTGAAAAACACATTTTTGGAACAAAATGCCTCAAATCATCCAATTGCCATCCAAGGCGTAAGAAGAAATGGCACACTTTTCACATTGCCCTATTATAGCGCCACCAGGAGGCTGACCTGGTGACATGACCTGACCTGCCCTGGTGGAGACATGTGCCCCGAGGGGCACTTTATCTAGTTATTTCTCAAATCATTCAACTCGTTCTGACTCTGTTTAGTGTAGCCATCTAGCCACCCCTTTCCACACACAGTCGGTGTGCATGCAGTCTATTATTGCTGAACCAAAACACTCTGTCATAAAGATTTCTGCTGCTGTGTGATATTTGCGCTCCACTGTACAGAGTGATGCTGCACTCCTCTACTGCATCTATATTACTTTCAGTTTCCTCAGTATGACATGTTCACTTTTATGTGGTCTTTGGCCCAATTAAAAGTTGATTGACAGACAGCACTCTTTGATCTACGACTCAGAATCAACTTTATAATCTCATGTTATCACAGTTTTACAAGTGAAAAAGTGGGTGAAATTCGTTTTTGTGCATAGTTCCCATCGTGTCATTTTTTCCAAAAACTACAAGAAAGGGAAGAAGATGGGGGGTGAGGGGGTAAGGAGATCAAGGCAGGAAAAAATTTACATTTGAGCGCTTTTACCACAACAAGTACAAGTAAAGGGTTTCAGATAATTTAGAAGCTTGTTTCAGAAACAGCACAGCTGTTGGGTTTCTCCTTGTACCTGTCCAAAGGATTTGTGCCACACTCTGCCGTCTTCTGTTGATCCTTTTGAGGCCAAGACTTGCCCTTCTGTTGTCTCTGCTCCGCCGTTACGAACACGGTGTCTTGGTTGATTCCCAGGCTGGAAGCTGATGTTTTTCCTCCAAATATCCTCTGCAATGCTGACTTCATGGATGCAAACGTTATATCTGTACATGCCGTGAGAGCTAACAGGAGATCTTTCATGTCCAACTTCCAAGCATTCAGTATCAGATAATTAGAATAGTTTGAAAGCCAACACTGCATCGGTAAGCATCTTGTACTTTCGCATACGAGAATAACGCTGCTCAAAATCAATGATATAGTTCACCACGGACACACTGCTTTCTCTTGATATCCGATTGAAGCTCGAGTAAGCTTCATAGAGTTGATCTTTTTCGTCTTTAAGAACATTTCTCTTGCACTGTGCGATAGCACCAAAAAAGTGACTCTGCCAAATTTTTATCTCATTCCAACTGTTACATGGCTTCCCTTCATCGAAGCCTGGTGGGACTCTATAGTTACCAACCATCCTCTGCTACCAATGTTACTCAGAATAAGGCAGCTTTTGTAGGTTCATAACATAAGTCTATTCTGCCGTTCAACCTGCACTTTAACAAAGCTGCATCAACTCATGACCAGCCACCTTCCGGTCAGCCCTTCACAATGATAGTCCCACCATTGCCTCACAGTGCACCACATTTTACACTGGTCATAGTTAACAGGAAATAGTATTAACTTAACATAGTTAACCATAGTGACCTTGCCTCCACAGACCCACAGCCCAGCGATACGGCGGTGCCATCGGCTGCAGGGGACATGGGCTCTACGACCTGCCACGGCAGCCCCACGCGGATCTCCATGGGCTCCCCCGTCATCACCATCTCCCCCTGCTCGGCGTCCACGGTGCCCTCCGAGGTGGGCGTAGACCTGCGCAGGGAGCCCATGAACATCTACAACCTCAACGTCATCATCAGAGACCAGGTCAGCTGTGGTGGAAGGAGCAGTCATAGATTATTTTTATTTGCTCAATGTACAGTCAGGCATTTTGGTCCAAAGGGATTTCCGAAGAATGACCTTGTGGTCTTGTTTCCATTCGGGTCCCATGCACTCACACACATATATTCATGAACAAGAATCTAAATCAGTAAGTAGTCTCGTTTTAAGGGAAGGGGGCAAGGCATTCCACACCTGAATAGCAGTGCTGCGGAAGGTGAATTTACCCATATTTGTTTTGTAAGTGGGTGGCAGTACTCTAATTATGCTAGAGGGCATTCTTCGCCAATCTATGAATGTTGCTATGACTTTCAGAGAACACCTGGAAATCAAGTGATCAAAAACGATCCAGCCTGTCCATTCCAAAGCTAAATGATTTATAAATCCCTGATTCTGTGATATATTTTCCCAGATTTGTTTTGTTTTTCTTTTCTTTCGGCGGAAAGAAGAGAGACTCGTCTTTCCAATGTGACATCCTTTGTTTACATCCGCCTTGAAAATTAAATCTGGCAGTTAAGAGGAAAGGAAACTGAAAACTATACTTCATATGGTATAGAAATTGTAAACAATGTTGTTTTTTGGAAACAAAAACCGCTGCAGGTTAAGCACCTCCAGAGGGCAGTGGATCGCTCGCTGCAGCTGTCCAGGCAGAGGGCTGCGGCCAGGGAGCTGGCGCCCATGCTGGACAAGGACAAGGAGTCCTGCATGGAGGAGATCCTCAAGCTCAAGTCCCTGCTCAGCACCAAGAGGGAGCAGATCGCCACCCTCAGGCTGGTGCTCAAGGCCAACAAACAGGTAGAAGGACAATTTGAATCAATTCTGTGTTTGTCACGTCACAAGTTTACAGGTGTACAGAAAGTGTGGTGGAATTATGTTTTTGTGTGTAAGCTTCGTCATGTGTATTTCATTTAGAAGATTACGTCATGTGGCGGCCAGGTGTATTTTATTTTTGTAGTTTGTTTAGTGCACTGATGACATAAATCTTTTGCCAGCCAAGTCTATGGACGTTTGTTTAGGCCCTAAATGACGCCGTAAGCCAACATGTGGCCAATCCTTTTGAGGGGCGCCAGCCCCTCCTATGTCCAGCTTTGAGGGTTTGTGTAAACACAAACATTGTCCTAACACGAACATTGAATGCCATTGATAATGAATGGCTAGTTTTGAGTGTTTGTGCAAACACGCGAACATTGAATACCATTGACAATGAATGGCCAGTGTTGAGTGCTTGTGTAAACACAAACATTGCGTAAACACAGACAAACAGACAAAAGTGAGAACGCAAATTGTGATTGGCCGGAATGAGATGATGTATGATGATACATGATGAGTGCCCCTCACTTCACACAGGTGTGATTTTTTAATACAATAACATGTCTCATGTCTCATGGAGGACGATGAGGATGATGACACATGAAAATGATACACCACTAAAACACAAGAAAGAAATTGTCTCTTAGACAGTATGCCAGTGGAAATGATCGGGACAATGACAAGTTTGAGCAATGGTACGATGGCAATGATCTCTTGACTTTAAGCCAAGAAAATACCAGCCAGGTAAATAGAGAAGAACTTTACATTACAAGGTGATATAGATGATGATGCCACACCACTAAAAGAAGACAAGCAAATTGACTATTTAGAAGACAGCCACAGTAGGTGCCCCTCACTTCACACAAGTGTGATTGTTTTTTAAAGAGCTGGAGGATAGAGATACAGTATATTAACTCTATTGCTATTTAATCCACATGATGCTACAGTAAATCGTTTCTGTCGGGTGGAACCTCATATGTCCAAAACTGTTACTTTTTATGATTCAAAGCAAACGTTTGAGCTTTCAGATCTGTTACGAGTTTTGATGCTGATCAAACACAAGAAAGTTAAAATAGGGCAGATATGAGGTTTATGCCCCGACGGCGACGAAATGCTCAGTCCAGTTGTTGTTGTCCCAGACAGCGGAGGTGGCTCTGGCCAACCTGAAGAGCAAATATGAGAACGAGAAGTGCATGGTGACGGAGACCATGATGAAGCTGAGGAACGAGCTCAAGGCCCTCAAAGAGGACGCCGCCACCTTCTCCTCACTCCGTGCCATGTTCGCCACCAGGTGAGAGAGCATTCTGGGGGAACCGTGAACCTGCCTTAGTGGCGGCTGTGGATGGGTGGGTAGAGAGGCCGGTCTAGAAATCGAAAGGTTGCCAGTTTGACCCCGGGCTTGCTCCGTATAGGCTTTAAGTGTTGAAGTGTACCCTCTCCACAAGCAAGGCACTTAACCCCTAATAGCTCCCTAGCCTGTGCACTCATCAGAGCATTTGAGCTTTTGAGCATTTGAGCCCCAGAAAATACTCCCTATTAAAGACAAAGCATTACCTTTGTACAACAAGACAGGAGATTTTGAGAACAGACATATTTCTCACCCTTCCTGCCATCTCTCTCTCTCTCCCTCTTTCTTTCTCCCCCCAGGTGTGACGAGTACGTCATCCAGCTGGACGATATGCAGCGTCAGCTGGCGGCGGCGGAGGACGAGAAGAAGACGCTGAACTCTCTGCTCCGCATGGCCATCCAGCAGAAACTGGCGCTGACGCAGCGCCTGGAGGACCTGGAGTTCGACCACGAGCAGACGTACCGTGGCCGCAGCGCAAAGGTGCCCCGCATCCGCAGCAGCCCGCCCAAAGTAAGTGGCAGAACCGTCCTCACGGCGCCCACGAGCCCGACCGGGCACGACGGGCCCTCGGGGGCAATGGGCGCCGCCCGGCCGTTCAACACCTCCCTCCTGACGCTCAGTAACCCTCCCTCCATAGAGCTAGCGTCGCCGTACAACCCCCAACACCACAGCTCCACCTCGTCCCTGCCCTCCATGGGCCACTCCTCCCAGTGGCCCGTGGGCGCCAACGCGCTCATCCTAGACTCCCAGTCGCTGAGCTCAGAGTTCCGGCGGCTCATTGGCTCCAGACACGACTCGGGTCAGTTCTCTCCGACGCCGTACTCTAGCTCGGCCCCCGCGTCGCCTTTCCGCCGGGGAAGGTGATGAATTCATCGTAAAAGACGCGACGAGGCGGTGCCTGACAGCTCAGCCGAGTTAGTGCACCACAGACCCCCCCCCCCCCCCCATACACACACACATGCACCTTGTGAGTCGCGAGGACCTGAGTTAGAGTCCGACTCTAGTCCCGCCTCGTATGTCTCCCCTCTCTCTGACCTCTGTCTCTCTCTTATCTAGTAAACGCACAAGACACAAGGCTCTTCATACTTCTCACTGTCTCCCCTCACGGTACATGAAGCGTTTCAGCGGGAGTGGGTCACAGAGTGGAGGGGAAAACTGGTTTCCTTTTATCTTGCCATGTTGGCTTCAGGAAGTATTTAGAAGAATGGAGGAGCCCTTTACAGCTTTGCTCCAACCTCAAAACAACACGACAATTCTGTCAACTCTGCGTTTCAAAGTGTTCCAACTGAAGAACTCATGTTTAAAAACGTAAGATGGATCAAGGTTGGACCCTATGAAAATCCTCTTTAACCACTTAAACCCTACATACTTCATTGACCGGATCTCTTCACCAAAAATAGCTCATCTCGTCGCTTTGTGAGTTTGTGACACACTAAGCTTGTAGATCCGCTATTTTGGCAGAATAGGGGTGATTGGGTTCATGTGGTTAAAGTTTGGTAGACACTCACACTTATTTTATGTTGGCTATTAAATGAGTCATTTGACTTCCTCCTGTAACTGTAACTGTTAATGATTGACTATGCAATATATCTATGTGGTCAGTAAGCAAGCAAAGGAAATACATGGCTGTAGAGTGCACTTTAGGATTAACTATCCCACAGCGCCTCACAGTGGTATAAATACACATTGCATTTTAACCATAAATCTATGATTTGTTGAATGACTGCTGGCTGGTACAATTGATGTATTTGCAACTGAAAACTGTTAATAAATATTTCAGCTGTGTCAGCTGGCACAGTCGTTCAATTGGTCATTTAGGTTTTCATCATTAATCTCTTCATATACAAATGAATGTATGCCGTTATATTTTCATTTTCGTCATACAAGTAGGTTATCTGATATGTAAAGTTTAATAGTGCACGATTTAGTATCACTCAGTGATGCAATGTTTAGGAGCAAAAAGCATTTGACAGGTGGAGCAGCTAAAGTGTGTCTCTATCAGTGTTAGTCCTAAGGGTTCATTTAATTCTGTGAGGCCTAAGGGTCCATTTGGTTCCATTTGTACACTCTCAGAATCTGAGTTAAATAAACAGAATTAAATGAACGCTGAGGATTTGACTGTGTAAGTACATGGAAACCAGTAAGACTCTCTCTCTCTGTGCCTCTCTCACTCTGGGTGCGTCTCAATCTTTGTGTTTTCCTTCTTCTCTTGTCTCCTTTTCTTCGTCTACAGATGTCATAGTAAAAACAATAATGTATAACAAACATGCTGTAAAGGGAAGGAGAAAAGGACAGAAGGAACCTACAAAAAACTAGGGTCACCACAATGAATCACAGATTTATCTGTACAACAGTGCCTTTATTCACCACCAGATGGCAGTATCTACCAAAATATATGCATGCTAGGTTTATACTCCTGCCAGTGCAAAGTACTGGCATTATTGGAGTTGTGGGGGGGACAAAGGAGGACAAATTTCCCTAAGGAAATATTAAAAGTATAACATAACTTATCTGATAACAACTCCTGACAGTTTCCTGTCAAATGCTTTCTACTACCCCTTACTCTAGCCAATCATATAGCTGCTCATAACTGAAACAGAAATATGAAAATAAACAAACAAATACAAAAAGAATTACATGATAATGTCAAATGTGTACTTATTGAAGGTGCAGTAAGTTATGTTTTTCTTGTTCAAAATAAAATAAGTGTTAAATACCGGTAGCTCTATTATTCTGATAGTAATCATTGCTTTACAGCAGGTGTTCCAAATATCTATCAACAGGGGCCATACTTTGAAAATATGAAAATACCTTGAGGCCGACTGTATCTCCTGTCACACTGTACCTTTGGACCATAAAGTCACATACAAGTGCATCACATTACAACAGTTTAATTTAACTGCACTGGAATATAAAATGTATTTTGTTGGTAGTGTAGCCAAATGTAAGCCACTCATCTACAATTCAGCCTTCCCCCCCCCCCACATGCATGCACACAGTATTGCTATTGTATTTACAGTCCAATAATTCGTTTTTTGTTCATATTGGAGGCGTAGCCCCCTGTTGTTCAGTAAGAGGGGCCTCCCCGTCTTCCCAGCTTTAGTAAACAGAAAATAAATGTTCAGGTCGGGATACCAATTTCATCCAATCAGGAGAGAGAGCTCATACAAGTGAAATCGGAAAGTGATGACGTAAAGAAATGAGCAGCAGACATAATTTAAACTGGAAGACTATCTATAAAATCAGAGCTGATAAATTGGTACTCTCTCCTGTTTGGATAAAATTGGCAATATACCTGAAAATGTATTTTCTGTTAATTAAAAGAGATGGGGAGACGGGGAGAACCCTGTTAGTGAACAAACACTATATACGCGATAGCAACGATTACTACTATTATACTCTACACTAATATCGAGCTTTAACCTTTTACCCTTTTCTTTTAACCAAACAGTTTAACTTACAGCCCCTTTTAAAGTCAACAGTGGTGTTACTGTAGATGCAGAATGTATCCCTTTCTGTGCTTCTTTCTCCTTTTTATTGCAGCACAAACAAATACAGTATTCTGTGTGTAACTGTGTCCATGTCTCTGTGTCTCCTCATGTTTCCCGTGTTTGTTTGTATGACAACACACGCAACAACTGTCCTCCCCGCACAGAGGGTGGGTCTTGTCAGAAGAGACATAATACTCACACATGTGCATGCTCATTGGAGGACCATTCATACCCTCTTGACTTTATTATTCTTATTCTCTTCGTCTGTTTCTTTTAGGCTCACTTGTTCTCCTTTTGTCACATTCTTACAGAGGACACATTCATTCGTGTGCATTATACAACTACCGGTATAATGTTCTTCTCTGTCTTTTGGAATGCATGGAGACTTCACATTCCTTCCACATGCTAAAGCTTAAGCTAGTCTCCATCGCGTGAAGGTATCACGTAGCCTGCCCAAAAGATCTACAAGCTAACAGCGTGTTGCAGTCCTTAGCTTGTAGATGTTATTATTGTTTTGGTCGGTTGTACTACGATGTTTAAATTCAATGCAGTATTCACCTTTTTAGTTAGTCAAATATAAAAAATATCAAATTAAACAGACAAGGCCTGAAGGCCTGTCAACATCACACATTTTACATTGTGATTTTTTTAGATTGGAGATTTTCTTTTTACAATTTATTCAATTATATATATTTTTCCCTTTTGTTTTAAAAACAAATGTTTAAAATGACATGCTTTATAATTTATTATTTTATTTACAAGACAGTGCACGTTAATTAACATTCAATGTACAAGAAATGAATCAATTGAACATTGATTGAACAACAAAATAGTACAATGTACAAGTGTGTTTGTATTTAAAGGAAATTAATCATACTGTAGTTGCCTTAAAATTGTATCAAACAATAATCACTGAAGAAGTATGCATGTAGGCCTACTATATGTTTCCTCTACATAAAGAATGTACGGTATTATGATGGGTTTATTATGGTCAACCTGCAACCCAGCTGGCCACCTGCTGTGACCCCCTCATGGGTCACAGCAAACCACTTAAAGGATACTATGTGTGTATTTAGTTTTTTTGACATTTGGTTCCATTGCCGTAATCCATCTTTTTCAAAAGAATATATACTATTCATTACAAAAGCACACATATCATATTTTTGTTTCTAAAATACCAGATCTACTGTACAAGAAAACAAAGTGCTGCATCGTTGATGATGATGACTAGGCTTACATTTTTAAAGCAGTGCAATGTTTAGTTTTTGCTTTTAATTTAACCAATATTTTTTTTAATGATATTGATTTTGTGGATGGGACCAAATAAAACTAAAACGGCATTGGTATCGTTTAAGGAAAAGATAAAACCTCCCACTCAGACACATAACATGCAGCAGTCACAATAGTCTCTTGACAAGGTCTGTCATTTCATGTCATGTCATGTCCCTCTTGTTGTCCCTGTCCTGTTGTACTAACCCTGAGTGTCTCCACTCTGTATATCTGTCTAATTTATCAGTCTCTTGTAGATTGTCAGCAGCCTGCTGCCTCAATATCGCCACTCTCCACACCACTATGGCATGGGACAGCCTCCCTAGCCCGCAGGTAACACGCTTTAGAGCCAGTTGGTAGGCTTCATCCATACTACTCTCTCACCAAGTGTTTTTAACTTGAAATTACTTATTTTCTTCAAGCGACACCGTCGTTGTATAAGTTGGGTGTAAGTTGGCCCTCACAGCCCTCATTCACCCCTTTTGCCATGGATTCTACTCCACTCGCTGCGACGCGTTGTGCGCTTGTTCTGCTATTTTCAGCATGCAGCTAAGTGTAAAATGACTTGTCTTTCATTTATACTGGATCTCTTGTCCACTAGTCCCTTCCTAACATCTTTGTCTAGTTTTTATTCGTTGATGAAATTGTCAATATATTTAGTCTTCGTTTTAGTCATCAATAGCTTAGTTTTAATTTAGTTTCCATTTAGTTTTTGTCAGTGAGAAAAGGTATTCCACAAACATTTTTCATCTTAGTGTTAGACGACAAAATCAACACTGGTTCATTATCATTATGTATTGTAGCACAGTCACTGTTGTTGTCGCTGTATTTCCATGTATTAGTTACATGAGTGACATGGCTATTAGTCCACCTGAGTCCATACATGCCAGTGTTATCTGCATGGCTATAGTGACCTGTAAGCCTTATACTCTAATTTACTACTGTGGAAGAACTACAGGCAGAGTTTCAGCTGTATGCGGCCGCAGACCGCAGAACCAATCCGTAGGAAGTCATTCAAACAACTCACCAGCTGTTTCAATATGTAGTTTTATTCTGTGGTCTGCAGCTATTTAAATGCGTTACAGTTTGTAGGAAATGAGTTCACAGTGGGTTCCCTCAACAAGATATACTATTTTACATAACGTTATTGATTTATGCAGAAAAGACCTGTGTATCTCTACTATCTAGAAACACAAGTTAATTGGTGGAGCTTAAGGCTAATTGAACCCATTAAAATCTCACTTTTCCCTCCAGGGCTCTATACTAGTGTATTTTCTGTTTTCTGCAATGTGTTGTGAGCTTGTCGAACTGCTATTTTCAGTGAAAGCCTTCCACACAATAAGTATGCTGTAATAGTTTAATAAATAGTTTAAAAAACACATTGTGAGCTTGTGGATTGACTATTCTCATTGAAGAGATTTGGTGTAGAGGGATAGACCTTGGGCGACATCGATCAATGAAGTATAGGGCTTGTATGTAGATGAGGAAGATTAGGTTAAAACCTCACAGTATTCGACAAACAAATATAGCACTACAATCCCCAACCATAGTTTTTCCACAACATTTTAATATAATACAACCGTCTAGACATGGCAAAAAGGTAAAACTGCTGACAAATCTGAACCCTTTCATCTCTAATGTTGTTTTACCTCGTCCACTCTTCTCTCCTGCTCTGTTCCACTTCCGCTGTCTCTCCTGTGGTGTAAACAGCATCAGGTCGTATTGACCTGGTCAACATGTTGTGTGTTCTGCTTGTCCGTTTCGTTCTTTTGTTCATGATGACCATGACATGATTGTAGTTGTAAGCAACACTTCTGGAGGCAGTGGCATGCCAGATTTACGTCGTGCGACAATGCCACACGGTGGGAAATACTATTTCCAGCACGCGACGACAGTGTCGCACGACAAAATAAAAATAAACCCTCTCTTGTGCTCATCTGGTTTCTCCTCTTTCCCATCATGCACCTTGCAGTCCTAACATTGGGGCCGGCCGGCGGCGGCGGGACGATCAAACAGTCCTCTCCGGTAGCAGCAGCCTCCTCTCCCCCTGCGACCCTCGCAAACGTCTGACCCAGCAACAACCACACACCCTCGGCCCCTAAATCTCGCTGGACCTCTGACTGCTTCTGAAGAAGTCCCGTAGAACCAGGGACATATTGTAAGTGACCCCAGCGACCCCGCCCTGGTGCCTACTGGCCTCTGTGAGCCCCTAAAAGACGAAGGCCCGACCCCTTCCCCTCGCTTTCTCCGCGTCGCAAGGGTCGCTGAGCAGATGAAGGATGCTCCTCATTGGTTGGGCTGAAATTACATCAAATCCTGCCCAGTGTGGTCAAACAGGAAATGGATGACAGAACTGTGGCGTGAAATGCCATATAGTGGCAACCACTGGAATGTTGTTCCTGTATCTATTTGATTATTTATTTATTACTTATTTATCCAATTGATTGGTTATTTATTCTATTTATTTGTGATATGTTTATTATTGGACTTTGTAGTGTGTGACACAATTTGACTGTATGTTTGTCAATCCTGACCTGTTTTTATTGCTGTGGCCTGCAGTAATGATATGTATCTATCTATATAGATAATTAATATTTACTCTTCCATACAGAAAATAAATACCCTTTCCTATATCAGACGTCATAAAGTTCTGTGTGGTGAAGTGAAAAGGTTTCAAACCTAGCCTAACACAGGAAACATTGTATTATACAGTATGGAACTGAAATGCTACCTTTACTCAATATTATAACCAAAAGAAAAAAGAAAAACGTCCCAATTTTACATGTTGCATATTGAATTTACATGTTACATGATGTGGTGATGATGATGGCGGTTTCTTAACTGCACTACGTTTTCCTTTGAGCTTGGTTCATTTAATTTTTTATACTGAAGTCCTTTCTTTTTATTTGCAAGACCTGCATAAAGACTATTTTATACTTGCTTTTTCTTTTGCCAGCAGTTTGTGATGAGGTGCTTGTGTTGTGTTCAGTGAGGCCAGTTGGCCTTTTGAATTGCACACGATTACAGTACTTGACCTTCCTTTTTAGGTCTAAGAAAGAGCGTTTGAATTATTTTTGTCATATGCCTGGTGCAAATCCGTAAAAAGTGTCATTTCTATTGTACAGCTGAAACAGTTTTGCATGTCCAGTGTCCATGTACGTTGTGCAAGTAGCAAATGTATTTGCTCCCATCTGTGCGCCCATGGGGTGTTGGTAAGTCCCCTTAGACCATGACCTCGTCTGAAGTCCAGCACAGTTTAGGTGCAGTATTTCCGTGCGATTTAAGCACCATGCTATTCAGATTTAAGATGCGTATCTATGTGGGCACCTACAGTATATGTGCCATGCGCTTTATACCTTGTACCATGTTGCGCCATAGATCGTCTAAACAGGGCCCAAAATTGTGTTTTAAAATATGCTAAAACAGGTGTTCTGCATTCTCATTTGAGACTTTGCAATGTATTGGGAAAGCGTGTCTGAACCTTCTTCTCCTACCAGAACAGTGTATGTATGCAGTGACCATTTAGTAGTTCCAGTGAATACATTTCAACATTCAGTTGTCATTATTTATGTTTGTCCACAAGCTTCCTCCAAACAGTAAATAGTACAAGCACAATGAAATGTAGGACTATGCATTGAAGCAATAACACTGGTCTTTGAATTATCTTGGTAAAAGTTATCTGAACGTTTCACCTCAAACATGGCACTAACCAGCTGGCATCCAAGGAAGTGGTCTGAAAATCGTTCTCAAATAACGGTCAAGACGTTGTTATGGCCCTCCACATCTTCAGCCAGTACGTCGCACAGAAAATAGCTGATCCATAAACTCACAACGCATGCGATGTGAAGCGGTGTGAGCTTGTAGATCGGCTATGTGAAACTGGCGGGTGCATGCTTTTGGTTAGACATACCATTGGTCCGATATCTCAAACCCTCACCCTAACCTCCCACGGGGCAGCACATCTAAACCTAACCGTAACCCTCTCCCAACCCTTAACGCACCCCTCACCAACCTTAATCTGTTTTTTTAACGCACCCCTCACCAACCTTACTCCAGTCGTCTTAACGCACCCCTCACCAACCTTAATCATCAATGCTATGTCTAACAATGCTATGTCTAACCAAAGTATGCCTCCCAAACCGGCATGCAACTGTCAGGCTTTTAGTAATCAGTAACTTATGCAACCAAGATGATGAGTCTCTTTTGAGACAGTCTATTGATCAGAGAAAGGTGGGACAAAGTCTCACATTATTGGGCATAGCCTGGAATGTTTAACTTATATAATACATTTTGTCTGATTGATCGTGTGTTCGTGTCCTCTTCCAATACGATACTTTGTCAGTATTTCTGTTGTTCACTCTTCTGATAATTTGAGTGCATTGACTAGTTTGTTTTTTATTACGCTGTCATGCAATTCATTCACCAGTGTAAGGTGATTATTACTTCTTTTCAAGGGGTGTTTTCTTATGAAGTGTAGAGTAGACAATCACCAACAAGTACATGGACAGTACAGGACTGTAGCTGAGTGCGCAGTCGGAAGGTCACTGGTTCTGCCCTCTGCTCAGCTATCGAAGGGACACACTGTAAAACACCTAACGGCTCCTCCAGAGCTCTCATCTGAACAAGCCTTCTGTCTCGTGATGATGTGATGATACTTCCTTTTGTTTTTGATCACTGAGGAAAGCAACTTTGTTTACAGTTGATTTACATGATAATGTGTCCTTTCTGTTAAGTGAACTCTGTTGTTAGATTTGTTTCTCCTTGTCTGTTTTGACAGAATAGAATCTGAATAGATGCAGCGATACATAATCCAAAGGTGGCTTCTGAACCCAGGCTTAGCAGCAACACTTTTGTTTGCCCAAAGCCAAATGTCGTCTCCATAGCATGACATGTTGCTTGCCAGCAGGAACCCATCTTCAAGTGCTGTAAACCTGAAGCTCAGCTCGTGTCGGCGAGGAACATTGCCATGCAATTAGGCCTTAGTTATGTTGCACAATAATATAGTCAGTGCAGGAGATGGTCGTTGGAGACACTCATCAAACTAAAAGAAACCATGTGATTTCACCATAAAGACACTGCAATACAGTACAGGTTTTATAGTTTCTACTCAGTTGAAAACAGTGTTCAGCTTGTTTCAAAAGTGAATAAAACTCATGTCTGTCCTGGGACATAGCTGTCTGTCTTTCCTCCCTTCAAAATGCACCAACTCTAAGGAACGATACAAAGGCCAGCTATGTATAAGTATTAGTAAGACCTTCAACACACACATTCTAAATGTGTCCACGTTTATTTTGTGTCACCTTTTTTATTTTATCATGGGTGCAACTACTGATTATTATATTGACTTATACTTTTCAGATGAATCTGGTTTTATTTTATTAATTGATATACAGTAGCAATACATCAATTGCCTGGGGTTACACATAGCCACGCCCATTTGAGAAACACTGCAGTATAGGGTGTTGATGGCAGCAAGGCTGGCCCACTGAGATGCCTTGCTTTCTTTATCCACTCCAGATACTGTTTCCAATAGTTTTGGAAGAAATACTCAAACAATTTGTACAAAAGTAAAACGTCGTATGCACACCTGATCAGCTCAGAGACGGGTGCCTAGGCAGGGATCAGGCGATAGAATACAAGAAAATGACCTGCACACCTGCATCTACACTGCAATAATGATGACAACTTCATTTATAGTAGCAACACAGATACTGTATATACAAAAAACAACTGATCACAGTAACCCTTGTTGATGAGGATGAGGCGCAATAGGTGGTGATCCCACCTATCCCGTCCCCTTAAGGGGCACTAGCCCCTCCTATGCTCAGCTTTGAGGGTTTGTGTGAACCTGAGGGGCGTGTCATGGGATCTTTAAATATTTGATTTTATACGGCGGTGCCCAGATAGGCCTACACAATGTTTTTCCAAAATGACTGGATATACAGGTTTTGTATCAATTTCTAACCGTAGAAATTGTAGACCTTAATTGTCGAATGTTTAAGCATTCTAATCTAGTCCATAGCGTTAGGGGGACTGGACCAGAGCTATTCAATTCTATAATTCATGTATACTTTACTTTACTAGACAATTTTTTCAAATAATTAATTTTATACTGAGGTGCCCACATAGGCCTTTGTTGTTGTTTGTTGTTTTTTAGGGGCCTAATGGCCTATACAGGTTTAATGTTTGTTTGTAGTTCAATGTTTGTTTTAAAAACACCATTGACAATGAAGGGAACATTTACGTCATATTGTTCCTCATTACGTCATAATGTCTCTTTATTGTTAATGGCATTTAATGTTTGTGTTGGCACCGTTTGTTTTACATAACCATTACATGATACATCACCTAATCAACATGAGTTAGACTTTAATACATTAGCGCCCCTGGCCCTCACTTACCGGTAATCTATTCTGGATCTGGACTCTAGTCTGGAGGTCCTCCTTTTCAGATGGGATTCCATGAAAACGATGCACGCATCATCGGCTGGTCCTTCCTGGCAAGCGAAGAGCCAGCGGCCTGAGCGGGGTGGGCGGGGTTTGGGGAGGAGGACGCGCAGCGCGTCAAGGTGACGGTAGCCTCGGAGACCGCGGCGCAGGCGGTGATTGAAGTTGAACGCGTCGTTCGCTGGACACGGATCTGTTTGTTTACATATTTTATTAGATAGAATACACAAACATAATATTAGTTATATAGGCTACATGTTCAGGACCGCATTGGACACGTTGCTGTCTGATGTGCGCGTAATTCTGGATCCACACACACGAGAGAGCGTATTTGACAGGTTTAGTTTGAACTTGTCTTCCATCAATGGTTTCGATGTTGGAGCGGTCAGTGCCTCACAGAGCCATGGACGCGGACGACTTCAGGAGGGTCGCCTTCCGCAAGAAACATCGAGATGTAGACGAGATCAGCGACACGGAGACGGAACAACACGACTCCCCAGGTGGGTGAGAGAGGAATGCAATGTACTGTCATGTAATTTAGGGTCGCCTTGCGGCCATGCATTAGTCGCCAGGACCCCAACAGTTGGCTGTACCCTGTTCTCTGCCTGGAAGTTGAGGGAGGGGGGGGGGTGTTCACGCGTAATTTGTCCTCCCTTTATTTCTCTATTAACCTTTTGTAAAGTAAAGTAAATAATCTGTCTGGAGAGTGCAACATGCGATCGAGAAGAGACAAGTTGGAAGGAGCTAGGCTACTAGGTATCAAGTATTCTTAGATGACGAGACTATTTACGGCCACTCTTTTCTTAGTCACTCATGCTGTAAACTGTAAACATGTGTTGTCATAGTGTAGTTGTGAAAGCATGGACTGACCAGACGAACACACCTATGGCCATGTTTACACACTGCAGTGCAGGTATGAAGGCTGCAAAGACAGACAAGCTCCAACCTGTTGTGTAACCACCTACTACAGTATAGGCGTACCTCATTCCCCTCAGGGCATTTATTTTTTTTTACAGTAGAAAAACATTCCTATGGTACTTCTACATACCATAGCAGGTCTTGTGTTGTGTTGTCTGACTAATTAAAAAATATTTTCACGTCATAGATCACCAATAAATTGCTAGGCACTATGTATTTTGGTCATGACCTGGCACTGTCTCATTTGAAAAGTTTTAGTGCCAAGGACCCTCATTAAAAAAAAATGAATGGCGTTATTAAAAAATGTAATTGCGGCTAATAACGTGTCGCATCACAAAGCGTTATGTAAATCAGTTATTTGGAGAATTGCTTAAAATTAAATTGGGGGCTTAATCTTTGAACTGTTCCTCATTCTGCCGGGCCCTTGGAGGTCCCCAGAACACACTTTTAGAACCAGTGACGTATAAATGTTGTATACTGTAGCTTCACAGATGAAATCTCCTTTTGTTCTTTTTTTTTGCCCCTAACTTATCCTTGTGGTCTAACTCAACTTCAAAGACCCGACATAAATAATTTTACAGTATATGTTGTCATTCTAGACAGTCAGCCAGGCTGTAACAGATCTTTGGCCCAGGTTTTCAGGTTGGAAGAAATACACCTCCAAGACCAGGATCCATCCAGATTCATGTCAACAACCCGGCAAGGCCGGCACAGGCATTCTGTCTGGGCTTGCTCAGAAGGGAGAAAAAAGACCTGGATCTGTATCTCTCATATAGCCAGGTCTTATCTTAGATTAAGGCGTGCTTGTGCAATCATAAACCTACAGGATTCTGTTCCTGCAGACTTTCTGTTAACTCTGTTCATTGATTCAAACGTCGTACTACATCAACCATGTGTAGATAAGACCTCCGTTAGTCACCAATGAGCAATGGCATACATGTGCTGACTGTCACTGCAGTCACAACAATGACCGTTACACTTGTGGTTGTGTGAATAAGCTCATAACATATCGCACTGCCACGCATTTGATTTTGTGTTAACGTGGGAAACGGAGGGGACCAAACAAGGGGGTGGCCTTTTCTGAACAGGTAGAGATAAGAGGTTGCCTGGGAAACAGAAGGTTCCCGGTGCGTGTTTTTAACGTACTTGAGCAAGACACTTAACCCCTAACTGCTCCCTGCCGCTGCCCACATAGCTCCCACTTGCTGCTGCAAAGAACACATTTCACTGTATGTGAACATTTATATCGACGAAGAAATGGCCCTAAGGACCGGGGAACCAAATGATTGATTATAAATAAGTATAGAGCCCTGGTCATCAGGCAGTGATTTACTTAAGTAAAAGTATCAAAAGTATCAATACCAGATATCACAATGTAGAAATACTCTGTTGCAATGTACTGTATTTAGTTACTTTACACCACTGCATCCCGGTCTGTGGCAAAATGAGTGCTGAGAATCACGGGGAAGCACCTCCTTGGGGATTACTTGTGCTATTCAACATGTTGCACAACCTCAGTTCTGTTATACCTGGCCTTAAGTACAAGCACAAGTACAAGTACAAGTGTCCCTACTGCAACCAAAATGATCACACTGCTGCGCTGCATGAACTACACACTGCTTTATGAACGGACAGCACAGTAGGGCTGGGTGATATGACTACAAATCAATCTCACGATTATTTCAAAGTTTTGTCTTCCACAAGCTCATAACACACCGCAATGTGACATACAGTAGATTGGCTAGTAGATTGGTTACTTTCACAATGTGTGTACACCACCATTGTCTGAGTTAAAGGCATAGTATTGCCCTGTGTTTACATACTGAAAATTCAAAATACATGTTTTGTCCAATCATTTCCTCTATGCTATTGCTAGGCTATCGGCCATTAGAGTTGTGTGGTCGTGTTTACTTGCAGAAACACATGTCGACTCATTGATATTTAAGAAAAAATAATAGGCCTACTGTATATACAAAATTAAAAACCTGGTAATAAAGATATATAGTCGGTTATTGGTTTCAACATATTTTTCAGTTAATTGCCCCGTTCTACAACACAGTGTATACATGTCTAGAAGAACCATTCCTAGTGGAACACAGGATGAGAAGTGACAGTAATGCGACGTCTTCTTGAACTCCTTGTTAAACACTCCTTTATTTGCCGGTGGGTTCTTGGATTGACCACTCTCTAAAACCAGACCGGTCCTGAGTTTTTTTTCCTACCCCAAATCTCTTTGCCGGAAATTGCCGATCTACAAGCTTACAAATGCATGTTGATGTTCCTCATAGAGTAGGGATGCTAGGGCTCCAGTAGGATACGCTTCAGTGAGTACTCTAATAGGGAAGGATGCTTCTGTTGTTGTTTCACAGTCCACAGATTCCAGACAGAAAGAGAGTGAGATGTGTGGTCTAAAGACATGAGCACAGCTATGCACTCATGCAGCCACAATACGAAATGCTGCATCATTAAATGTAGTATTGAACCATATCACAATTGTCACATGGATGGAATGTGCAATCATCTGTGTTATGGAAAATCAAGTTGGTCAACTTTTACTTACATGTACAGTATGTGACTTATGGGTTGCTCCCCTCATTCTCTCTCTCTCTCTCACACACACACACACACACACACACACACACACACACACACACACACACACACACACACACACACACACACACAAATACACTCCGACCGCGGTTCACTTTTATTTTATACATTTATTGTTTTAGGCTATTTATTACAAAAGTGTCATGACAGAATTATGTAATATTGTGTGAGAGGAACACTCAGGGTGACATGAGTAAACATTTGTTTTTAATTTAATTAATGGATGAGATTGGCACATACTACCAACAGTTTATAGATTGTTATGTAGGATATGACCGTAGTAATTTATTCAGTCTCAATAAGTCACAGATCTACTGATCTAACATCGAACATGATCACACTGGCAGAAATGAATACAGAAGATGTAGTGGTTTGATAGATGTAGACCTGTGTTTGTCTAAACAATTTTCTTTTTTACAATTTAGGCATTTTAATTTAGCAGACGCTCTTACTCCAGAGCGATTGACACTAGTAAGCAAGGAAAACACAGGTAATTGCATTAAATGCATAGAAATGGTCATCTAGGATCATAGGTACTGTAAACCAAGAACAGTATCATCGCCCTACCAACAGCCATTAAGATATGTGAATCCCTTGACTCCTTAAAAACCTCTCTCAAAGAGCACCTACGGACGGCTGCAATTCGAAACTGGCCCCCGTGATAAAAATCAGAGTTACCCCCCCATACTGTACATGTTTTTCCCTTTTTGAGGGGCACTAGCCCCTCCTATATACAGCTTTTTGTCCTAACTCGTGTCACATTTGCCATTGACAATGAATTTACGTCATATGTGTCTGAGCAATTCGACATGTTACATCATGATGATGTACGATTATAAGGGCGCCCCTCACACGGGTGTGATTTTGAACTTTTTATATGATTTTTTTCATAGAAATGTACGTCTTTAATTGTTATGATGAATTGAAAATGGTGGGCCCTGATGTAAACATGTCTTGTGCTTTTCATGGTTTCGTCCACAAAATAGCAGTTTTTGTATTGAAAATGTTCAATCAATCAATCAATCAATCAATCAATCATCAGTCTAAAGAGTATAATAGAAAAAAACTATAATCTGTACATTGAAACTATACACACTATAGCATGCCAGGTCTGCAATGACCTGGCATCTGTACCATGCTATCTAAATTACATTTTAGCCTTTGCATAAGCCTGCGACGTCGTCAAGGATAGTTAAAGGCTATGGGCTAAGCCTAAGGAGTATGAAGAGGTGAGTCTTCAAACTACAGTGGAAGATTGGGACTGAGTCAGCAGTTCTATCTGCAATGGGGAGTTTGTTCCACAGTTTGGGAGAAAGCTGGAGAAGAGTCTGGGATGTGTGGAGTATTGTCCCAGGATGTTTTAGGGAAGGTTCTGACAGCTTCCCTGTGTTAGCTGATCTGAGTGAGCGGGAGGGGTTGTAGGGTTGGATCAGGCTTTGAAGACAAAAGTCTTGTTTTGTAAAAACATCAGTGTTTTGTTTTGTACATGGGCTCACTGGGTGAGCTTGAGCTAGCTTTGATTGCCTCTCCCGCCACAAAAACAGATAATCACTAAACCTCAGTGGCACATGACAATAATGCATGGCTAATTCATGAAGCTGCCCTGTTGCTCTTGTGTTTGCGCCTCCCCTCTGCTCTGTTAAGCTGACTGATGATGATGTTTTAATTTGTATGGGGCAAAGAGCTCGGGGCCTAGCAGGATTTGTGCTGGCTGGTTTGTTTGTGGGACTTGGGTTGTGCGTCATGTAACAATGGAGGCGATTGTGTGCAGTGGTGGCCCGCTAAGGGAAGCGAGCGGCAGTGGAACTGCATGAATCGGTGGCTCTGTGGTCTGCTAGCATTCTGTTGTTTCTATTGTTCGCTGCACAGGCCACTGATCCTGAACTGAACCCTCGCAGTACCCTCCATGCTGGCATCACCTCACTTCTGTCACAAAAATACTGGATTTGTAACCAGGGGTGCAGGACATAGCTCTGGTCCATAGCTCTAATGCCGTTGCATTTAGATGACCGATGACTTCCGGGCCTCGCATAAATGCAGACCAGCGTCTCGTCTTTAGCGTAGATAAAAATAACGTTTTTGCTACTCACCAATACAAAGGCGGGTTGTGTCATTAGAAAGCCTACTTTCCTTAGTGGAAGCACTCTGCACCACACATATAAAATTTACTTTTTGGCCAACTAGGGGATTTGTTTTCCACAGGAAAAAAAAAACGTTTAGTTACTCCACTGCGCCCTCTACCAATATTGCCAAGAGAAAACATCTGACATCAAACACTGTACACTCAAGACACGCTCCATATATGGCCAGTACAGAATTCATTCCATATGTTGATCTGACCCCCCCATGCCAAAGCGCCAGGGCGACCTTTAGGGCGAGGTCGCTTCTCGCCCTCAAGGCGTCTTACTGCAT
>NC_137865.1:10655603-10685603 GCF_963924005.1 Protomyctophum bolini
ACCTGTTTGTCTTTCCGCGCCCCGGGGCCGTGCTTCCTGACTGCAGTGATGTCATTTCCCCTCCTGACTGTATGGCTCATACATTGTTAAGGCTGTGCCTGAGGTTCTGTCCCGCTGTCAGGTGCATGGGACGGTCACAGTTCATTGGACACTGGAGAAACCTTAAGAGGAGTGGACTATGATGGTGATGGCATTCGAAGCGGGTGCACCGCTCCTGTTGTTTTCTCTGTTCCTCCACGGAACCCAACGGAACGCAGGGAACTTGCATTTTGTCTTTTATACCTAGAGGTGGATAGCATCCACTGTCCACCCAGCCTAACTGTCCAGTATCCAGAGAGAGAGAGAGGAAAGAGAGGAGAAAAGTGTATTCAATCCTGTGCAGGAAGTGTGACCTCAGTCCTGTTTGACTTTCCCTTCCCTTTTACTTTCCAAACAGTCCATTCTTTCTCTCTCTGTCTCATTCTCTGGTTGTGTGTGTGAGTGTCTCTCTCTGCCTCCATTGTGTCTGTGCTGTGTGTGAGGCAGCGGGGGACACAGGATGGACTGCCTGGCCACCGGCTACTGGAGGTCCCGTCTGAGACGCGGCGCTTCGGGCCGGTGATCAGGGGGACCGTGGGAGGACCACCACGCCACAGACACACTGTCATGGGTCTCTAGTTGGATGATATACGTATCCGTCTGTTAGGAGTTTTGTTTTGGTTAATAGATAAGCCACATCAACCTGGACTTTTTAATTTTTTTACAATGAAACGACGTCGCAAGTATTGGTTCTGGAGGCGTGAAGGTCAAAGTGCACAGATGTGTCTGCTCTGCTGTTATGGTAAGATCTTGGACTCTGACATCCACAAACAATGAAACCTTGTTTTGACCACTTGATCATTTCAGTTTTCTCTTGTTTAATTGTGATTATTGTTGTTTTTTGTATAGGGCTAGTGCTAGTGCATGGCCCTTTGGTTTTGTAGTACACGTTGTCAGAGTACTTAGTGCTTTCTATCCATCCATCATACTGATCATAGTAGCTCTTGGAGGAAAGTATGACATCAGCGCTATGACATCATATTGATGACCTCAGGGAGCTCATGGGGATTTGTGGCTTTCTAGCTATTTTGGGAGAATAGCTGATTAGACTGACTTCACACCAGGCACGGCGGCACTCCCTTGGGTTCTTCGCTGAGACACATTTATATTGCCAATATAAATGTCTCTGCGAAGAGACAACCTTCCGTTGACCAGTATAATATTGGTCAACGGAAGGTGATGACGTTAAAGTCAAGATCATTGAGGGCGAATGAATTATGGCGATCAAAGATGAAAGGATGTCACAGCAGGTGGTAATGAGGTATTTCGTTCCACACAGAGGTGAATGAGTGTTTGCGTTTCAGCCTCCAAACTCTGCAGTCATAATATTAACTTTCACAACTTTCCTCACATTGCTTTCATTTGACCATGAACATCTATAATAACCACTTAAGCTCTATCTATATCATTTCCGTATTGTACTTCATGATATGACAAATGACCTGCTGACTTATTTTTGTGACAATTTCACTATAATGACATGCCTGGTTGAAAGTGCTTAACATTGGCGTGTTACGTACCCTATCACGCTATTTCATTAGTTGACATGATCTTGAACTGGAGTACCCCTCAGCATTCCCAAAGCCATCTTCAAAACATTATTTTGGTATCCTTTGACAAACAAACAAAGTATGTACTTTTGTGCGGGCCAGACATTATTAGAACACTCCCTTCTTGTTTTCATTATTGCTTTGTCTGCTGGCCCATGCCTTCCTTATTTAACTGACATTTATTATTGTCTATTTTCTAACCAGCAAGCGGCGTCCATTTTCTGAATGTTATCTCTGGCTTCTCGCCTAAAATGTTAGCAGTGACCATTTATTTTTCCACTGTACTATTATGTGGGTGCACTCTCTCTGTCTGTGTGTGCGTGTGTGCGTGCGTGCATGTGTAGTTCTACAAAACAGAAGCAAATTATGTTAAAAGTGCCGTTGACATGAGAAACGACAGAGCCATGAGACAAATCAAGTCTTCTCTGTCTCCCCTGTCTGCTCTGTGTGCTGTGATTGAAAGCTGAGGGTTTTAATGAAGTGCAGAGTAGTTTATTGGACACGACATGGGATATAAATGGTGGTGGAAGAAGTAAAACTAGCAACACTATGATGTAAAAAAAAGTATTGGCAGCAAAATACTATATACTTAAATGTCTGTTATGGGGCTTTAGTGGCTAATGTATTCTTTTTTAATATTCTAAATCTGCAAAGTTTGCCTCCTCTGAGATGTAGTGGAGTAAAAGTATAGGCTAAATTGTACACGTTGTCAAAAAATAGAGGTATACAGTAATTTCATAAAATAATTACTTTCCACCACTGCTCATTGGAAATGACATGACTTAACAGATATCGTTCGTCTGCCGGTTGGAAACCTTGTATGTCCAAAATTGTTTATGGTATAAAACGCTAAAATCAATCAGCTCAGCTCGTCAGAAAATTTCAGTAGCACCGACTTTAGGACGGTACCCGCCTCCCCCCTGAACCTCAAATGACGTCACATTGTAGGCTCTACAGAGCCGAACCGACTTTTATTTGGCTCTAAAATAGGAGTATGAATCGCGCCCTACTCATCTGCGAAGAGAAAAGCCTGCTCTCAACCTATAAGGCAGAGACGGTATCGGTGGAAGTGTCGGGCCGGAACATCCGTCAGATGTATTTCCCCCGGATACAATGCTTTTTTCGACCAATTACAACACTTGTTTCATTCACGCAGATGTAAACAGATTTGTAAAGCGTCAACGTCATTTCCTTGAGCGGTACTTCGGCCAAAATCCCACAACTTCCGCCCAGAATAATGATACCGTCTACAGCGTAAACGTAGTGTCCTTGAGAAAATCTCTGAACCCCTAATTGCTCCCGATGTGCAGGTTGGTGCCTTGTATGGTTCCCTCCGGCATTGGGGTGTGAATGTGTGTGTGTGAATGGGTGAATGTAATGCACAATCTCTGTAAAGCGCCTTGGATAAAGGCGCTATATAAATGCACAAATTTACCATTTACTATTTAGACAGCACGAGGTGGTAATGGAACATTATACCTCCCGGTTTTGGGGGGAAATGGAAGGCGGGGCTAAGGCTAACCCTAACCCTGTTTTTTCAAGATTCCCTCTGAGGCTTTTCAGAGGAAAATCTGCCTCATCTGCTGGACACAAATAGCTAGAATATGGAGGAAATACAGAGGAAATATACTCTGCACATGTATACACATTACACACTACTGAACTGACCGTCCCTGCTATCATTGATGGTCATTATACTGCATAATAGGCTATAGGGTGCTGTTAATTACACAGTCAAATTCTGAGCGTCCATTTAACTCTGAGAGTGCTGGGATGGAGTGGTATCGGAGCATGAGAGAGCATTTAAACCACCAGCCTGGGAAAGAAAAGTCTTAAACTCCCTGGGAACCATCTCCTCTCTCCAACCATGCTGGCCTTTTGGCAACGTCCCCAATGGCCCATTACTTAACCGTGCAGGGCGCGCGTGTGTGTGCGTGCGCGCATGCACACAGCAGTGATTATGTGTGGCTGTGTAATAGACAGAAGAACTAGGGAATATTGATGAGCAAAAGTGTGTGCTTGCATCTGCGTGTGTCTCTGCATGCTTGTGTTTTAAGATCGCTGTTATATTCAAGGTCTTAAAAATGTCGGGAATTTCAGAAGTCAGGGGGGGTAATTCAATTTGATTTGGGGGCAGAATGAATGAGTGAGCCGCGAGCTAGATGCATTTCATTTCCTGAGTAGGCAGATAGCTGCAGAAGATCAAAAACAAATGCGAAGCAAAAAGCCATCACAGGGTTGATATGAAGTGGTTAATGTAAGCGAGAGTGCTGTCTGCCTCTCATTGTGCTGTGTATTACTGGTGGAGGTACAGTAAGGACTGCAGAGGAGAGAGGGGGGAGGGGAGGGCACAGAGTGTGAAATAATGTTCTGTGTTTCATTCTCTGGAGCCAGGAAGGAAAAGGCTGTGTTGTTGGGTGGGGGGGTTTGAGGGCGGGGGGCTGGGGGGTTAGCAGCCCTAACTCCTTTCACCACCGTCATTGTTCCAACATAGGGAGTGTCGGAGCACAAACTGCATGGTTTTGGCAGGCGATTTTGATTTTGTTTTAGTCAGTCTTTTAAATATTTTCATTTTAGGTTTTAGTCATCTGAAATCTTTTTGTTTTAGTCAACTAAATATCATAAGATGTATTGTGGCTGGCCTCGATGGTGTCGTAATGGTTGCTTTTTACACTTGGTGAGGCTGAAAATAGCCGATCTGCGTCTCGAAACTTGTAGATCTGCCATTTTCAGAGCGTCTTTTAGTTCTAATGGATCTCTTCTCCACTAGTCCCTCCTTAACATTCTCTAGTTTTTATTTATTGACGAAATTGTCAGCATATTTATTATTTAGTCCTAGTTCTATAGTCATCATAGCTTAGTTTTCGTTTTTATTTCGTTTTTGTCAGTGAAAAAGGTCAACAGTTTTCATCGCCAAAATCAAAACGGTCTACTACAGCACTAAATACTGGGATTCCAGTATTTAGCTCAGTGATTCTCTACCACGTGTGACGTCTGTGAGCAGCTAATCTCAGACACTGCTGGACTGGTCAGCATCAAACTTTGCATTCATATTTCATACTCTCAGTAGGCCAGATTGTGTGTGAATCTCGCATAATTATCTCTGGAGTCATGTGAACAACATATACTGATTGGCTATCTTCCAAATTTGCCCGGGGGGGCTCGCTTAACAAAAAATGTCATATATAAAAGTCCAATTATCCCCAAATGAACCTCACTTCTGCCCATAGGCAGCGCCAAACATCATTTCCATGTATTTAGGAGATGATGGATGGTGTAATGTGTTAGTAATGGCCCTCATGGGCCGCTGTGCTGTAAATGTAATTTTTCTGTTGTGTCAGTGAGTGTGTCCAGCTGCGTGTTCACATCAGTGTCGGAGTAACGATGAATCGATGGTTATTATCGCTGAGTCATAATGAAGTGAGGTTGAGAAAACACTTCATGCTGCACTCGTAGTAGTGTACACATACATACTGTACAGTACAACAACTATTTACTACTACTACTACGAGTCACAACTATAGTTGTGACTCGTAGTAGTAGTAGTAGTAATAGTAATAGTTGCTGGTTGTTTCAGCATTATAATGCTGAAACAACCAGTAAGACGCCTGAGGGCGAGAAGCGACCTCTCCCTAAAGGGCACGCATCCGCCTGGGTGACCCAGCAGACTGCTGGGCGAGCGCTGGCGCTTTGGAATGGAGGGTCAGATCAACATATCTGCCTTCGATCGCAATAAGAACACAGAAAAGTAGCACAGCCGGCTGCAGGATGAAAAGACTGAGTGGTTCAATTGAGATTTTAAAGGGGGCGACTTTTTATTACATGTTTGCGTTGTTAAATCAAACAGGCAGTGCCAGTTCTATAGGACTTTTTTTATTTGCTATGAAAATGCTTCAATCTGGTGCACTTTGACATAAAAATTAAGAGACTAGATCTACAAGAACTACACAAATCATATTAGATTATTATCATCTTTACTGTGCTTTTAGTGTAATTTGCCAACATCAGCAGGTATTGCAGTACAAAACATTGGATAGGACACTCACTCCAGAGGGCCACAATGCATAAAAATAGCTGATCTACAGTATAAGCTCAAAACGTGTCACAGTGCAATGCATTTTGAGCTTGTAGATCTGGCGTGCCTTCCTCACTTCCGCTTGGCTTCCTCCTTACAATGTGCTACAATATTTAATAGGATTTTTCTATCAGAATCCAATAGGATTTTTTGACTGGTTCCGGAAGTCCTGGGGTTTGATGGAATTGTCTGATTTTCTTGTCAGTGTGTCTTTATTCTCACAAGCTCTCAACGTATCACATTGTGATCTTGTCGATCAGCTCTTTTTGGGGAAGATATTTGGTGTAGACCAGTGGTCTTCAACGTTTTTCTTTTTAGGACCTCATAGATGAGAGAGAAATTAAGCAGGGACCCCCACATTGAATAGAATTGTGTTGCATAGATTTCCTAGATAGCTTCATAGACTTGTTTGACATCTATAATCTTGTCTATTCATATGTTTGTTAATGTGTATTTTCAGACATTTAACCACCAAGCCTCAATATTTCGTGAACTTGAGCTTTGGCTCTGTAGTCTGTACAGGGTCTGTCCGCTCTTTTTTTCCCACAAGAATACAAGCTTGTAGGCTCACTCAAATCACACAAAGATTTGGCGGACCCCCTGCCCTTACTCTGAGGACCCCGGACCCCCTATCGAAGACCCCTGGTGTAGAGGGACATTTGTGTTTGTGTGGGGGGGGGGGGGGGGGGGGGGGGGGACGGACGACTCTTGTGACTCCTGTGACAATAGCATGCTTATACTCCTGTGTGTCCCTGGCACCACTTTCCCAAGGAGACAGTGGTCTACGCTCAATAGGTTCAGGACTAGACATCATGGCCCCTGCTTGGCCAGCCTTCACAAATGGGGCAGTAGCCCAAGTCCACTGTGTGCGTGTGGTGAGGAGCAAACCATGGAGCACATCATTGAAGTTTGCCCTCTGGAAGGAGGATTAGTCACCCTCCATACAGCAGACCAGGAGGCAACCGCTTGGCTTAAAAACTTTGCATTCGCTAAATAAAATAAAAATGACTGTGTGTGCATTGATGCCACACTGCCGTACATACAACACCGGCCAGTGGATACAGCACACACACGTGCATGTGTACACATACTACCTGTGTCCGGGAAGTCCCTGGGTGGCTGTATGTCTCTCCATGTCTGTTGCTTATGCAGACAAACATCTTTTCTTTCTATTATAGTCTCTGTCGGGTGGAAAACCTCATATGTCCAAAACTGTTACTTTTTAAGATTCAAATTCAAAAGTATCAAAAGTAGCAAAGCAGATTGACAAGCTCGAAATGCGTTGCTTCGAGCCACGTTTTGAGCTTGTAGATCTGCTCTCTTTGATACTTTTGTGTGACGCTGTAGTATGGGCATTAATTAAGGGCATTAATTGGGAAAAAATCACAAAGTAAGAATATGGAGATGAGAGGTTTCTGGCCGACAGCAACGATAGTCTGTCTCTCAAGCTATTCTCTCTCTTCTCCCCCCCCCCCCCCCTCTCTCTCTCTCCATCCGTGCCTCTCTCTCTGTCACCCAGTGTCTCTTCATCGATCAGCATTCCTGGCGGCATGCCGTAGTCCTGATGGGATTCCCAGGTTGTATTACTGAACGCATGCTCACACATACTGATGCACTATCCAAGGAAATGAAACCAAGTGGTCACAGTGACTTATCTAAAGGTGTTATGCCTTTTGTGTTATTGTTCCCTTTGTAGACGTGCTGTGCACATGCGCACACACGCGCACACACACACACACACACACACACACACACACACACACACACACACACACACACACACACACACACACACACACCGTTTATCTTCTTAGTGGTTATTCTATAGATTACTTTATCGATTAATTAAATTATCGGGGAGTTCATTTTTGGGATGTAAAATTGTCCAGGTCTCGTACAGCAGTAGTTCTCAAACCTTCTTTGTGCCAAGGGCCCCAAATTGATATACTGTATATTTGACCGCAGACAGGACCCCCATATGAAAATGTTCTCTTTGAGAACCCCTGTTGTACACTAGTACTACTCCCATACGTCTTAGCCAGAGGACAGTAAACACTGCAATGGGAGCATTAAATAAATAAATAAATCCATGCCAAGGTGTGATTTATTGACCGTTGGCTCCAGCAACAACTGGAAAAGGATTGTGCTCTGCAGCCGCCTGGAATTAGCTTTTCAAGTCCTATTATTCCTTCAAAATATAATGCAACGCACACACGCACACACACACACACACACACACACACACACACACACACACACACACACACACACACACACACACTCTCTCCTTTCCATCCACCAGGAGGCAGTAGAACTAGTTTTGCATAGGTACAGTAGTATCACAACTCAATACATGTATTGTATTGACAGATACAGAATGTACAAAAGTGTGGGAAAAAAATGTATCACAGCTATCTCAACATATCTTGAGACACAATACAAAAGAGATTCCATCTATAGTCAAAGAGGGAGAGAGAAATAAATTCCGTGCTCAGTTAGTTTGTAATTATATTGATCAGATATCCTTGTGCAACCTGAACATGCTCAAAGATATTGGATCCATCCTAGCCACTTGACCTAGAATGACAAGTCAATTAAGGATGGACACTACACTTGTTTTAGCCTGCCATAAAGTCAGCAAAACAGCCATTACATAGTAATATATTATAATATAACTCTAAATTCATACTGCACACTATCTTTGTATAATGTTGACGGATTTTAACAACACAACACATGGGCGTCGCTGACGCATAATCTTTACAAACGGGGGATCCGTGAGTCCACGACCAAATCAATCTAGTCTGGTTTTAATCAGTTTAATCAGTCCTGGTGTTGAGATAAATGGTGGTGTTCTGCATACAGCAGTAACCGTACTATCATCAATCTAGCACTATTCACAGTCAGCGGGAAAAAACATTGATTTCTGAGGACGATGCTTTTTTGGGGGCATTTGGACACTGTGTGCGTGCGTGCGTGCGTGTGTAGCACTCTGCTAATTGAAGCCAGCCAATGCAAGGACGAGTTCCATCATTGCCTTCAGCCAACATTGTCATACCCCCTCTTGTCTGTCTGTCCGTCCGTTTATTTCTCTCTGTCTCTCTCCCTCTGTCTCTCACTTTGTCTGTGTGTTTCTCACTGTCTGTATCTCTATCTCTCTCTTGTTTTCTTATATAAATGTAATGTGTCTTTGCAGACGGCACTCGCCATTCATCATTGACCTTCATAATGTGAAAATGTGAAGATAATGAAGAGGAATTCAGAAGGGCTGAAGTGTGTGTGTGTGTGTGTGTGTGTGTGTGTGTGTGTGTGTGTGTGTGTGTGTGTGTGTGTGTGTGTGTGTGTGTGTGTGTGTGTGTGTGTGTGTGTGTGTGTGTGTGTGTGTGTGTGTGTGTGTGTGTATGTTTGTTTAGAAGCATGCATTGGGTGTGCATGCATTTCAGGTGGTGTGGGTTTAATTAATGATGTGTGTGTGTGTGTGTGGTGGGGGCACCATCCCACGGTTATAGACATGTGGTGGTTAATGGCCTGGAGCCTCCTCTCCTCTCCTCTCTCGTCTCAGCTCCTCTCCTCTCCTCTCCTCTCCTCTGCAGGGTGTACTTGCAGATGAGTGGAGAGAAGGGTATAGAATGAGCCTCAAATATTATAGTGAGGTGGGAGCAGAGTCGTGACACGTTGAAAAGCTGGAGATTATACAGGGAGGGGACCGGGGGTGGGGAAATACAAATTCATGAGGACGGATAGAGGGTAGTGTCAGATCTGTCAGGCAGAAACCTTCCATCTCCTCTTCTTGTTGTATATGAGCGCATGGATTAATGTTCTCAGTCGCCACGACTGATTACAGTCATTTGGATTTCATAGAAGCCAGCGTTCCTGTGAGCTGGTAGATTGGCTATTTTTGGTCATTTGTTATTTTAAGATGAAAGAGTATTTGAAGTGATCAAACTAGCAATAGAATACAAATTTAGACGCATCTTCCAGAAACATGAATGGTCTCAGAAATGTCATGATGATTTCTTCAGCTGGCCGGCCATTACATTTTCAGTCTTGAGATTTTATTTTTGCTTTATTCCATGTAGTCCATCATACGACAGCGTCACACAGAAGCCTCAAAAGTAGCAGATCTCTTGCTGGAAATGTGGCACGAGGTGATGCATTTTGAAGCTTGTATATTTTGCTATTTTTGAATTTGAATCCTGAAAGATAACCATTTTCGACACAATGATGTTTCCACCCGACCGAGACGATTTTCTGTATAGATGTGGTTTTGCTACCATCATGTTTGCCACACCCACCGAGGGTCTGCAGATCACGTGACCATGTGAAGCCTCACATGCATGGCCGTGGGTCGCCCATGGGTGACGTTTGGGTGGGGTGCAGCTGGTAGTACCCAGGAGCACTCCGTAAATGTCATCCTAAAAGTGTCACACACAGCAGCCTGGAACCAAGCTGGGATTTAAGATGTGGTTTCATTCACTGCCCATTGTAACTGGATAGTGTCAATCCACTCTGGGATAGTAGACTATGTGTGTGCCACTGCCTGCCCTGCGTGCATCTGCATGCATGCGTGTTTTGTATTTCTATACTTGTGAGGGCCAAAAGCCAACAAACAGCATATAACTTTCAAATAAAATACATGAATAAATACCTCTCTGGTACTTTTCCCGTGCCTGCGTCATTTGGCTGCTACAGTATAGCTTCATCAGCCATCGGCTATTTTATTTTGGGCCAAGACATTAAGGTGTAGAGGGGAAATACAGTTACAATACAGAGATAAAGGTCAAGTTCACTAAGTATTGAGGGTTGAGTCCGTGTTTAAATGTCACAATTTACACAACAAAACACAATCTGCAATACAATTGTACACAATGTAGTGGGGGTCCCAAGTCGTCTTTCTCTCAGCCAAGGAGTCCTTGGCCTGAAGAGACCCCTACTATACAGTAGGTCTGTAAACATTGCAATCAATCAGCATGCAGATCTATTGTACTGTGATTACGTAAATGTCGCTCACTGTCCCATGATCAATGACCCTGTTCATTGTCGCCATGGAAACCCGTCCACAGGGTCATCCTCCCCCATGATGATAATCAATGTGTATGTCTGCTCAGGGAAGGGATTCTATTGGCTGACTCCATTTGAATTAATATTCAAATGGAGCCAGTCAACGCACATGATTGACTTTGATCTCAAAGTCATTTGCATACACTCAGCTCTCTGCCCATTGGCTGCTGCTGCTGCTGCTAATGCCAGGCCAATGCCCAACTACTTCCTGACTCATTCATTGTCACTTCAGTGTGTTTGTGTGTGGTCTAGTGCGGCAACGAGTCATTTTCTTAGCCATTATGCTATTCATGACATTTTCGTTTTTGGACTTTTTTTGGAATTTTTCCTTTGCTTCTATTCTAATAACTGACTACAGTACATCGATTAGTATGATTAACCAACTTAAGCCCTTTTTCATAGGCGTGTTTAGCTGTCATAGTCATCTATTTTGCACTTGCAAAATTGAAGGATATTTATTGACAATATAGTAGGCAATATAAACATATAGTAGACAATATAATAGTTATATTAATAGTTCACCTACAGTGCAGTACATCTCTGCCTCTTACTAATTTATATCTCTGAGGCCTTTAAAATGACTTTGCTTTTTCACCGGATCTTTTTGAAAAGTGTCATACTGTGTGTGCGTGCGCGTGTGCGTGCGTGCGTGTGCGTGCGTGCGTGTGTGTGTGTGCGTTTGTGTGTGTGTGTGTGTGTGTGTGTGTGTGTGTGCGAGCGCGAGCGATACCGACCATGACCCTCGCAGCAGGGCTGTGACCTGTCAGCAGTAATGGGTCTCAGTAAATGGCTGCTGAGAGACTGAGTACACAGCTGTTTCCAACCCCCCGGTCCCCCCCCCCCACACACACAAACGCACAAACGCACACATAGCTGTTACACGGTGCTGATATTGAGGGTTGAGGTCTGGCTGTAGTTATGGCTCTCTAGGTGAAGAGAGCCCTTCCTGTCGCTAATCACTTTAATGAGGTCTGCACTTTATCAAATAATGTCTGTGTCTGCCATGTGTGTAATATGTGAGCAGAGAGAGAGACGAACCGGAAAGCAGACACACACGTTTTATTTATGTATTTTTGATTTATTGCTTTAAACGTAAGCAATTGATTGATTTGCGCATTTGACAGTAAATACTGTGACATTTATTGCTTGTTGTTGCTGTCACGTTTTAAAGTTTGGTCACTGATCTGAATGTTGTCGGCCATCTACTCCTGTATGCTTTGAGTGACAGTGGACTGATCAGTTTAGTGACGCTGGTGAAGGGTTTGCTGCAACACGTTGGTGGGTTTATTGTCGCCATGCAGTAGCACAAACACAAACGGAGCTACCAGAAAGCCCATTGGACTAAACCAAATTATAAAACGGCAAAAGGAAAGATATATCTGACACATTGGAAAGAAGCAACCCAAAAGTAGAGTAAACTAGAATGATATTTGGCCCGAAACTGACTAACTTAAATGACTGACCCAAAACAACGAAAACATCTTGACTGGTACACATAGGTCCAGACTCACTGAGCACAGTCTTCTGATCGAGAAAGGCCGTCATAGGTAGAACTGTCTCCCTATAGAGACGACAGACTATACACCCACTGCACACAACATGAAGTGGAAACTGAATTACATTTATGAACATTTTTAAATCTTGTGTGAGAGTCCCTGGCACCAACTGCACGCCCAAGGCAGAATGTTTGAACAGAGTGCTTAGGAAGGCACTGAGAGCCGTCATCTGGGAGTGCATGGGAACTGGGAAGTTTCCCCGGTATGATTCCCGTTCCTTCTGGCATTGTGTCATAGCGTCCTTGAGAAAGACACTGAACTTGTATTTAATTTCCAGTACATTTTCAAAAATAAATCACACAAAGCTGTGCATGGGAGGGGTTAGCGGCCCTCAAAAATAGCAGAAAGATAAGCTCACAATGTGACACGTATTCGATGTATGCACAACATAGTAGGCATATAAAATAGGGCTTAAAAGTGGTTAACAGACAAAATAAGAAATGAGGTTGGATGATGAAATGGGGAGGGAGAGAGAGAGGGAGAGAGGTAGAGAGATAGCTAGATGTGCGTGAGAGAGAGAGAGGGAGAGAGATAGATGTGCGTGAGAGGTGACGCTTAATTTGAATGGAATTCATCAGCATGAAATCCCTCAAGTATAATCCAGTAGCCTATACTTGAAGGATTGTGTGTGTGTGCATGCGCGTGCGTGCGTGCGCGCGCACACACAGAGTTGTACATCTGAGGTGACTGAGTTCACACAACCTTGGGAGGAGCACATGGCTGTGTGTGAAGTGAAGGTGTCACTACTAGCACATTGTGACAGGGCCTGCAGGTCATTTTCACAGGCTGGCACTTAGAGGACCAACTCGTCCTCGCCATGCAGTCACCACCGCATCAACCTCTCGCGTGCTTCTGGCACAAACACAAATAGGGAACAGTTAACCCATTTTGACCTGAGATCAGATTCTAAAAATGTCTTCTACATCCTGACAGTTTTCTGAAAAAGCTATATGTTTCTATGTCAGTGGTTCTTCGATTTTTCAAAAATAGCAGACCTACAAGCTTGAGCTTCCAATCCTGGTGCTGGGGGTGACGAAGGCGTTGCATAGCAACTGGTCCAATGATAAAAGTAGTTTTTCGCCGAAACCGCTTGATATTTGGTGTGACGCTTTAGGTGCGCACATGTTCGTACTTTGCAGAGAAATAATGAATTTGTATCAGGTTCTCCACTTCGAGAGAGGCCTATATTACTGCCGTATCCGTCATGTGGTAATGGTATACCGCCCACTCCAAACAAACAAGCCTGAAACTGAAAATCATCCTGAACATCATGTTCTGATAATTATCGTAATGATCATAAGACCTGTCTCATCCACTGGTCAGCCCACCAGGCATATACCCGGTGTGTCAAGTGGCCAGTCCAGCCTGGTACAACGTATTTTAATGTACACATTTGTATATGTTTGTAAAAGCAATTTGGAAAATATCAAAGAGAAAATAAATCAGATTACATGGACAAAAAAAAAAACTTCTGTGACACATGGGCCAGATGTTCAGAATCCCATGTGCATTTTAATCAAAAGGATTTTTTTTTTTCAATCATCTTTGAACTTGAACATAACAAATGCATCACGCTGCCACAGTAGTGACTCCACAGCCTTTGATTTGGCAGGCATGGGAAAAGGAGTAGGTGGCTTTAACCCATTCTGACCGGGCACCCATTTTGGTGTTGGCATCATGTTATGCTTTAGCTATTGAAAAATAGCAGATCTACAAGCTCATATCGCGCCACCGAGTGGCGCGATACGAGCTTGTAGGTCTGCTATTTTTGAAAAATTCGAAGAACGACTGACATTTTTAGAATCTGATCTCAGGTCAGAATGGGTTAATCAGACCAGTGTGTGTCCCGTGGAAACCTCGTATGAATCTGATCTCAGGTCAGAATGGGTTAATCTCCTCCCGCGTGCATGTGCACACACACACACACGCACGCACGCACGCGCGCAGCGCGCACACACACACACACACACACACACACATACACACAGGGGGGGATTTGAAATGTACCATCCAAACACTAAAGAAACCCACTGCAAAATACCTTGCAGGTCAATTTTCTTGTTTTTTGTTTCACATGGTTAAATTCAAGTTTAGCAAACAAACCCTGTCTCTCCATTGTGTGACCTTGAAGACATTTTCTTTGACTTTGACCACTTTGACACATCTGTTCATTCCTTATCATCTTTGTAATGATCAAATAATTATGCAGACTGTGTGGGCAGAGTAATTAACACCCACCTCCCACTCAGCATCCTCTCTGTCTGTCTGTCTGTCTGTCTGTCTGTCTGTCTGTCTGTCTGTCTGTCTGTCTGTCTGTCTGTCTGTCTGTCTGTCTGTCTGTCTGTCTGTCTGTCTGTCTGTCTGTCTGTCTGTCTGTCTGTCTGTCTGTCTGTCTGTCTGTCTGTCTGTCTGTCTGTCTGTCTGTCTGTCTGTCTGTCTGTCTGTCTGTCTGTCTGTCTGTCTCTCTCTCTCTCTCTCTCTCTCTCTCTCTCTCTCTCTATCTCTGTGTGTCTCTCTCTCTCTCTCTCTCTCTCTCTCTCTCTCTCTCTCTCTCTCTCTCTCTCTCTCTCTCTCTCTCCCTCGGGTGTTTTGTTATGGTGTCAGCAGCCACTATATCAAGCTATTGGCCGCTAGTAGCAGCAGATGAGCTGCTGGTCAACGGTCCCCCCCCCCCCCCCCTCCTCCCACACAATAGAGCTGATTGTCCATGCGAGACACACACACACACACACACACACACACACACACACACACACACACGCACAAGCGCACACACAGTGCACAGCGAGAGGGAGAGGGAGAGCTTTACTCTGGGGTTGAGCAGCGGGCTGAGTGCAGGCGCTCCCCTGCCATATGCCCGCACATCTCTGGCGGAATGCGATTATCGTCCTCAAGAGCCGTATAGTCTGGATTGGAACACACCGCCTGGCGGGAGGGGAGAGAGAGAGAGAGAGGAAAAGACCAACGATATAGGAGGCTAAGGGGGCGAGACTCCCTCGTCAGCAAGCGTGTGTGTAGGGAGAGAGACAGAGACAGAGAGAGAGAGGAGGGCGTGCGAGACAGAAGGGAGGAGGATGCAGCGCGGCTTAACGGCAGTCTGAACCTGCCAGTGTGTGTGTGTGTGTGTGTGTGTGTGTGTGTGTGTCTGTGTGGGGAGGCAGGGAAGAGAGAACCACCCCATCGAATATTACTTTACTTCCACATTCAGTGCCTGCACTTCCCCCTGGACTGCAACGCAGCCGACTGGACAGGTTAGTTTGTACTTCCTAACAGCATACTGTATCACCCACATGCTGTGCTGTGCTGTGCTGTGCTGTGCTGTGCTGTGCTGTGTGGTACAGTGCGGTACAGTACTATATGGTACTGTACTGTACAGTACTATATGGAGGGCACAATGCAGGCGTTGCTGGGCGTGCTTCCCTGATCCCCTCAGCATCACATGCTGCCGTGGAACTAATAGGTAAAATGTGGGGTTTCGTTATTTACCACAGCAGCAGCACACGCACGCACACATGCACGCGCGCACGCACGCACACACATCACAGTTAACAAAAGCTTGAGCACACACATAACAAAAGACAGCCCTTAGACCTCAACACAGGATGTGTGTGTGTGTGTGTGTGTGTGTGTGTGTGTGTGTGTGTGTGTGTGTGTGTGTGTGTGTGTGCCTCAGACGGATATTGTGGTGCATGTGTGTGTGCTGTAGCTACATGGGGTATTAATCTGCTTGTGGACCGCCCCAACATACAGTACGCACTGTATGCACTACAAAAAGAATACACACACAAGCACACTGCATCTACTGACAATGTGATTGCACTTACTGTAACTTCCTATGATTGCTGTAATCGCCCTCAGTTGCCTGTGTGTGTTTGTGTGCGCGTGCGTCTTTTCTAGTCTGGGTGTTGCATGACTGTAAATGTCAACTTGGCAGTAGAAATGTCAGAGGTTCGTTTGCAGTGTCGTGCATTCATCAGTGTTGGGTGCAACAGCTAATCAAGCTAATCGATCATAGCAAAGATAATTGACGATTTAGTAAAACTAGAAGTAGGTGCCGGCCGGCCTACTCGGACTCAAGGCAATTCTGGAATACGCAAATTGCTTTGTGCAGTACACTTTTACCTGATCTAGTCTTAATCTTAGACATTGCATGATCTCAAGTTTAGCTCAGTTTCTCACACACTGTCACTTATATTGTCAAGTGGTACAAACGTGCAACATTTTGTGCAACACGTTTCAAATGTTGTACTGCTGTACCTCCAAACAGACGTGTTTGGTGCCACCCCCTAGGGGGGCCCAGACCTCAGGTTGGCAACCACTGGGCCACAACCCCCTAGGGGGGCCCAGACCTCAGGTTGGCAACCACTGGGCCACAACCCCCTAGGGCGGCCCAGACCTCAGGTTGGCAACAACTGGGCCACAGCCCCCTAGGGGGGCCCAGACCTCAGGTTGGCAACCACTGGGACACAACACTGTGTCATGTGTGACTCTACTCTTACTGATGCAACTATTATATAGTTTAAAGGTGCTTATTGTAGAGATATGCTCTACAGCACATCTGAGAAGGCGAGTTATTTCCTTTTTGAAGTTTCATGCAATACTATCAGTCTATCAGTAGGGATACCAAATACAACCACCGGAGTTGTGTTCGTTTTTTTGTTGTATTGACTTTATACTATACTAATAAATACCATACATAAAAAAAATAACGTTTTATTCACAAAAGTATGGATTGCGGCATCAATCACAGGACCGATTGGTCCTCCTTATCGTCAGGCTCCTGTGTGTGTGTGTGTGTGTGTGTGTGTGTGTGTGTCCTGGCTCCATCCCTGCTCGCTCACCATAACTCATGTTGGATTGCTGTTGCCAGTCTATCCGTGCAGTTGCAACCACTCACTTTATCTGCAGCCATATATTCACTGTAAGTGCATCACTCTTTCACTCTTGGCATTTTACTGTGCAGTGGGAGACGAGAGATTAGTGTGTGTGTGTGTGTGTGTGTGTTCCCACTGAGGGATGTGTATTATTTACCACTTAACTCCTTTATCGTTGCTGTCGGGCAGAGACCTCTTATCTACTACATATTTTAACTTTTTGTGTTTTTTCCGTAAATCAACGGATAATACACAAAAGTAGCAGATCCACAAGCTCGAAACTGAGCACATAGTGGAACATTTGGAGTCTTTGGATCACAAGTTGACAGCAAATCAGGTGGCAGAGGGAATGGGATCAGTGAGCAGACCTACTGCTCTGAAAGACAGCAGACATCTGGGTTCCTGCTCAGCGCATGACCTACTCCTACTGTATCTCTCTCTCTCTCTCTCTCTCTCTCTCTCTCTCTCTCTCTCTCTCTCTCTCTCTCTCTCTCTCTGTGTTTCTGTCTAAAAGATATATTAAATATTTCAATAACACAATAATATGCATGGTGTTATTGGTGGCTGTGTGTGTCATAGTGGGGATCTGCTTGTAATTTCGACGGCAGCATTAGTCCGACAACGTGGCTTGGTGTGTGATTAAGGTTAGGGACAGGGTTAGCAATGGGGCGAGTTGGACCAACGCGCGGTCTGAATGATGACACACTGACCCGTCATAATGCTGGGATCTTAGCCTAACCAGCTGGGTCGCTGCGGCAGGTGGGGGGCAGGGTAAAACGGTGACAAAGGGTTTGCGTGGGTGTGTGCCGGGGGAGGGGGGGGGGGGTCAGTGTGACCAAAAAGAGGTTAAAATGGAGAGGGATTCTATACAGGAGCTGCGGGGAGCAAGGGTGTTTGCGGAGAACCTCGCCTCATCATTACTCACAGAGAAATGTACACGCATATTAGTCATTTATTGAGGGGCGCTATAGCCCTTCCTATATACAGGTTTAATGTTTGTTTTTAGTTCAATGTTTGTTTTAAAAACGCCATTGACAATGAGGGGGAAATGTACGTCATCTTGTCCATAACACAAACATTAAATGCCATTAACAATAAAGATAATTTAATGTTTGTTTTACATCATCATTACGTCACCTAATCATAGCTATACTGAATTCCCTCCTCGATGTTGTAAGATGATAAGAGCGCCCCTCACTTCACACGGGTGTGATTTTTTTATGTCCACTTAAAAGGGTCCCTGGCTAATAAGACAAATATGCTTTCAAACATTATACTTTCCCTCTATAACTATAATAAAAAAAATCACACCCGTGTGAAGTGAGGGGCCGCTAATATATTAAAGTCTAACTAATTTTGATGTAATGATGATGTCAAAACAGTCATTCAATTCTCTTTATTGTTAATGGCATTTAATGTTTGTGTTAGGGACAAGATGACGTACATTTTCCCTTCATTGTCAATGGCGTTTTTAAACATTATAAACACAAATATTTTATTTCTTTCAAAAATAGAGAATCTTTCACTTATTAGGAACTGCTCCTGTCGCAAGTTGATGATGTCATGCGCCCATATGGTCTATGGAATGCATATGCTAATACAAAACAACGTAATACTTCCTACGGTTAAGGTTGTGTAATGTAATTGGAATGCATGTATGTCTCCTGTGCCTGGCGTTAGACCTCTGGGCCTATAGCTGCCATGCTGTGTCAGCACTCAGCTGCACTGTCAGCATCACACGCTCCTCACCGTGCCTCCTCACCTTTACGTACACAACCCTAGAGAGGAGACACTATTTATACACTTCCCAAAGTAGCAAAACATAACCATGCAACGCATTGTGAGCTTGGAGCTATTTCAGGTATTTTGTCATTATGCTCAAATATATATTGGCCTCTGTCGGGTGGAAACCTCATATGTCCAAAACTGTGACTTTTCAGGAATCAAATAAAAAAGTAGCAGAAGATCTATGCATTTCGATCTTGTAGATCTGCTACCTTTAATGCTTTTGTGTGACACTGTAGTATGATCAAGTAGGAGTAGGACGTTATACAAAAATTACAGCAACCATATAGCGCTTAAGCACACACGCACGCACGTCGCACGTGCTTAAGTACCGGTTGTTAACTAACACGCACGCACAGTCACACACACACACACACACACACACACACACACACACACACACACACACACACACACACACACACACACACACTCTTCCTTGTCATGATGTCATTCGTCCTTTTCCTACATTGTGCCTGGTCAGTGTAACTGTGTACATCCCATGTTATGTTAGTCATAGTCACTATTAGTTCACTCTGGGGTTTTGGCCTTCCTGAACTCACTGTGACTCAGAGAGCAAACCATAGTACCATTGCTGCACACCTGTGTTCATGAATGAAACAGGAAGTGTCAGATGTAGTGCAGCGTGCGCATGCACGCGCGCTTGGTGCCTTGGTGAAAGAGGAACTCCTTGTAACGCTGAATCTTCAGTCCAACTATCTCCCACGCTTCTTTCCAGTGTTGCCACGTCTGCTTATTATAAGCGGCGTTGGGCTTGTTGTTTTTCTGTAGTGTGAAGTCACTTTCAAACTTTTTCATGTCAAGGACTCCCAAATCAATATGTATTTATCCACAGACCCCCAACCCATCTAAATATATGTTGTGCCAGGGACTCCGGTACCATATTTTATTTATTTATTTTCAAATAGTCAAATAATACATATAGGTTTAAAGTGTTCATGTGGCCTTATATTAGCTTCTTTTGCTTTAATTGACCTGGTTGCTTATTTCCCTATCAGGATCTGGCAACACTGCTTCTTTTCTCTCATTAGCATAGGAACGTCCCAGGCTTGCTCTTTAGAATTCTTCTAGGAGACACTTTGTGCCTCGCAAAATTCCAACAAGCTCCACGACGAGGGTTCGACGGGTTCCATCGGCCTTGAGTCAGAAGGGCTTATTCATGCCGGAGCACAATGAGTTCCTAGCCAGCTTCCACTGCTTGTTTGATTGGCATCAGTTAGGTTCATCCATAATGCATCGCCGGAAGGTCTCTCTTCCCCCAGCATTGACCAATCTCTGGCCTTATGGCTTCCTGTGTGCCGTGGATCAATAGAAAGGGACAAATGCAGAGGGACACACTGACATATTCAGACAGATTTGGGATTCATAAGAGGGAAGGGCATTGAGGGAAACATGCCCTTGGGGCCTGTGATCAGACAGGGTTCAACTCCACTGAGCTAAACAAAAGGAGAGAGAGAGAGAGAGGGCACAGCTGTTGGGTTTGGAGTGTTTTGCTTTTTATAGATAGATACGTTGGCGTTTACTACATTTGGACCAATAAGTGGGATTTTATTATTGTCAGATTGCTGGTAGATATGTTGTGCAGTTCTAAAATGTCTTTATTCATTGGCTATTTCCATGCCAAACATCGTAAAATATTAGGATTTAGCACTTTAGGAGGATGGGAAGCTAATAATAATAATTATTTAGTACTATGTGGCTAGTTTTCAACTCTCCAGAATAACAATAATTGATGGAATAAAATGAAGAACAGACAAAAAAGACCCTTGCACTATTAACACTTAACAGGTATATCGATTTATTTATCTACATATCTGTCTTGTCTGTCTGCCAATCGTATCTTGTAGATTTCAGATCAATATTGGGCCAATATATCTGACAACTAATACATCAATGTTATCATTGTTGTTCCTGCGAGAGTGAGGTCTAGCCAACACCATCTTGGTGATTCCTGGATCGCTGCCCTCCACAAATTCCTATCCAACATCAGGTTCTTGAGCTCTGCAGTGTTGTTGGCTTTGCCCTGGGTTGGCTCCCATAGAGTCAATTTACTTGCCTCAAGTTCTGGGTGCCTGACGCAGTGCCCTGCCAGCCTCATCCTTCTCTCTCTGACTTTGTCCGTGACCCGTGGTAGGTCCCCATAGAGGTCCACATTTCTGATGCGGTCAGTCCATGTGACACCTGGTGCCATTCGTAGCATTCTTGTGTAGACTCCATCCAGGGCTTTTAGGGTGTCCCCAGGAAAGCTATTAATATAGCATCACAATCATTTTAATCATTATTATTGGCTATTCAAGAATAGCTACAAGCTCACAGTGTGCGAGCATACTTTTGAAAGATATATTTGAAAGTTTTATTTCATTTTATTTTTAACACAAATCTTCTCTTCTGGCGCTCCACAAAGGCACAACACCTTTTCAGAAGGGGGTCTGTGGCCAAATATATAGACATTTTGGACATTTGACATGAAAATGTTTGAGAACTGTAAAAGCTGTAGCAGATCCTGTGTGAATCGTCGGGATGCAGTGAATGGGCTGGGCGAGCTATTGACCTGTCTCAGATATGCTGTGTGAGATGATGAAAATAGCAAACCCACAACGCACAGAGGATGCGACGTGTTGGGCTTTTGGATGAAAACAAACCAGACCTGGTGCTGAAGAGGGCTGAAGGAGGAGGGGTGTTCCCTCTGTCCCAAAGGGGATTGGCGCCCCTTGTCAGGAATAACGTAGGGGAGATAGAGGATGAGTGAATGAGCGTTGCTGTCGATGTTATCGTGTGTTCTGAGTTCACCCATCGATCCTTTGACTCCCAGAGTGCAACAATACTGTCTGAATGTTAATCACTATTCTCTGTCTCTGTCCTTTCCCACCTCCTCCTCCTGATACGATAGTCCTCTCCCTCTCACTCCTGACCTCTATCTCTTCTCTCTTCATCAATATTCTTGGTTGACCGTCGTCCCCTAGGGCTATACTCATTTCTACACCAAATCTCTTTGCTGAAAATAGCTGATCTACAAGCACTGTAATTACATGATTTGGGTCCGGGGACCTCCAGGGTTCCTCGAGGGGTTCCCAGGGGGGGTCTCCAGATTTCTGTGTAAGCATTGAAACATTTTAAAAACACAAATCTGGTCCCTGGCACAACATCTTTGGCCAAATACGTATTAATTCTGGGGTCCTTGACATGAAAAGGTTTAATGTTAACAGACACACACAGCCCCACAACTGTAATGAATTTGACAGGACAGGAAGGATGCAGGGGTTGTGGTGGGGTGGGGTGGGGTGGGGGGCCAGTGTTCAGGTTTGGGGATCACAGCACTCAACGCTGTGGCTGTGTGCCCTCATTAGTCGGGGACCAGGAGACATGGTGCTATCACGCTGGGAGCTGATATTCACATGCTGTGGCCTTGTAGGGGGCATGCACAGAACAGGTCAACCGTGTGCGTGTGTGTGTGTGTGTGTGTGTGTGTGTGTGTGTGTGTGTGTGTGTGTGTGTGTGTGTGTGTGTGTGTGTGTGCGTGTGTGTGCGCATGCGTGTGTGTGCGTGTCTTCTGTGAGGGCCAAATGTCCCCACAAGTATAGTAGAATTTGAGGTATACCGTAGAGACACTGTGAGGACCTTTTTCCTGGTCCTCACAAGAGAAATGCTTGTTTCTGTGGTTAAAACGTTTTGGGGACTTGCTGTGCGCTTTTAATTAGGAAAAGATGGGGGTTGGGTTTCGCATTAGGGTTAGACATTTAGAGGTCAGGTTTAGGGGTTGAGGTTTGCCTGATTTATACTGTGCTTAGTTGCACGCCCTAGTCACACACTGGAAATAGCTGATCTAGATTGTAGCTTGTAGATCAGCTATTTTCAGCTTCAGGGTCAAGGTTAGCAATGATGTGTTAAAATGTAATATAAGTACAGTATAGTTATAGAAACGTGTGCATGCGTGCATGTGTTTGAGGGTAAGCACTAAGCAGCAGCATGTACATACAGTATGCAGAGCTGTGTGTTGTGTTAAGCTGGCTGCAGGCGGTTGTTTTATGCTTTCATTATATTCATGCTGTGAGGAAAAAAGGCAAAGTTTGGATTTATTGGCCCTGTCAGGTGGCTTGCCATCCAAGTTGAATTAATTCTTCCTGTCATGCTGTGCGTTGGGGAAGCAGAACCTACGACCAATTTACTATTATGCCCAGGGCACGTTTTACCTCCAAAAATGGCAGAACAGGACAGACGACATGGTTGGTAATTTGAAAAGGGAGGTGGTTATGTGCAGCCATTTCTCCACTAAGCTCTCTGCACATACTGTAGACTTGCAGAGTAACAGTTAACCATTTATGGCCTGTGCGTGAATTCGCAGAACCTGTTAAAAGTGAGCAGCGTAATAAACTATATAAGCTTCCTTTTATCTTTAACGTGTGTTATGTAAACCAGGTTATTCTCAGCCTTTGTAACTCATGGCCCACCTGGGTATGTGTCAACATGGTCATAGCCCTCCTACCCCAAATGAAGGAAACACGCAGAAAACGTAGGACATTTCAATCTATAAGGTTTGTCCATATACAATACGGTAGATAGAATTCCGGCTGTTTTGTGAGTGCCTCGGGAAGAGGTCCCACAGTTTGCTGGCCCATAGTTTTCTGACCACCACTGTGCAAAATGATAATATGGCAGACCTGCAAATTTAAGTGAAATTATTCTACTGTATGTATATTCAAATTTACAATTCCCATCGGGAGGTCCCACTAGTGGGCTCCGACCCACCAGTTGACGGCTGATAAAAAAACAATCTCATGTGGTCCGGACGGCCGTCTGGGCACCCACAGTAGGCTGCTAATACCGCCTGACAGCGTGTCGCGGGTTCAACTCCCGAACCTTTGCTGCGCGTCGTTACCCATCTCTCTCTACCATATCCTGTCATACTACTGCATCTATCGATAAAAAGGGCATGACTCAGCATCAGCTTTAACATTTCAGACAGTGAGCCCAACAGTCGCACATTGTGAGCTTGTAGATCGGCTATTTTCGCAATCCCCATCGTAAATGAATGCCCCTACTTAGTTGACAGTGTCACACAAGAGCATCAAAAGTATCAGATATGCATGTTCAAATTCGAAATGTGGTGTCCTCTTTTGAGCTTGTATATCTGCTACTTTGGGTATTTTTTTATTTGAATGCTGAAAAGTAATTAAAAAAAGTAGTTTTGGCCTTAATAACCCAACAGAGACTTATGCAACACCAAATATATATATTGTTGTTGTTGGGGCTATGTTGCCAAAATGTTCATCTATTATTTTACATAATTATGCCCACTTGCCCAGAATAGGGGACGCTAGGCTTCATTCATGTGGTTAAAAGGAATAATCACAGAATTTAAATTGGCAGACAATTGATACAAAGACAAAGGTACAGAGACAGGACAGCCAGGGGCTCATCTGTTTGTCTCTTTTGGTCACGTTTAATGTCTTTACGAGGACTTTCAATGTTCACTCCATTATTGTTTGAGTGAGAGAGATGATGGAGGCGAGCCTCATCTGGTCTCATTCAACGACGAAGCTCCTTTGTGTTGAACACTAACACCTCTGACACTAAAACGCAGAGACGCACGCACGCACGCACACACACACACACACACACGCACGCACACACACACGCACGCACGCACGGTCACCAGTGTAGACACCCAGCGTGATTAAAGGGGTGTGACTGGGCATATTAACATGTTCTACCTCCATTATTTATGAGCCGTGTTCTGTGGTGTTTCTATGTAGGCCAGCCATGCAAATGAAGCTTCACACTACTGTAAAGTAAAGTAAGGTTACGCTCTGTTGTCATTGGATTTAATACGCTCCTCTCTCTGGGTGAGATAACGAAAGATATTGATATCGTGATGTTGTAGCTGTCGGGCAGAAACCTTGTATCTCCACAATTTCAGTTTCATTTTATTTTCTCTGTATAAAACGTACTTCGTCGTACAAGGGTGCCGTGCAAAAGTACAGTATATTTCTGTTATATAAATATGTTTTAATTCTGTGAAAGTGTTAAGTGTGTCTGTGGGCTATATAAATATTGAACCAAGAGCTTGTGACTAAATAATAATTGCATCCATTTGGGAAAACACGTTCTTTTAACCATTTACTGAAAAGTAACAGTTTTGGACATACAAGGGTTCGATGACGTCAGACTTTGCTGGCGATGGAATCAGGTGTTTTGTTGTGTGTTTGTCATGTGATGTAATCAGTTGTACACTGGCACAAGAACACAGAACATGCGCTGCAGATAACAAACTCTAATTGAGGCAGATGTTCTGCTAGCTAGCAGAATGTCTGCCAGATAAGATCGAGCGAACCCAGTTTCCAGAAAGAAATCTTATCTGGCTGAACCTGAGCTACACGGAGTTAAATAGTAGCCCCTCCCTTCTGGGATGCCTTCCCTTTACTGTAACAGTAACTGGTGTACATTGGGTTGTAAAGAAATATTACTTTCCATAAAACAATCGACATGCATAATTATTCAACTTTAAAATGTATATTTTGGCAGTTATATGCACCACTTCATGGGTAATCAGAGCACTTCTGCTACTGCTCATCAAACCGGTTTGTGCAGCTTTTAGGTAAGCAGAAGCGAGAAGAGATTGATGCATACAGTAAACACATCGCAACACTCTTGGTGCAACCAGCCCACAAATGCTTGTAACCAGTCCGTCCAAAACATGAGGAAACTGGCGGAGGGAAAGGGCCAAAATTATATGCTATCTTGATTTGTGAACGTTGAGCTGAAGGATAAAAAAAATGGACGGATCTAGTTTAACAGAAAGCTGCGTGGGGGAAACCCGGACGAGGACTGTTGAGATGTTACGTGTGTTCTTCATGGAGAAGGCAGGCCGTGGTGGAGTGCCAGCTGACTCTGATTGCAGCGGTGAGTTTTACAACCTCACATGTTGTCTCACCAATGAAAAGGTGTGGTGGGAAACTCTCCTTTTCGTAGTGCAATGTAACTTAAGTACTTTACCTTACCTTATTACACTTTTGAGGTATAGTTACTAGAGTTTTTGAAACTTTATACTACTACTTTAATGCATCTCAGAGGCAAATATTATTTGACAGCTTCATAGTTACTTTGAAGATTTGCTGTAGATTATTATTTCAAAACATACATTTACCATTTTAGGCCCTATTATGTCTTGAATACAGGACTTTTACTTGCAAAAAAGTATTTATTAAATTGTGGCAGTGGTTCAGGAGGTAGAAGGTAGAGCAGGCTCCCCCACAGTATGTAATGCACATTGTATTGCACTTTAGATAATTTTATGTAAACATTTGTTTCTTTCTTTCTTCCTCTTACTTCATACATTCTTTAGATCTGAATATTGTGTGTTTGTGGCTCCATTAGGTCAAATGTCGCAAGTGTGTGGCCGTGTGTGAGTATTCAGTGCGGTTAGTGGCATTATGCATACCTGCACCTTGTCATCTTATCTGGGCCAGGCCTGTGTTATGTAATATAATAAATCATCTGTCGGGTGGAAAGCTCATTATGTCCAAAACTGTTACTTTTCAGGATTAAAATTCAAAAATAGCAAAAGTAGAGTAGGTAATTCCGAGCATTAGTCCGACATGCGGGAACAACGGTCGGACTAGCAAACATGCGCTTCTCCCGTGCTTGCGGTTATGTTTAGGTTAGGGTTTGAGGTATAGGTTGTTGGCCTAATGACTGTTGGACCAATAATAGTGTCGGAACTAAAGCCTGTATCTATAAGCTCAAACTGTGTCACCTCGCAAAATACGCAAATAGCCAAATACCTCCATCTAATTAGTGATGCGCATGAATGCATTAACAAGATTCCCAAAATCATTACGCCAGGAGTGGCTGCCTGCACAGTAAAGTCCCCAGTGTAAATCAACTTTCCTTACGGCTCCATTTGTTGTGGGAGATGCGAGCCAATTTGCCTGGCAGAAAATGGCTGCAGGGATGCAGAGAATGGGAGAATTATTGACACTATTTAGTGGTGATTGATGATCACAGAGGCAGGTGATGTCATGTGGTGCCTAAGCCAATAGACCCACTTCATTTATTGTTGCTAATGAGGAAGCTAAAGGTAAACACAAACTCCGTTCAAACATTCTCAGAATGCACATTGTCTGTCTGTCTTCTCTCTCTCACTCTCTCTCTCTCACACACACACACACACACACACACACACACACACACACACACACACACACACACACACACACACACACACACACACACACAATCACTACAGCTCTCATCGCCACTGATCAGTGAAGTGTGTCATGGCTAGCAGAGAGGTTATGCTTCAGTGCTTTCGAGGAGCAGAGATTACTGTAAACAAAACAAAACATGACCTGATCTTCACACATGAGCTCTGAGGCTCATCTTTCACACAGTGAATACCTGCTTAAAAGCAGCGTGGATGAACTTGGATGAACTCCACCTAATCCTACGTACAGATGTATAGAAACGGTTTACCATTAAATAAATATGTGAAATCACACTCGCGTGAAGTGAGAGCCGGCCATTGTGTGTGGCTGCTACAAGCTGGCAGATTGACTGCCAATTTATACGTTACAAGGCATGAATGCAGTGTGCTATTGTATAAAATGAAACTAATCACAAGGTGTACTTATATTGGCCACATGATGTCTCATGTCGTAATCAGGGCCCTAAACAAACATTAAAAGTCCATAGACTTGGCTGGCAAAATATTTTTGTTAAAAGTGAACCAAACCGACACTAAAAGTCAATAGACTTGCATAACATTGGAGGGGCCACAAAGTAGGCAATATATATTTGTAATTTTGTACTGTGCAAATTGTATTCATTCATTCATAACGGTTTTGACGGGCAGAAACCTCTTCTATACATATTCTAACTTTTTGTCATAAATTATCCCTATACTTATACTATAGCATCACGCTAAAGCATCAAAAGTAGCAGAACCACAAGCTCAGCGTTTTGAGCTTGTAGATCTGCTACTTTTGCCGTTTTTGAAGTTGAAGTTTTTGACATATGAGGTTTCCATTCATCAGAGACAATAGCTTACTGTGCTAGTTTTATTCATTCATTCATAAAATATAATCATTCCAACTTGCTCAATTACTGTGAGGTTGATTCTTTGACCATACTCAACAGTGGTTATCAAACGTTTTCATGCCATATACTCCCAAATAGTTTTGTTTGTGGCCACGGACACCCATTTGAAAAGATTTTGTGCCGTAAGAGAGGATTTTGTCAACTCTCCAAAGGCCGGGCGGGCTCAAGCAGTTAGTCGGCATTGTTACGCGGAGTCAGCTTGTCATTGCCTCAGACTGGCATTAAACTGAATGGCAGCCATTGAACGATGTGGCTCTTTATTAAACCCACATAGTTTAAATTTATATTCAAGAAGTGTGTGTGTGTGTGTGTGTGTGTGTGTGTGTGTGTGTGTGTGTGTGTGTGTGTGTGTGTGTGTGTGTGTGTGTGTGTGTGTGTGTGCGTGTGCGTGTGCGTGTGCGTGTGTGTGTGTTATCGGGGGTGGGTGGGTGCGTAATTGCGTATGTCCGTGTCACAGTTTGGGTCACAGTGTTGTTATGCAAAGAATTCATTCCCCAAGTTGGTGGATGTGAAAAACAGGAAGTTTATACGGACAGGAAAAGGAAGTTTGGGGTCAAGAAACCAACAGAGTCTCCCCCTCTTCAGCAAAGCATTCTGGGAAATGTTCAGTTTCCCTTCTGTATGCTACTGTATCTGGTGATTTCTTTAAACCAGATGTTCCCAATCTGTTCTGGATCAGGGCCCACCCATCTCATGGTCCACATCTGACCACTTGTACATATGTGTACGCTTAAGTTCTGACCGAGGCTAAGTCATTGAAAATGTTTAAATTTTCGCTTTGTCATGTCATGTGAAAGCAGGGAATCATAGCTTCTGTGGTCTCTAACATTACACCTACTGTAGCTACTGTACATGTTTAAGCATTTTTTTCACATTATTTACATTCAACTCTGACATTTATTTCAGACATGCTCTAGTATGTGAAGAGTCTGCCTGTGCTATTAACTCATTTTGGATTAAAAAAGAAACTGGGCCCCCAAAACTAGTGTTTTGGGTGCCCACATAACTTCCATAATGTAACATACACTCTGTCCGACAGGACAGGATTAGATAAGCAGGTGCGACATAACATTGGGAGTAATTTTATTTAAACATTGAAAAGGGACTCTGTGGCTTACTGGCTTCTGTGTTAAACCCCAGCTGCCACGCGCCCTCTTGCTCCTGCATGTATTTCGCCCGCCTGCAGTTTCAGGCTTTGGCCAGTAGGGTAGGGACAGCTTCACCGTTTCACCAGGGCTTCTGGGGGCCTGGTGTTGATACCATGATGTAATGAATACGTGTCATTTCCTCCTTTCAGTGTGGGTGTGCTTTAAGGCTGCCATGGTGACACGGCCCCCACATGGAGAAACAAAAGGCACAGTAGATCACATGACCTCTCTGTGGACTAATAGGTCACTGTCGAGTCGTCGACTTAATGTGCCTGTAGAGTACGTGCACGTCCGAGTGCCTGCTAGGATGCTTTGTATATCGTCACTGTATGGTGGCAAACTGTATGTCCAACTGTGCTGCTTTTCAAGACATGCGGGGGGAGGGGGGGGGGGAGGAATAACCTGTGTTCCAATTAATCCAATGTAGTTATTTTTGAGTGGTGCAACCACTCCAAGGAACAGCAATGTCCGTGTTCACCTATGTGTCTGTGTGATGTTAATGAGGTGGCTGTGGCTCAGGAGGTAGAGCAGGTTGTCCAATGATCCCCGTGTCGGCGGTTCGAATCCCGGCTCCTCCCGGCCATATGTCGAAGTGTCCTTGGGCAAGACACTGAACCCTACATTGCCTCCAATGAGTTGGTCGGTGTGAGCTTGCCACCATTGGTGTGTGAATGTGGGAAGTGAGGACGCTGGCGTCGACTGTTCGCCGCTTCACCTCCCAATGTATGAATGAATGAACCATTGTAAAGCGCTTTG
>NC_137865.1:10690603-10755358 GCF_963924005.1 Protomyctophum bolini
GCAGTCACCCCGACTGGGCGTGCAGGTCAGCGGGGAGCTAGTGTTGCACGCACCATATGTTCATTTGATTGATTGATCTTATATTGATCATGAAATAAAACATATGTCACATGATGTAACACACATCTGACCCACCGTAATCTATAGGATGACCCAGCAAAGCTGACGGCTTATTTCCATTGCGGTACTTACGTGTGTATGATGTCATGTCATGACAGTGTGGTGCTGGTGAGTGCATGGATGCATAGAGTTCATGATGTGCTAATCATTAGCTGTGCTCCATATACTGCCCAGGGACACTGTCCCTGGGCAGTACATGCAGCACGTACAGTATCTGAGTGGATGCGTGGGTGTGCCTGCCACTCAAAGTGTGTGCGTGGGAATACATTGAATACATCAAACACATCATTTACAATATACCACAATATCAATACAAAAAGTCCTACAAAACCAAACTATGAAACTGTATCTGCAATTCTTTTTTGAATTGTCACTACAATCAAACACATTTCAGGAACCACAATGCCTATACCATAGGCGGGTGGAGTCTGTTGGGTTGAGTGGGTGAGGGTGTACAGTTAAGTAGTAGGGAATGGGAAAACGGTCCAGCACATAAACATAGGCTGTTTTCACGTTGATGCTTTTATCTTTAGATTCCACCTTTGTTTACATTCCATCCAAAATCATTCAAATGAAACTGAACATCCCTGAAAAACGGAGTGAATGTTTTCATCGTATTATCAGGAGCTTGTTTTCCTGAAGAAGTAGGTCGGGGAGTGGCTTTATTGTCGGTATCAGCCGGTAACACCCTGTTACAATGCGCTTGGCTAGACCCCTGGGAGGTGGACTGCTGAGGTGGAGCGCCTACACCTACAGTACCATCAGCTCCCAGTCCTTCCCGCACGACTTGCTGCACCAAGCCGTGCTACTCACACGCTGAGTTGGCGGTGCCCGGGATCGAACCCATTAACTTGTGGTCCAAAGGCGAGAGCTCTACCGACTGAGCTACCCGGACACAAAGTGTCCTGAAAAGTGACCATTTTGGACATGCAAGGTTTCCACCTGGCAGCGACGAAATGTTTATCAGTAGTTTTATTGGTGGTGCAGGAACCAATCACGTGGAGTAGAAACATGCCCTCGCTCTAATTGTGATTTTAAGAAGCGTTCCGCATTCTTGGTCACTGACAAAGGGAGAGCTGTATACTGTACATCGTTATTCTTTGATTGTTTCTTCGGATTAATTATTTAGTTTCATATGAAGCACTTTTTAACTTATTTTGGATGAGTGCTTTATAGATCAAATATGTCTTGATGACATCACTGATTCTTCTTATCCCTCTGCTCTGTTGGTACTAAATTATTTGCCTTACATTTATCTCAATTCTTCTCCCCGAGTACACCGAGTATCTGTACTTTACATGGAGATTGTTTATTTTATTTATTTATTGTGGGGGGACCATCAGCCCAAAATAGAATATCTATTTATACAGTGGTTGTCTTTTAAGGTGTGCATGTGGGTGTGTGTGTGCGTGCGTGCATGTGCACGCTCGCGCATGCATGAGAGAGAAAGGGAGGGAGAGCGAGAGAGAGAGAGAGAGAGAGAAAGAGAGAGGAGGAGTCTGTTGGTCCATACACTGACTGAGTCACTCATGATGCATTGCCTGCCTGGGAAGATCTCGTGCAACCACTAAACTTCCCATTTCTAGCGCTCCTCTGGGACGTACACACACACACACACACACACACACACACACACACACACACACACACACACACACACACACACACACACACACACACACACACACACACACACACACACACACACACACACACACACACACACACACACACTTTCTCTCTCTCTCTCCCACTCACTCACTCACTCACTCACTCACTCACTCCCAGAACGTGGATGCTCAGACATTCTGTGCCAGTGGGATCGTGTCTCTCAGGCAGTTGGGTGAGTTTTGTTGTGTTTCTCAATCATGCTGTCCTTTGAAGTTTGGAATGGATTCTCCTGTTCAGTGTTGACGCTGATGCTTTTGTTAAGATTTGGTGTAGTAGACAGAAAATAGCGCAAGTCCAGTGGCCAACTCAGATCCAATTTGTTTTATATCTAGAGCGTAAAAGTGAACTTCTATGGACACTTGTGTTTGTGTTAGTGTTTGGGTTTCCTTTCCAAAGCAGACCCATGCAGGCAGCGTGGGAATGACTGTGTGTGGTTGGGTGACATATGTTCTCACAGCTCCTCCACTGAGGAGAGCGACACTGTTTATATACTTTATAAAAGTTGGCTTTATGTGCACCTACCGCTGCACACTAGGAAGAAATAAACATTTAGTCAGGGTGTTTCCTTCTGCCTGCAAGGTTTGAGACAATGGCTCAGGACCGGGCTCAAGACTAAAGTCAAATAATGTTGATAAGATATGCTGATATTTCAGTTTAACCTTGACTTCTTCATTTTTTCCTTCTGCCTAGCTGTTCCTCTTTAAGCACTTTCATTTGGACATAATCATTATAGGTTAAAATCTTCAAATGTCAAATGCCCCCCCCTTCCCTCCTTTACATCTAGCAACCATTCATGCAGATGTGAGCTTGTAGATCTGCTCTTGTCAGCTAATCTATTTGGTGTAGAGCAGCGGTTCCCAAACCTTTTTGGCCGTGCACCCCCTGTTACCCCCCGACCTAGCTGATGCACCCCCCACATGGAATTTATGGAAATATAAATTGCATAAGCATAGAGACATATATTTCCTTTTTATCCACATATATGAACCTGAATATGGCATAATATATGCAGCATAGGCTATATTCTGCATTACTTGCCATATATTGGCATAATATGTTAATGTATTTAAAATAGACTTTTTATGTCGCGCACCCCCTAGAACGTGCTCGCGCACCACAAGGGGTGCACGCACCACAGTTTGGGAACCACTGGTGTAGAGGGAAAGCAGGGTAAGACCCAAATGGGGACTAATACATTACATAGGGTTTAAGTGGTCCATACATTAAATAGCACAGAGAGAATCTGTGGTATGGTAACTGGTTTGCTAATTTAAAAATCCTTTTAACCACTTTTAAGGCACTTCATGGACTGGCCCCACTGTATATCCTCGACCTTTTAATTCCTAAGGTCAATGTGAGACCCATCAGGTCCTCGGACAAAGAACTTTTAAATATCCCAGTGACTAAGTTAAAGACTAAAGGCGATAGGGCCTTTGCAGCGGTTGCCCCTACCCTGTGGAACGCTCTGCCCTTGCCTCTGAAAAAGTCCAAGTCAGTTGACATTTTTAAAAGCTGTTTAAAAACGTTTTTATTTCGTAAATATCACTTGATTTCCTCTGCAGGTCCATTTGTTTTGTTTTGCCCCCATTTTTATATCTTTGAGTATTGATCATGACGTATGTATGTTTGTATGAATGTATGTATATATGTATATATGTGTAATTGTGTATGCGTATAATGTATACATTTACATGTGTATAGGTATGTATGTGTGTATGTGCGTGTTTGTGTATATATATATATATATATATATTTCTTCCATTATTTTACTACTATGTTTGTTTTAACCTGATTGTTTTATATTGTGTCACTGTTCAGCACTTTGTAACCTTGTTTCGAGAAGTGCTCTATAAATATAATGTACTTACTTACTTACTTACTTACTAATACAAGGCAAGAAGGTGTTAAGAGTTATGTGTGCTCTGCCTTAAGGTAGCAGGCTTTGAATATTTGAGGCGAAAAAATGCAGCTTTTCAGCTTAAGGCTATGTGTCACCACTCATAGACACTCCCCAACTGTACTCTGCCGGTGACAGGGTGGGGACACTGAGACAGGTGTGTCGACGTTGTTTTTTTATGCAACAACACTTGGTTTGAGTCAGCATTGGCACACACACACTGCCTCAGAGAGACAGTGAATGACAGTAGAGGGAAAGATAAGAGTAATTTAACAACTTTAAACCTGGAGTGGAGTAGCTATTTTTGGCATTTGTTTAGCTTGCAGACTGGTTTCTTTTTTGGAAATAGGGCTTAAGTGGTTGATGTACGGTAGGCCACCAAAGGCAGGGTGTGCAGGTCTCTTTAACTTGGCTGAAAAGCTGCGTGGAGTGGAGTGGACAAAATGAAATGCAAAGGTAACGCCTCTTTCCTTGTTTATGGCATGTTTCCTCTTGTCATGATCATTTATTGTGCACCTTTTCTAAACATTGTGGCCGTTGTTGAAAGGCCAAAGTCTGCTGTTAGATTGAATTTCAATATGTAGTGTATGTGAATATGGATGAAATTGATTCCCTTTGTAGAAAAGTTAATTTAAAAAGCCAAGAAGTGTGTGTGTGTGTGTGTGTGTGTGTGTGTGTGTGTGTGTGTGTGTGTGTGTGTGTGTGTGTGTGTGTGTGTGTGTGTGTGTGTGTGTGTGTGTGTGTGTGTGTGTGTGTGTGTGTGTGTGTGTGTGTGTGTGTGTGTGTGTGTGCACAATAAAGAGGAAAAACAGTCCTAGTCCTATGTTGTGTTAGCTTGACAGATTATGTCTCTTTCCATTTGCTACTAACTGTACTGTACTGTACTGTACTGTAGGTCTTTTTATACATTTCTTCTAAACCTTGTATATCCAAAACCGTTAAAAATAATCCGTGGTCCAATAGATCTAATGTAGTTAATTAGTCACAAGCTCTTGTTAATACTTTTCTCATTGGTTCAATATTTATAAAACCTGCAGATTGAGTTTTAACCAGACTTTAACTTTGACTTTAAAAAAATGGTAAGCTGGTAAAATGGTAGGCAAAATAGCAGCTCTGCAAACTCAAATGTACAGTAACGCGTTGTTGCGACCTTGTACACCGGCTATTTAAGCCGTTAAGCTTTTACGAGGCACTCTTCATGTAGGGCATTCATTTTACGAAAAACCATAAAAAGTTGACACATGGAGATGCCAGGTTTCTGCCCGACAGCGGTGATTTAGTAGGAGAGAAGCAGATGCGTGCTCCAGCCTCAGTCCTGCAGTAAAATAAATGTTCATCTTCAGAAGGCAGTTGCCATGGCAGCCAAGTCCTCCCAGGACAAATCCCGAGGTTGAGTTCCACTTCAAATGTTCATCTCCTTCCAGAGACAGCGGGCAGTTCAGTAGGGTTATAAATATCCAACAGAAAGTTTTGTTTTGTAGATTATGTGGAATTGTAAAGTTGCCAATGTGTATCGTTTATTCCTTGATTATAATCGTCCGATGATCCACCAAACACCAGAGATGCCAATAGCAACAGCAGAATAAAGCTGTTTGGCATGGGCCGAGAAGATTTGACGGATTTGTCATGGGCGCCCATCCCACAAATGCATGTCTACTGTATAAACAAGCTTTCCAACGGTATAAAGGATATTAGCAAGAGTAATCTACTAAACAGAGGTTACTTTTCCCAATGTTTATTTAGTACTAAGGTACTCAAGACATACAGTACTAAGAACTTTAATATAGACCAAGCTATATGTCACGGTTTGCGGTCACGCCATGAATCTCATTGGCTAACCAACATTTTGAAAACTGACATTACTTGTATTTTTGCTAGTGTTGCTACTTTTGCTTGGGTAAAAGTGGAAGTACTTCTTCCGCCCCTGGTCAACAACACAGGTTGGATTGTCAGGGAAGCCTTTCCTCATTCCATGTGTTTACACCAGCAGCAGGTCTGCCACTCTGAGAGGCTCCGTCCTCTTTAAGAGACTCCAAACTGCTCTGAAATGAGCCAGAATGGGCCCCTTTGTGTCCACTAACAACTTAATGTTCACGTGCTTTTATTCAGTGCTGCGATGGCTGCTAATTTGCATGGAGTTCTATCGGTTTTTGCCAGCTAGTTTTTAATGAGAGAGAGAGAACGAGAGAGAAATAGTTTTTTTTGTAAGCTATTTTGTTTTCCATTTTAATTGCACTTAGTTTTGATTGTTTTTATTTGGCACCTGCTTTAGCAATACGTATATCCTGCACATTTTCTCATGCCAGTAAAGCTCTATTGAATTGAATCGAATTGAATAGAGAGAGCGCAGTTCCCATGTGAACAGCTCTCTCTCTCTCTCTCTGTCTCTCTCTGTGTCTCTCTCTCTGTCTCTCTCTCTCTCTCTCTCTCTCTCTCTCTCTCTCTCTCTCTCTCTCTCCCTCTCTCTCATAAAAACAGCCTGGTCTGAATACCTAGAGGTGATTTACAATAGAGAAGCTGGTGTTTGACACAGTTTATAACAACCCCAGGAGAGAGCCAGTTTGCCAGTGGAAAAGTGAACCCTCTGCAATCTCATCTCATGAATGGTGTGTGCATCCACGCGTGCACGTGTGTGCGTGCGGATGTCCCCAAAAGTACTATGATTTGAGAAATAAGACATAGTGAGTAGGACCATTTCCAAGGGAAATGTATGTTTTGTGACAGATTTGGGAAGTAGTTAGGCTTTCAATTAGGAAATGATTGTGTTAGGTGTTGGAGTTGGGGTTATGTTTTCTTAGTAGTTGTATGGCCGTGTCACTGTTGCGCACTGAAAATATCCGATCTAGTTATGTAGATCGGCTATATTGCTGTCCTAAAACATTCATGTCCTCTCAACTATAGTAATACAATCATGTGTGTTTGTGTATGTTTGTGAGTGTGTTTGTGTGTGTGTGTGTGTGTGTGTGTGTGTGTGTGTGTGTGTGTGTGGGGGGGGGGGTAGGGTTCATGGTGTGTGGGTGGAGTCTCAGCTCTGTGCCAAAAATGTACATTATGAGGTGGAACTCGTTTTCTGGATGCTTCCTTAAATATGTGGTGCTTAATGTGGCCGTGGGAGGAAGCCAGGCACATAATCACGAGGAATTCCTGAGGCCAGCCTTTAAAGATTGATCATAATTTAAGGGACGTGTTTAGAAAGTCCCTCGATCCGCACACGGAGCGTGGGACCAGTGCAAGGCAGACAGTAGTTGCCTTTAATTAGGGTCAGGACTGGCAAAAATAGGAACCGTGACTGTATGATTCTGTGGCATTTTGTCCTCCAGATTGGTTTCAGATAAAGATCACTGTTGATGAGATGAAATGGAGGGTTGTGGATGGCCGCCATAGTGGATGTATAGTTAACTTATTCCAGCCCCACCACGCTCCCCTGACATTTTTATATACCCAAGCTATGCCCACTATATGTTTTCATGTGCTGGGTGCTGTTTATAAATAGACTGGTACACTGTGTGTGCATGCTGTGTGACACATCGGTCATTGTGTTTCACTGAGGAATGCAGTCATTCATGAGTCGTACATTTAAGTTTCTGTATATATTGGAGTGTGTGTGTGTGTGTGTGTGTGTGTGTGTGTGTGTGTGTGTGTGTGTGTGTGTGTGTGTGTGTGTGTGTGTGTGTGCGCGCGCGCAGGGGGGGTGTTGTTGTGATTCAGAAGCAGAATGACATATTCGTTTAGTTTATTGAAAAAGTGTACTTAAAACGAGGATATGACTATAATTATACGATACATGATCGTACTATATAAGATCTACAGTATATTCTGATATTAATCATTGCTATGGAGTTTTTTGTTCAGTCTCCCTGTCTCTCCAGCTCTTTAATAAACATCAAATACATTTTCAAGTGGGTTGCCAATTTCAGTCAATCAGGAGAGTGTTCCCATTTATCAGCTTCCAGATTGTGTCTGTATTTGTGGCATCACTTCCTGCATCCTGTATGAGGTCTTTCTCCCTGATTGGATAACTAATCCTGACCTGAAAATACATTGTCCTTTTTAATGCCGGGGCTCCACTGACTGTGTTGCGTCGCGTTTGCGTTTGGATGGCGTCCAAAAAAGGAAATGGGGCGAACTGGGGACGCCAACGAGTGGCGCGCTATACGAGCTTGTAGGTCTGCTATTTTTGAAAAATCGAAGAACGACTGACAGAGAAACATAGCTTTTTCAGAAAATGGGTTAAAAAGGGAACAACATTCCCTGCATTGAAGCGATGCTGACGGTCTCCCGATGGCTGCAGTGGAGCGTTGGAGAGACTGGGAGACCAGTGTTACTGTACAGACACTCTCTAGCAATGATTACTACCACAATATAGAGCTACTTAACACTTATTTCTAACACTTTAAAACTCATTTAACTGAACGCTACACCTTGTTACTGTAGCACTTCTTTAAACTACTTTATCAGATGCACTGCTGCGCTGCATTTATCCTATACCATAATTAGCTGAAGCCTAATTTATACTTCATGAGTGTCGCATTTACCAGCTCAGTGGCCTTGTGGTTAGAGTGTCTGCCCTGAGACTGGAAGGTCAGGGTTCAATCCCCGGCCGGGTCATACCAAAGACTGTAGAAATGGGACCCAGTGCGTCCCTGCTTGGCACTCAGCATCAAGGGTTGGATTGAGGTTAAGTCCCTGCGACATACTAGCGTCATGTCCAGGGGGTGTACTTGTACATCAAGCTGCCTCACGCTACAGAAACAGGACATAGGCTCCTGCCCTATGGGCCTCATGGCTCCGCAAGGCTACTTACGTAGTTCGCATTTACTATGAAACCCTGTGTTTTCCGTGTGTCACGTTACACCTCATGCCTCGTGACATCACGCCTCCATACATGGTCACGCCTTGTGACATCACGCCTCCATATATGGTCACGCCTCGGGACATCACGCCTCCGTCTACGTGTATGGTCACGCCACGTGACATCATGGAGACCACTTGTATGCCACACTGTCCGATAGGCCACACTTCTTCATAGATGATTTGAAGTGTCCGTCGCCAGAGCGCAGACTATTAAGTGAGGTCCATAGATGGCGTGGCATATCTTCTCCTTTTACACCACCTGCTGGGTCCCGGATGTATCTTTGGATGTGTTGACCTCATCAAACCCCAGATAGCCATAAATGGTTTGTCGTAGGCTACTATAGATCTGCATATATGAGCCGGCCAGCAACTACTCACGTTAGCATAAGGTTGCTAGCTGGTGTTGTCAATAACACTGGATCACGCCATCTTGATCGCTGTGCGCATACTGTACACACCCATTCTATCTGTTTCTTTCAATCGCCTGTACCTCCTATTCCTTGTCCCAGGTGGCATTTCTGGTCAAAACAAGGTTTATTCCACGGCCCAGAGATCCACGCTGTGATCCTCCTCCATCATGTTTTAGCAGCACAGACGGTAAACAGGAAGTGATCATGCATCGTCACACACACTAACATAAGATCATCACATCCGGTCTGGGTTTTTGGCTCTTCAAAATAAGAGTTGAATGGGGGGAAATGCTGGCGTGTCATGAATTATATCAAAGTTATTAATAAATGCTGGTGGACTAGGTGTTAATAGTTTAACTCCTGCTTCTCAGCCGTATTAAGAAGCTCTTGGGCGAGGTCGCTCCTCGTCGTTTCCGTCTTTCAGCCCTTGCTCACATGATTAGCTTTTTCTCTGCATCTCTCATGTTTACTGTTTCATGATGCCAAGGAAGTGTTTACTGTTTCATGATGCCAAGGAAGTCACTTGCCTGCAATTTGTCGCCAACGTCTTGTATTATTGCCAGTCGCTTGTATTATTGCCGCGAGAGTGAGGTCTAGCCAAGACCAAACTCGGGATTCCTGGATCGCTGCCCTCCACAATTTCCTATCCAACATCAGGTTCTTGAGCTCTTCAGTGTTGTCAGCCAAGCTGTCGTGCCGCAGCACGTCTACATAGGTGGTATGCTTCTTCAATTTACTTGCCTCAAGTCCTGGGTGCGTGCGTGCGTGCGTGCGTGCGTGCGTGCGTGCGTGCGTGCGTGCGTGCGCGTGCGTGCGTGTCTTTGTTTATTGCAAGGACAGTAGAAGGCAGAAGGCTGCTCTCGGGGAAACCGCACACTGATGACTTTGAATAGTATTGTAGTGGTTATAAATCTACATTCTGTAATATTGTGTTACTTCATTTAATAGCCTAATAATTATCATCCATCGCCAAATGGCCAAAGAGCCATCATGGCCGGCAATATTTATATTTAACGGCCAATTAAGATTATTCTAGACGGCTAACCTTCCTATAAATACAGTATGTTCCATAAATGTAAAAGGACAGTTCAGTCCTTTTGATAGAGCACAATCTATTTTCTTTTCTTCATGGAAACTATCAAGATTCATACCACTAGGACGGAAAATCACTCTTCCATGTGAAATAAATACAACTATAAATAGGAACACTGCGTGCATGTAGGCCTACAGTACGTATCATTGCAGTCATTTATCATGATATGATATATATATATAGCTATTTCTGGAAAATCGTGAAAATATTTATTTCAGAAAACTGGAGGATTTAGAAGATTTTTTTTTAATTTTGAGGTCAGGTCTAAATGGGTTATATATATATATATATATATATATCATATTATCTAAATTGAGGAGATCCTACAAGTAGTAGGACCGGTCAGAGCATCACTTTATCATGTTCCATCACTGGGGGCCAGACAGAGGGCAGACCGATACGATGTACAGTATCTGACTGACACACTTTAAAGAGTGGACACACTGGAAAACAGTTTACTCTGATATGTGTACTCCAACATAGTCCACTGCTGTTTCCACTGTACTGTGTGCCCTTTTCTGGCCTCTGGAGCATATACAGCATGGACACAAACACTTATTCTTTATCAATTGCAGTGGCATAATGATTGCTGCAGCAGTGCAATGTACAGTATACTGTAGTATATTATCGTCTCTGTCAGGTGGAAACCTCATATGTCCAAAACTGTTACTTCTCAGGATTCAAATGAAAAAATAACTAAATTCGCTTCGCTTTTGTGTGAAGCTGATCAATTGGTGCGTTCATTTACAAAAAGATAATAATTAGAATATGGAAATAATAGGTTTGTGGCCGACAGCAACGATATACTGTATAGTGTACAGTATGTGATGCATCAGTGTGACTAGTTAAGTGTCCTGCTGTCGCTGTGTGAATGTTTTAAACGGAGCCTAATGGAGCAATAGACAGCCTCTGTGTTTATAACATCACTAGACCACCCACCACTCTGTCCTTCTGGAAAGATGGCACCGCATGAAGGGTTTACCTGCGTGCGTGCGTGCGTGCGTGTGTGCACGTGTGAATGTTATTCAATCTGTCGGTACTGCAGGCAGCTGGTAGGGTGAAGCCTGACATCATTAGCTGGTACTGTAGTGTCTATTGCAGTGATTCTAAACCTGTGGGTCAGGAGGTAGAGCAGGTCGTCCAATGATCCTTGGGTCGGCGGTTCGAATCCCGGCTCCTCCTGTCCACATGTAGAAGTGTCCTTGGGCAAGACACTGAACCCCACATTGCCTCCAATGAGTCGGTCGGTGTGAGCTTGCCACCATTGGTGTGTGAATGTGAGGACGCTGGCCTCGACTGTTCGCCGCTTCACCTCCCAATGTATGAATGAATGAACCATTGTAAAGAGCTTTGAGCACTTGGAAAAGCCCTATAAAAATGCAATTCATTATAAAAATGCAATTCATTACGATTGAGCTAAATTGAGCCTGCCTGCTTGCTCAGGAGATAAATTGCATCTTGACCATCAGGTTACAATTCGTGTCAGATCCTGAGGTGTCTCAATCTCCAAATTCAGTAAAGTATGGCAGCCTTTTCTGTCTCATGTTGACCGCATTACACTCATGCCCCCGGTTGAACCTGAATAGCTGACGCTGTCACCTGACTAGCCAACCTGTCTCGTCTGGATGGTGTTTGTGACCATGATCTGATTTGTATAATGACTATATTGGAGTTGTTTTTTGTTTCTTCTTTGGTTGTCTTGATTTGATTTGTGTTGTTTTGTTCTTGTGTGTGTTGTTTTTGTTTTTTGTATTTGTATTTCTCAAATTATTTCTGAACGTAAAAAAAAAAAGATCCTGAGTCTAGGTGAGACATGATCTTTGACACCATCCTAAATGTCTCAATAGAAGAGCAGGGAGACAAAATACAACCGCCCCAATTTTATAAGTTATATTGCATTGTACAGACTGGACAAAATGACTGTATTCATTAAAAATGTTACCTCTTTAAAGTAGTTCCATTGATCCAAGCCTGAACACAATCGTTTGATTGATCATCAAATAAAAAATGCTCTTTGAAGTGCATGCGGCTGCCGTGTTAAGTGGTCAGATGGGTTGGCCACTTTCCAGATGTTCAACTGGGCCTCTAATCCAGAAAAGGTTGTGAACCACAAATCTATCTTGGCTGACTTTCTTTATTGTCTCCACCAGGCTGAAGCCATTGGGGAGAGAGTATGTTTTGCACTCCGTCCATGTGTGTGTAGTTGTCTACGTGTGTGTGTGTGTGTGTGTGTGTGTGTGTGTGTGTGTGTGTGTGTGTGTGTGTGTGTGTGTGTGTCCGTCTGTGTACAGCTAATCTCCGGCACCGGTAACCCGGTCGATGCTCCACATTTTCCAGAACGGCCTGTTATAGCGCCACCAGGACAGGAGGCCGACTTTTGAAAAACTAATTTCACTCCTCCAGATTCTGTCCAAAAATCCCACAAATCGGCCCTTTTGAACAAAAAGCCTCACATCATGAACGCAGCGTGCAATTTACGTGAAATCTTTCACAGACTTTCCTACTAGGCTGAGGAATATATCCCACCCTTTTCACATTGGCCTGTTATAGCGCCACCAACAGGTGGATATTTGCAAAACATATTTTTGGAACAAAATGCCTGAAATCCTGGACGCAGCGTGCAATTTACGTAAAGTCTTTCACAGACTTTCCTACTAGGCTGAGGAATATATCCCACCCTTTTCACATTGGCCTGTTATAGCGCCACCAACAGGTGGATTTTTGCTAAACACATTTTTGGAACAAAATGCCTCAAATCATCCAATTGCCATCCAAGGCGTAAGAAGAAATGGCACCCTTTTCACAATGGCCTATTGTAGCGCCACCAGGAGGCCACAACCTGACCTGCCCTGGTGGAATGTGCCACCATGATGAGCTGTCAATGAATCACTGTGTGTATGATGAGCTGTCAATCATTGTGTGTATGATGATCTGTCAGAGAAATCACTTTCTGTTTTTAATGCATCAGGCCAGTGGTACCGAAGCATTTTTCTGTGGATCCTCCCCCTCTCCTACATATGACAAAAGCTGAGAGTGCACACGCTTGTTTTTTACTTTAATGTTTAGTTTTAGACACATGTGCCCTTATGCCCTACTGTTACAGGATAATAGACGTACAAGTCTATTAAAGTTGTGGAACAAACTCCCTTTGAGGATCAAAGCTGTCCTAAGTTTTTCACTTTTTCTCCTTCCTTTTCTCTTTCTCCGGACTGTGCCCCGGGCCAGTGTAATAACTGGATGGGGGGCGCACTACAAATACCGAACCTAAAGTAGGACAAGTTGGACTGATATCAAATTGAAAACATACTGTACAACATGTTTAAAACGTTTGATTACCTCCAGATAGACAAGGCCGCAAAGGGGCCATGACCCCCGGCTTGGAAAACACTGCATCAGACTGATTTCAGGCTTGTCAACATTAACGTCACAGTTAATGACCCAACATATTGTCTTCCTCTTTCTTCAGCCATATTTCAACATCTTTGACCAACGGACACTAACTAATCTTTCTATACTTGGATGTGTTTATTTGTTGAGCACGGCTTGACATCATTGACCATATAAACCCTGTATACTTCGTTGACTAGAGTCCCCCCGCCCCAGGGGTCTATATTGAACTATATGACAGTTGGGACAGTCTTGAATGGTATAGTTTTAGTAGACCGTTCCACAGCAAACTTCCATGCTGCACTGCCAGGACATTCTGTCCATAAGTTAGGTTGCACCCTCACAGTCCCCTCTAGGTTGACCTAGTCCTAAGACAACATCTGTTTTCCTTTTGAGTCTCCCGGGGAAGGAGGATAGAGTCGTTAATAAGGTTGCAAGTAAGTAAGCCTTGCAGAGCCATGAGGCCCACAGGGCAGGAGTCTACATCCTGTTTCTGTGGCGTGAGGCAGATTGATGTACAAGTACACTCCCTGGACATGACGCTAAGTATGTCGCAGGGACTTAACCCCAATCCAACCTTTGATGCTGAGGGCCAAGCAGGGAGCCATTGGGTCCCATTGTTATTGGCAGTGGTGTAAAGTAACTTAAGTACTCAAGTACTGTATTGAATTAGAATTTTTAGGTATTTATTTGAGTTTTTTCTCAGTTTTCAGTACTTTTACTTCTACTCCACTAAAAAGTATTTGAAAACTTTAATTACATACCGAAGGCCTGTGGTGGTAAAACGTTTACCACCACAGGCCTTGACCCGGCCGGGGACCAGCTCAGTGGCCTTGTGGTTAGAGTGTCTGCCCTGAGATTGGGAGGTCAGGGTCATAAGGTTGAGCATCACTGAATGACGCTTCCGTGTGTGTGTTTGTGTTTCAGCTGTGGGCAGCAGTTCGTTGTGCAGTCAGAAGAGTCCCCCCAGCGTCAGAGCCTGTCTGACTAGAGCAGAGAGAGCTGCAGGTGGAGAGAAGAGCAGGCCAGGAGTCAATGGAACAGCCCCTGGCAGCAGGCCCACACTGCAGCCCAAACCACAAGGTACTGTCTGTGTGTGTGTGTGTGTGTGTGTGTGTGTGTGTGTGTGTGTGTGTGTGTGTGTGTGCGTCCGATAAGATTAACCGTTATTGACCTCCAGGAGTAAATTCAGGTGTCATAGCAGCAACAACAGTTGCTGGAAGCAAGCCAGCATCATGAAAATACAAAGATGCAAAGACTTGTAGCAGCTACAACGTCTACAAAGCTACAAATAAGTTGAGCTGGCTTCCACTTCAGATACGAAACGACAGATATGCTGTTTAGCTTTGTATTTTTGTATATATATATTTTTTATCTGCCAGCGTGAACGCAGCATGACAATGAAACACAGGAGAGGTTTAATGTGATGTGATGAGAGAGTGCGGGCTAGCCAACCCAACAACACCAACACGGGACTCCTGAATCGTTGACTTTCCACACCCTCACGTCTAGCATCAGGGTCTTGAGCTCTGCATTGTCTTTGTTAGCTCTGCTGTCGTTCTACAATGCATACAGTATACTGTACGTAGGTGTTGCGACCTCTTTCCTTTCCTGGTTGTGACCTGGGTTGTTACAACACCCCCCCCCCAGAGCCATTGAGAGCCAGGCAGAGTAAAGTGTGTTTCTTTACAGCTGAAGGCAGTTACAGGCTATAGCTCAGAGCTAAGAGACATGAGAAATGACAGAGAACATTGTGCCTCTGTGGTCCTCAGGCAGCCTTCAGCATACAGCAACACAGACCGTGAGGGGAGCTTCAAGTACGAGTGAGTCAAGACTAGAGCATAGATTCTGCTTAGATGGATTTGATTCTGACGATTCATATTATAAATGCACATTCTTAACAGTGACTATAAATGAATGGATTTACATCTATTGCCAGTGAACGTATTATGCATCATTTGGATATGTTGCACAGATCATCAACAGTGAGTATGAGCATGAATCAATGAGTCATGGACGTCATCATAGTCTCTGGAGCCAGACTGTTGACTCACACAATTTTCAAATGCTTCCGTCATACAGTCTGTGTGAAATCAAATTAGTCAAAACATATATAGCTTGCATCGGGGGAATGGGAATTGATGGAGATTATTTTCTCGGATTTCGGGAGGTGTGGGAGTAGTTCCAGTCAGACTCTATACGCATTCATACCGGTAGATTATGGAATTGATGTCTGCAGGATACGCAAGATAATTAACCCAGTTGATTTTTAATTACACCATATACTGTATATAGAATTATATTAATTTGAAAACTGTTAACGGAGACAAACGCCTTGTATTAGGTTGAAACTGACGGTGGTCAGTATAGTGTACGCCTCAGTCATGACTCTCAACATTGTGAGTGAGCACATGCTCTGCACACCACCACTGGGACGCAGTGAAAGCAGAAGAGGCTGGAGTTAGAAGAACCTTGACTTGCATTCCTCTTTTATTTGACCTAGGTAAATCTTTCTCCACACAGACGAGGAAGCCATTGTAAACCCAACAGGAACCTGTTGACCCTAGTTAACGTTTAACTGATGTGAAGACAGCTTATAAAATTAAGTAAAACTCAAATAAATGCATATACCAAGAGCTCATGTTTTTTAATTCAGCATAATAGTCAATAAAGTCAGTCTGGGTCACTTAAGCACACCAGGTCTTGTTTTAAATGTTTAAGCAAGTTTGAGCAAGCATGATTTGTGTCAAAAGAGGTCAGAGTCCTTGCTCTGAGGCCAGGGTAGATTTTAAGGGGGCTTGTGCTGCCCTCTTGAGTTTACACTGTTAAATTACACTCAAAGCCCATGCTGAAATGGGCCATATTATGCTATCATGGTCATCATTAATTCCATGTCTTTCAATTTGTTCTCAACATGTATTGTCATAACCTGTGTATACTGAAGCTTTTAAAAATGTATCCCTTCAGCAATTAAACACATTGCTGTCAGGTGGAAAGCTTGTATTGCCAAGTACTTTCTTGTTAACACTTCTCATTGGGAATATATTTATAAAGCTCACATTTCACTTTCAACATATTTCAAAAGTAGCAAAAAAGACTACAATACAAGCTTCCAGCATGTCGCTACACCTACAGTTGATTTAGAATAAAATATATGTTGGCAGTAGGGGTGCAACGGTTCAGTTAGACCACGGTTCGGTTCGAACCTCGGTATGGGGGCCACGGTTTCGGTTCGGTTTCGGTACAGTAAAAAAAAATACCCCCTTGTGAAGTGATCCCCAGGAACGCGCCCTACTCTACCCTCTACTGTACTGTACTGTACTAGTGTCACTGTACTGGCACACACGAAATCATCATATATACAGTTAATAATGTGCGTGTGTGTTAGGTTGTGCACAGGTGGTGAAAAACAACCACGCTGTTTTCATGCTCATACCCAGCCAGCCAGCCAGGCAGTGGCTTGCACCACTCAAAAAAGTTTATTTATAGCATTTTCTTTTCTTCTCTTTTTTTAGCATATATTATTTTATTAGGCATTTCTGCCTTTTCATTATTTTAAAGGGGGAAAAAAACCTTATATTGCTATTTTAATGTGCCTCATCATTATTTTTAAGGGGAAATAAATGCACCTATGCGCTCACACGGGGCATTAAGCACATGCAGGAAAGAGGAGAGGAGAGTGTCTCCTGGGAGGGGAGTCATTCACAGTGAATGCGTCGTTTCTCAGAAAAATAGCCTACAAAAGTTTACAATAAGTCTACATGAGGATTTAAGGATATTATGCTTATATTATTAGAAGAAGGGCTTCTATCTACAGTCATGGATTGGACATGGGAGTATTTTGTTGGTACTTTTCTGACGGAATGATCGTCCTGCTGCGGGTTGTTTTTGCTCTCACTCTCCCTCTTAATTAGCACTCAAACAGCGAGTGCAGATGCAGAATCAGATCTGAACAAACTTACAACGACCGTGCTTAGAAGCCTGTTGGCGCGAGGTTACTCCGCTGTGTGTGTCTCTGTGTATGACGATCAATAATTATTCCAAGAACGACGTTTAAAGACGAGTGCTGGATTCTCCTCATCATGCCGTCTCTCTCTCTCTGTGTGTGTGTGTGTGTGTGTGTGTGTGTGCGTGTAGGGGGTGGGCCGACAGAGTGCTACACTTCTGTGACCGAAAGAGTGCTAGACTTCTTAGTAGGACGGTGTGTGACCGATAGAGTGCTAGACTTCTAAGTAGGCCAGTGTGTGACCGAGAAATACATTCTTCGCAGCTGTAATAAATTAATTAATGCAAACCGAAATAGCGCGGTTCATTAGAGCGCATTGAACCGTGTATGTGGAACCGAACGGTTCGGTTTTCGGTTGAAAACCGTTGCACCCCTAGTTGGCAGGCCTTGATGGCATTGTAATGCCTGATTTATGCTTAGATGTGTGGCGAAATGAGCCGATCTAAGCGCACGTGTCGCGGACGCATTGTGAGCTTTGCGCTCTCACTCAGCCAAGCATAAAATAACTAAAATTACATTTTAGTCTAGTTTTTAATTTGCTGATGAAATTGTCAATATATTTAATTGTACTTTTAGTCATCATGGCTATAATAGTTTTCATTTAGTTTCCGTCAGTTCAAAAAAGGGTGTCGACGAACATTTTCCGTCGTAGTTTTAGTCGACAGAATGAACTCTTCTCCTCTTTGTCTCTGCTTCAGTGCCTCCGAAGCCGCCTCCGAAGCCGCCTCACCTCCAGAGCCCAGTGACGGAGCTGTGTTCGTCCCCGCTGGCTCACATCCAGAGCCCGCTGTACAGAGGCAGCATGGAGGAGGGAGGGGGAGGGGCAGCCCTGAACAACAAGGACAGATCCAGAGACAAACACTCCAAAGTGACAGACCTCATCAACAGCTTTGAGAAGAAATGGTGAGTCCCTTACACACGTCATCATCATCATCATCATCATTGGTCCATGACATCATGGACACTGCTAAAATGTAAAATATCTAAAACCACATATTACACACATAAAGACCCCAGGAAAGTGTTCTAAATCAGTGTTTCCATGTCAAGGAGCCCCAAATCGACACTTATCAGCCCACAGACCACCATTTGAAAAATATATGCCAGGGACCCCATAAGAGAAGACTTTTACAGTTCTAGCAGTGATTCTCAACCATTTTAATTTCAAGGACCCCCAGTTTGACCTGAATTGGGCTACGGTCCCCTATTGAATGGCATTTCTATCTCTGGGACCCCAATGTATATTGTAAAATCAATGTTAATTTAACTCTGAGAGTGTACAACTAACGGGTCCATTTGGTTCCAAACTATCATTTAGCTGGGGAACGGACCCTGGAACTCCCTCAAGGACCCCTTTGGGAACCCCTGTTCTAAATCTTCTAAACGTCATTAACATATTTCTTTTGGGAAACGGGCGAAGTGTCCCTTTAAGGATCAAGCGATTTGATGCCTGTGGCGTCTGCTTTTGTCTCTGCTCACTTCAAGTGCTTTTGTGGACTCTGCTCTCATTGAATGAATCCTGCTGAGTCGGTCAGCGGTTTTAATTACCCGCCTCATCTTTAAATGGCATTGAAATGTACAATAGATAGAAGAGGGTCAAGCTGTGGAAATCCCAATAAATCCCAATCTCATTATAGCTTTCACAACAGAGCAGCCTCATCAAGGGGCTTGTGGTAACCAGGGACATTCTGGACGGCGGAACATATTATTGTCTAACATTTCCCTGCTACTATTTCAAGGCCACAAAAAGCAGAAGCAGTATATTAATGTACTAGAGAATCGAGATAGAGAACTACACTATCCGCTCCAGCCTGTCTCAGTGGTATTAACTCAGCACAGACACATAGACACACAGATTCAGCCTTGTGCATCCAGAGCTACAGCGAGGGGGATGAGAGGAGATCCGTTCAGCCTCGGGGAAACTCAGCTCCTCGCCACAACTCACTGCAGTAACATGAAACCTAGTGGCATGAGGTAGGAAGTCTCTTTCGACCATCTATTGTTTCCAGGATCCATCTGTCGAGTCACTTGTGTGAGTGTCTGTGTATTATGTTATTGTTAACGTCCTTGTTTTTGGACTGTGGACATGATGGTCGGTTGTATAATTCTTATATTAGTCTTAGAGTGTGTGTGTGTGTGTGTGTGTGTGTGTGTGTGTGTGTGTGTGTGTGTGTGTGTGTGTGTGTGTGTGTGTGTGTGTGTGTGTGTGTGTGTGTGTGTGTGTGTGTGTGTGTCAATAGCTTTTGCTACAGTGCTTGTACTATTTTGTCAACGGTCAAACTTTGGTTCAGTAATTCTACAAATTATATTTGTATTTCCATATTTTCCCTTTATAGTCTGTCTGTCGCATCCATCTGATGTGCTGCAGTGTGTAATGTGGCCACAGGTTGTAGTGTGTGAGGGAGCCTATTGGTGGCGAAAGGCTATCGGTGACACACAAACAATAGTGCCCTTGTTCCAGCCGCTCATACAGTGAACTTAAGGGCAAAAGCATTGAGGCGGCAGAGAAACACGACATTCAGCCAGTTCTCTAATGTGTTACACTGAGCTGGGAAACACGCTCACATGGTGATGGATCACTGCTGTCTGGCTGCATGCGCCTGTGATCATTTCATGGTCTCTTTTTCTGCACCCTTAATGTCTCTCTTTCTGCACCCTTAAGGTCTCTCTCTCTCTGCACCCTTAAGGTTTCTCTCTCTGCACCCTTAAGGTCTCTCTCTCTCTCTGCACCCTTAAGGTTTCTCTCTCTCTCTCTCTCTCTCTCTCTCTCTCTCTCTCTCTCTCTCTCTCTCTCTCTCTCTCTCTCTCTCTCTCTCTCTCTCTCTCTCTCTCTCTGCACCCTTAAGGTCTCTCTCTCTGCACCCTTAAGGTCTCTCTCTGCACCCTTAAGGTCTCTCTCTCTCTCTCTCTCTCTCTCTCTCTCTGCACCCTTAAGGTCTCTCTCTCTGCACCCTTAAGGTTTCTCTTTCTGCACCCTTAAGGTCTCTCTCTCTCTGCACCCTTAAGGTTTCTCTCTCTGCACCCTTAAGGTCTCTCTCTCTCTCTCTGCACCCTTAAGGTTTCTCTCTCTCTCTCTCTCTCTCTCTCTCTCTCTCTCTCTCTCTCTCTCTCTCTCTCTGCACCCTTAAGGTCTCTCTCTCTGCACCCTTAAGGTCTCTCTCTGCACCCTTAAGGTCTCTCTCTCTCTCTCTCTCTCTCTCTCTCTCTCTCTCTCTCTGCACCCTTAAGGTCTCTCTCTCTGCACCCTTAAGGTTTCTCTTTCTGCACCCTTAAGGTCTCTCTCTCTCTCTCTCTCTCTGCACCCTTAAGGTCTCTCTCTCTCTCTGCACCCTTAAGGTTTCTCTTTCTGCACCCTTCGCCGCTATATTTTCCTCATAGAACAAGGCCAAACCGAGCAGTGGTCAAAATGAACTAAGTACTGTACATTTACCCAAGTAGGCCTACTGTACTTTTATTTTACTTTCTATATTGTTGCTGTCGCACGGGAAATCTCTATATTCTAAGTGTTTTGTCATAAATTAGCGCCCTACTTCTACACTAGTGTCACAATCTCGAAGCATGGCGTTTCGACTTTCGAGAGTCACGTTTGCTATTCAGCTCTTCAATCTGCTACTTTTACTATTTTTTTTATTTGACATATGAGGTTTCCACCCGACAGAGACAAGTCAATTTTCCCTACAATTATACGTCTACTCCACTACATCTCAGAGGCAGATATTGTGGCAGATATTGAGGCAATCTTTTACTTAACTCAATCTCTGCTAAGGGTGTGTTCGGACGGATTAAATTAATCGGCACAGATCGCCTAGGACGTGATCGGACACACCCTTAATGTTATAATGCGATCCAGCATCGCAAATATTATATTCACCAGTTCTTAGCTGTTCATCACCAGGCAGCACTTCATTCAATATTTTTACTCCGACCATTTACTCCGACCAGACTATCTTTAGTGGCGTTTTTCTCAGAATTGAAGCTCAGATTGATGTGATCATAGAAAACATCTATGTTTTTGGAGCCCAATAAAAAAGAAGATGCGACCTTACGTTTTAGCATCGTAAGGTCCTTAGAGAGTTCCCCCGGAAACTATTCATTATTACTTCCGGTTCATAAAATCAGCTGGTAGCTCTTAAAGGGAAAGACTCTTATGAATGGTGGTCTGGTCTATGAGCGGCATTCTGAAACCACCACTAGAACTGAGTGGATGTATCGCATTTTATCCTCATCATTACCACTCTATGGATGTTAGAGCATTAGCCCCCTCTAGTGGTGAAACAGAAAGGCCTGCAATCTTCCAGGAAAAATAATTAGCCCACTAAAATATCAATCTGGTTCACAATGCTGCTAGCTGCCTCCATGGGGCCTGCTGAGGATACCTTAGTGCACATTCAGCTGTTTGTAATGCCACTCTCGTCTTGGTCAGCATGGCGGTAAAGACCTGTGCATGAATACAAATGACAAAGTTCTCTTGTTTGCAAGTGTTGTCGCTTTCAAAAGTGACTGTGATTGTAGCCGTGTTGTATGTTTAGGATAGGATGTTGCTGCTGTCGGGTGAAAACCTTGCATGTCCTTGCAACGTTCCTTTTGTTATTATGATAAATAAATAGAAACATGTTATAAATAGTGAACAGTAACATAGCAGATCCACACGCTTGTAGATCAAGCTTGCAGATCTGCTATTTTCACTTCTTTCGTGTGACACTCTGGTATGATGAAGTAGGGCACAAATGAATGGAAAAGCAGGGAAACTACAGGTTGAACTACAGAGAATGGAGATACAAGGTTTCTGTTCATCTGTTCAGCCTGAGAATGACTCATACATAGCATCTCATCACGCTGTTGTTCTTCCTCTATTTTAATCATACTTCCTGTTTTCTTAAGGGACTAGTATGTATCCTCAGTGAGCCTCCAGTTAATCCACTTGTTTTAGATCAGTGGTTCTCGAACATTTTCATGTCAAGGACTCCCAAAATTGTGTGTCTAAATTTGGCCGCGGAGCCATCTGAAAATAGTTTGTGTCCATATTAGGGACAGACATAAGAGAAGACTTGTATATAGATGTTTAAATATTTGTCAAAATCTTTCAAAAACGGCAGATCTACATGCTCACAAACAACCTTGTAGATATGCTATTTTTAAATTGTATTGTGGGCCGCTACAGGGTCACAGCAGGTTCATTTTAACAGTAAAAACTTTACCCTGCATAATTTTTGTTCAGGTTGCAGTGTCATACTTCTTGGCTCTTCTCACTGTAAAAAAAAAAAAGAAAGAACGTATACCTCAGCAGAAACAGATAACTGGGTTACTGCAATGCTGTGCAATGCTGCCAATGAGAGTGATTATTTGGAGTTGAATCCAACTTTCTGTTGTAAAATACGAGGTTCGCCGGAGCCAAATGATGAAAACACAGCCGTAAAAAAAAAGTCATAATGAGTTTATTCCATTAGAAATGGAGGAATGTCTAAAGTTTCACTGAAAATACAGGCATTTTTATGCACATACTGACACATTATTACTATCTGGAAGAAGCTCTCCTTCTATTGTGTCAGCAGGTCAGAAATCACACATTACAGCCAGCTGGTACGTATCTTCTTATATGGAGGTTTCATAAACCATAAATAATCGTGTTGACCTGAGCTCATTTTGTAAGATGGACAGTAGGTCATAATGGATGATGGTGGCATCGATCATACACACTGCTATAATTAATGTCTATGAAGTTTTCATGCCTGGGTAATAAGGAGGGAAGCCTGACAAGAGGTCACATCACAGTCAGGCACCGAATGTGCTGATATAGAAATACAGAAACATGATAGTGGGTGAAAAGGCAATCTGTGGCAGCACTGGTTGCAACGCTGCCACTGAGAGTACGTGGTCCAATGCACAGAGACTGCACCACCTTTTTGGGACGGGACAAATTATGAACATTTCATCTGAAGGTTATTGTGGCTAAAATAATTGCGATTAACGATATTATCACCATAATCAAAATACTTTTGTTAACCACTTGAACCCCAGCATCCATATTCTGGGGGGAACATTAGCCAGAAAAAAAAGCAGATCTCTTTTTGGCGAAGACATTTGATATAGATGTAGATGGAGGGGGGTGGGGGGGGAGGGAGCAGCCCAAGGACAGAGACAAACTTACTAGGTCAAGGACAATTTCACTATGAATTAAAACCCCTGCGATATGATTGTCGTGATGAACTATAACAACGCTCATCATCATCGTGGCATCCCTAAACAATACAACACTGCAAGGGACCAGTGGTCAGATGCACGGAACAACGCAGGTGACTGGGAAACAGCTGGACTCACTGCTCCAACAGGATATGGTGCTACCGGATGGTCATCTCTGTGTGTGTGTGTGTGTGTGTGTGTGTGTGGGTGTGCGTGTGCGTGTGTGTGTGTGTGTGTGTGTGTGTGTGTGTGTGTGGGTGTGGGTGTGGGTGTGTGTGTGTGTGTGGGTGTGCGTGTGCGTGTGCGTGTGCGTGTGTGTGTGTGTGTGTGTGTGTGTGTGTGTGTGTGTGTGTGTGTGGGTGTGTGTGGGTGTGGGTGTGTGTGGGTGTGGGTGTGCGTGCATGTACAGTATGTGCGTACGACCCGTACGTGAGAGAGAGAGAGAGAGAGAGAGAGAGAGAGAGAGAGAGAGAGAGAGAGAGAGAGGGAGAAAGAGAAAGAGAGAGCCTGTTCACAAGCATGTGAACGGGCTCTGTGTGTGAGAGGTGTTACTGTAGAAGTAGGCCAGCGGGGTCTACCTCCAGGGACCGCCGTTGTACCCTCACCTCCTCCTACACCCCCCCCCCCCCCCCCCCCTCTCGTACTTCCTCCACACTTCCATCGCCCCCTCCGCTCTCTGCAGCCCCACAAGACTGGAGGAAGTTTGTGTATCACAACCGGTTTATTTTTAACCCTCTCTCTTCATCTCTCGTGCTTTCTCTCTATCTATCTCTCTCACACACACACACACACACACACACTAATGATCCCTCAGGTCACTGCCTCTGAGTCTCCACATTCCACACACATGCACGCACGCACAAACGCACGCACGCACACACACACGCACGCACACACACACGCGCGCACACAGGGCTTGAACGGTAGCTGAGTGAGTTGGACTTCTGCTCTCTGTGCTGCTCTGTTCTGCTCTGCGTTGCTCCCATTTCCTCTGACCCAGTCAGTCTGCTCTCTGTCAGCCAGCGAGGGAGTGAGCGAGCCGCGTTGTGACTTCCTCCTTCTGCCTCTCTGTCCCTTTCGCTCCTCCAGCAGCACGGACACCAACAGAGACAACGGCAAGCAACACATCAGCAAGTCGGCCAACTGCACCCCGGCTCACCACCGGCAGAGGCAGCCGGACACCGGCGGCAGAACGCCGGGCGCCTGCTCCCCCCCGGAGCCGCCGCCGCCGCCGGGTGTCCACTATAAACCGGCGGCCAATGGCGTGCTAGCCCAGATGGACAGGGACACCTCCTCGGAGCAGGAGGACAGGACGAAAGAGGAGAACAGGAACAATGGCACTGCGAGGATAGAGACGGCACCGGCCGGCCTGGTCAATGGAGTCGTGGCGGACGGCGGCGCGGAACAGAGCGGGGACTACTCTGAGAGCCAGGACCAGGACAGCGAGCCGGAGTCCCAGAGCGAGCCCCTCGGGAAGAATGAGGACTGCGCGCCAGAACCCAAGGTGAGTGCAGGTGTTTTCTGTTTTCATTGATTGAATACTTTATTTCCAAGTTGGTTATTGTACAGTCAAAAGTTATGCTCGAGGGAGAACACAAAAATGTTTCCATTGTACTCATTTGTACTCAATCCATCAGTAAGACATAGTACTGTACGATACGATACGATACGATACGATACAATACAATACAATACAATACAATACAATACAATACAATACAATACAATACAATACAATACAATACAATACAATACAATACAATACAATACAATACAATACAATACAACTAATCCCAATTGTAATTTAAGGTCAGCCATTCATTTTAGGTTAGTATAGTTTTAAGTATGGGCAGGAATGGTAAGGCACTCCACATTGTGGTGGCAAATGTTGGGGGAGCTCCCTCTGGTGTTATAAGCCCATGGTCATCAGTCACTGTAGGTTGATAAATAAGGTTACACAGGTACACGGACACTGTTCCTTTGAGTATCTTAACCCATTAAGACCTGAACAACTCTTCTAAATCGTAATGGCTTTCTGAAAACCTTCTGTTGCTATAATATCAGTGGTCCTAAAACGTTTTCATAGGACCCCCCAAATGATATATTTGTCTGTGGGCCGCCATCTCAAAATACTTTTGAGTGGTGCTAGTGCCACTCCTATGCGGAGCTACAGTATGTGTGTATACTGTATATGTGTGCGTACGTACGTATGTGTATGTGTATGTGTACGTACTAGCTGCAACACCTAAAGTGACCACACAGTACAGTACAGTACAGTACAGCACCACTCACTTCAGACAGGTCTGATGGTTATATATTTTTTGTTTCAGGGACCCCCAGTAGCAAATGTTGGCGATGTCACTGTTGTGGTTGGGTTTGCATAAGCATAGTGTAAATGATGGTGTAATAGGCATCTATATTCAGGGATTTCACACGTACAGTAGTAGTGCTAAATGGGTATGTGTGTGCGTGTGCGTGTGCGCGTGCGCGAGTGTGCGTATTTTGGTGCCATTGCACCTCAGTGATGTGTATTTATAACCTCTGTGCCAGATGTGTTATGTCTTCTCTCCATGGGACTGGAGAATTTGTTTCTCAACCAGTGGTCTGCAGCCCACTACTAGAGGTCAAATATTATCATTTAAGTGGCTGTGTGTGCGTGCGTGCATGCGTGCGTGTGTCTTGCCCCCGTCAACCTGAGAATAGCTCCCTGTCTGTAGTGGTAGTGAACAGATGCAGAATAGATTGACTGTGAACATCATGGGAGTCTGTGTTCACATCTCTGTCTGCTGCCTCAGACACAGATCTTTGCCTATAGCGACGCTGCCGGGCACAAACCCTGTATTTGTCTTCTGTCAATTAACTGTTTATTCATTTAATATTTTTTACACCTTACTTTTGCACAAAAGCATCAAAAGTAGCAGATGCACACGCCTGAGCTTGTAGGTTTCATTACTTTTAGCTGTTTTTGAGAATTTGAATCCTGAAAATCCTGTTTTGGACATAATGAGGTTTCCACCCGACAGAGATAGTGTTCGAAACAGGTTATAGTCTGGGTTAATTGTCAAGTCGATCTCCTCCCCTTTTGATGATTATTCCCATCTAATTATCATCTAATCCACTTTCTCATAATATGGCGTTTTTATGGAAATTGCTCTCAGGAACAGCTCAAATGATTTGGTCATATGCGTGATGTCACCTGTACGCCCTACTTTGTATAATTCCTTCCCCTCTTCAGTCTTCAGTTCCAAATTTGCATTTCCACTTTGTTTACAATATCCGTATTCTGTATATTCTGTACTGGCCATATATGGAGCGTGTCTTGAGTGTACAGGGTTTGATGAGGTCAGATCAACATATGGAATGTCAGAACAGGAAGGACAGGTGGGGAGGACCTTTTCTGACATGTCAGCTCCATATATGGAGATCTAAGGGTGTGAGGTTTGAGTTCAGATGTAGAGTTTCTGGCTGGCTCCTATGGAGATCTAGGTGATGATCCAGTCTTCTCCATGTATGGTTATTCAGGGTTTGATGAGGTCAGTGTACTGATCTTCATATATGGAGATGGCCATATATGGTGGCGTGACGTGTCATGAGGTGTGATGTCACGAGGCGTGACCATGGAGGCGTGGGGTGACTAACTGACGGACGGGAGATGCAGGTTTTCATAGTAAATGTAACCTGCAGTCACAATAATGACTGAAAGATTAAAAATGTGCATATCAGCGCCCCTACCGGTAGGTCTACTGCAGCTAAAATTACTTTAAGCCAAACAGAAATGACATGAACTGGTTGAAGTGGTGATTTAGGCTAAAAACTATTGGAAATACGTTTGAGGGACATAAACAATATGGTCAAATATTGAAAACAGTTTTAAAATGCATGCTGTAGTTTCTTAAAAGATGACAGTCACAGTTGCAGTGGTCTAATTATTTTTAACCAGCCACATTTTCAATTACTTAATTTTCTTCCACCAAGGCTGCAGCGCTGTCACAACATATTATTCAAATTAATTCAAGGCATACTCTATTAAACGTGTACATATTTTGATAGCATTAAGTATCATTAATAGCATCTAACTTGTGGAGAAGGAGTCACTGAGCCAAGGACATTTTTATATTTAGTTTGCCTGATTAAACAAAACTTACAGTAGTGTCACCTACTGTACAGTACAGCCGTTTCTCTCATTGCTCTGACAGAACAACATTGTTGTGTTTATTTCTAAACGTTCTGCTTTCTCAGCTTTTATGTCAGCGTAATGGTCTGGTGAGACATGTGACCACTAACCACTGTAACCAGCATACTGGTGTTCTTTTGTCCATGTGGGTCGAGAGCTCATTCTCCAGTTTAGAGCCGTGGTTCTCAAATAGTTCCTTGTCAAGGTTTCAAGATAAAATAAAAAAGCAGATTGTGAGCTTGTAGAAGATGGTCTGTTTTTTATGGTAGTCAAAGTATGAAATAGGTTTAAACAGGTTTAATCCATTAGGATTCAGGAAAGTATTTGGCGTTTTACTATTTTTGTACATTTTTGAGAAATGTTGAGTGTGAGAACTGCCGACTGCCTCAGGTCATAATGGGTTAAACTGATCATGATGCCATATTAACACGTTTTCCTTGATGGGAGCACATGGAAACCCCTCAGAGACCCCTGGGGGTTCCCCGGGACCCTACTTTGAGAACCACTGGACAATGTGAATACATTGTCTACTATGTGGAGTTGTGGTATGAAACATCTGTCTCATTTCCTCTCAACAAGTTTCATATCCTGTCCTGACAGGAACCTGTACGTGTACACTGTTGGAAACAATACAATACAACAAGACTTTGTGCCAGAGACCTAACCCCTTGTTTCACAAATCTGCGATTTGTGAAACAGATCCCCCCCCCAAAACTGTTACTGGTTCCTAAACAATTTACACAATATGTAAAATTAGGATGTTTTAGTAATATTGTTCCTGCTGTTATACACACAGGTGAATAAATCACATATTGAGGCTTTAACTTAATTTGCTTTTATGAATTAACCCAGACCATTAGGCTTGTATGGAAGATGCTTCTGCACATTATTGCTACTAGTTTTCACCACTTCAAAAGTTCTCAAATGCTCTAATCTTAAAATAATGACTGAGTATTGAGTATCCCAGATCCCAACCGTATCCCAGATCTTGATAAACTGACAATGTGTTGCATCAGGCGTGTACGTTTGTAGATTCACTATATTCTAATAGGGCTTAAGTGGCCAAACAATTATTTATTTATTATTATGCATATCACAGTGAAGATATTAATGAAGAAAAGCTCATGCTAGAGACTAGTTGTTGCTCAGTGAATTTGTGCTGTCGACTTTTGGGCTTTTTAAGTGGAGAAAGAGGAACTTGCAGAAAGCTTGTAATGTAGAGTTTTGCACATGAGGACAGTGTGGGAGTAAACATTGTCTGCGTGTCCCTGACCTCTAGGTTGACCAGCACTCCTCCTACGCAATGCTGTCCAGTCAGCCCGCTTTTTAATTCTGTCCCATGTGAGCTGAGTGGTTCCTTTCACTCGTCTCTGAGCAGAGCATTATGTCAGCGATTTGTCTTGTGAAACAGTGGACACAAATAGACATCACAGTTTACTGTTATGCTGCTGACCTTCACTTTCAGGTCGGGGGGGGGGTTATTTTATTGTCGGTATCAGCTAGAATGCGGGATTCCATCCTTATTTCTGTGCGCTAGACTCCTGGGAGGTGGATTCGCAACACCTACCATCAGCTCCCGGTACTTACATGACCTTGTGGTTCAAAGGCGAGCGTTATATACCGACTGAGCTTAATCAATACTATCAATCAATACTACCAATATTGATACAACCCTATCAGGTTGTTGTACAAAGAAGTGAATAGGGTTAAGAAAATGTTCCCCTGTTTTTTATATTACAATATATCCTCCTGTCCTTGCATTCCAGGAGACCAACGAGCAGAAGCTGTATAAGATCGCCAACGAGCTCCTGCAGACGGAGAAAGCGTACGTGGAGCGTCTCGACCTTCTGGAGCAGGTAAGGAAGAAGCCCCGCCCCCACACAGACAAACGCTGCAGTTCAAAGGGCCAGACAACCTCTTTACCATACACTCCCCTGATTGAAGTTATTTATTCAGTTAGTTATGTTCTGGGCACAAAGATATATTTTAAAATATCTTAAAGATACCGCAGCAAACTATACATCCTCTCTGTCGGGTTTAAAAATGTTACTTCTCAGTATTCAAATTCAAAAGCATCAAAAGCAGTAGATTTACAAGCTCAACTTTTGAGGCTTTTTTCTTGGGTAATACTACATGTAGTATGATCAACTAGGACGTTAATTTAAAAAATGAAAAACATAACAAAACAATGAGTTAAGAGGTTTCTGCCTGCCATCAACAATACACTTTGATGGGTATATATATACAGTATGTGTGGGTCTACAGGTGTTCTGTGCCAGGCTGATGGAGGAGGCAAATAAAGGATCCTTCCCAGTAGAGGTGGTGAAAAACATCTTCTCTAACATTTCATCCATCTGGAATTTGCACAGCCAGTTCCTGTACCCAGCCCTGGAGAAACGCATGGGGGAGTGGTGAGTTCAAGCCCTTTGATTAGGGATGTCTGTCATGTCATGTCTGTCATGTCTGACTTATTGATTGATTGGTGTCTTTATTGATCATGAAATAAAACGTACATTATGTCACATGTAACATACATCTGACCCACAATAATCCAAAAGGGTTCCATTGCGGTATAAGATTACTCATAATCCACCCCCCACCTCCCCCACTGTACAGTGAGTCTGTCTTAACTGTACAGTATGAGTGTGAAAAAGAGCAGTTGTGCTCAGCGAACCTACCCTGAATAATGATGTAATAAAATAAATAACCATATTAAACTGATGTCCTGGGAGGAACAACACAGCAGAAATGTTTGAATATTGGTTTTGCTCGGAACGAAGCGAAGGTTTGGAGCTGTAATGTGATGTAACGTGGGTCTAATGGCAGTAATGAATCATGACAGGCCATTCAGATCAGAATCTCCCGCTGGGTTTTTCCCTTGACCTTCCACACTTCATCTTCATACGGGGAACTTGTGGTCACGTGATCAGCCGAGGAACAATTCAATTCAGACCCTCAATGTTTCAGTCGTCATAACCAATTTCAGTCATTTGGATTCCAATGGAAGCCGAAAATAGGCTATCTACAACTACTTTAAGATTCAAGAGTATTTTAAGTGGTCAAACTAGCGAAAATATTAATGTCCGATGTTCCAGAAAAACTCTTGGATATTTCAAGAACGTAAAGGTCAAAGGCCTCAATCTCCAATCTCTTCAAAACATATTTTGGTTGTTTATGAAACAGCACTAGGGTAGGGGAGGGCTCCTTTCACGCTGTTTCACAAATGGCAGATTAGGACTTTGGCCTGACAAAATGTTGAGTGATATTATATGTATGTCTGTGTCTCTCATCATGTGCTCAGGGAGACGACGCCTCGCATCGGGGACATCTTGCTGACTATCACTCCCTTCCTGAAGATGTACGCCGAGTACGTGAAGAACTTTGAGAAGGCCATGGAGCTGCTGAAGCAGTGGCCGGAGCGCTCGCCAAGCTTCAAGGCCATCATCCTGGAGATCCAGGTACTGTGTGTGACTCCTCCTGTAACCTAACAGGCTGCTGTTGCAGTGAGAGCACATGGACACTGGACAGTAACGCCTGATTCATTCTGTACTGTGCGCTGACCTATACGCTCACAGCCAGTGTTGATTTCGTCGACTAAAACTAAGACGAAAAATGTCCGTCGACTACTGACGAAAACTAAATGAAAACTAAGCTACGATGACTAAAACCAAGACTAAATATACCAACACTTTCGTCAACAAATAAAAACTAGGGCGGACTAGTGGACAAGAGATCCAGTATACAGTAAGTCATTTTACAATTAGTTGCATGCTGATAATAGCCAATCTACAAGTTTAAATCTTATGATATTTAGTCTATAACTAGACTAACACTAAAACTTTCTAGGTGACTAAAACTAAATGAAAACTATTCAAGAGACTATGACTAAAACTAAAATCTAAAGTTGCTGCCAAAAGCAACACTGACTTCAACGCAAGTGTATATGTGTGACTCCTGTAACCTAACCGCAGGCTGCTCCACAAGCACAGAGCAGTGAGAGCACATGGACACTGGACAGTAATGCCTGATTCATTCTGCATTGTGCGCTGAACTTAGCAGACCTACACACTCACAACGCATTGCATAATGTCATTGCTGTCGGGCAGAAACTCTTATCTTCATATTTCAACTTTGTGTGTTTACTTTTTTCATAAATGAACGATCATACTTCAGCGACACTTGAAATGCGTTCAATCTATTCTAGATTGAACTCTAGAATAGAGTTCAATCTAACTATGACTAATTAGTCACATGTGTGGATGTTGTGGTTAATCAGAGCCAGGAGGTGTGTAGGAGTCTGACCCTGCAGCACCACATGCTGGGCCCGGTGCAGAGAGTTCCTCGTTACGAGATGCTGCTCAAAGACTACCTGAAGAAACTACCCCAGGAGGACCCCGACCGCAGAGACGCAGAGAGTACGTACAGTACACGCACATTGTAACAACCTATTTATGTCCACATACAGAAATTGTAATAAAGGAGAACATACAACATACACATTTTTAGACGCTTGAACGACGTTCGAACGGCATTCAAATGACGTTCAAACAACGTTTGAATGTTGAAAATAGCCAATCTACTGCTATTTTCAAAATACTTTTATACATTGTATGCATTTGAAAATTTGTGAAATGGGACAAGAGTATTTATATATTGCAGTATTGATACTTTTACTAGAGTTTCTTTTTTTTTTTTTTTTAACTTTTTCTACCACTGGTTATTTCTATTATTGTCTGTCATGTATACTCTAGTCTAAAAGATAATGATGCAATGTTTACCCCTCGTGTCCTCCCTAGAGTCCTTAGACATCATCGCCATGGCAGCCACTCATTCCAACAGCGCCATTCGAAAATCCGTAAGTAGTGACGTGATGATGAGTGGTCATCATCTGTCACCGTAGGTTAATAATGCACTGGTTCTCAATGTCAAGTCCTTTGCGGTTCTGTAACTCTGGGAGTGTACAAATAATTATGGTCCCAAAGGGACTGTAAACGAGTGTACAAAGGGAACCATTATTAATCGTTCCATTTTGTACAATCTTGAGAGTTCAATTGTACAGTGTACTTCATTCATTTAATTATTTTCAAGACAGCAGCAACAGCTGCTGCATTGTCAATCAGCACCGCTCCACTCTCGCGCTGCATGATAAAAAACAAACCCACAATAATAATAAGTCAAGAACACATACATTACATGGACTTGGTCGGGACCTGGTCGGATCCCGATGGGCTTGCAGGGCTCTAATACAAATACACCACAGTGACAGCATGGCAAATATAGAGAAGAAACATACAACTGCCTACAAAAATTATAAATAAAATAAAGATGCCATACCTAATGCCCAACTAACAACATAAGTACCTACTGTATATAGTCTAATACCCAGCCAACAGACAATCAAAACCTATTGATATACTGACCATTATTTTAGTTGTGAGTTTAAACTACACAAGGTGGGGCTTTCCTTTAGAGTGACTAGGAGGCTATTCCATCATAGGCTTCCCTTGATGGAGAGGACATTCTGTCTAAAAGTGGTCTGCCTAATGTGGACCACACAGTCCCTCTGGTGTCTGACCTAGTGCCACATCCAGTGTCTCTCTTCTTGTGGATAGAACCCACACACGCCTTAAGTAAGTAGCCTTGCCGAGCCATGAGGCCCATAGGGCAGGAGCCTATCTCCTGTTTCTGTAGTGTGAGGCAGCTTGATGTACAAGTACACCCCCTGGACATGACGCTAGTATGTCGCAGGGACTTACCCCCAATCCAACCCTTGATGCTGAGTGTCAAGCAGGGAGGCACTGGGTCCCATTTTTACAGTCTTTGGTATGATCCGGCCGGGGATTGAACCCCGACCTCCCAGTCTTAGGGCGGACACGTTAACCACAAGGCCACTGAGCTGGTCCCACATGCCTTACTTTAGCCTTATTGTAGATTGGCTCAGATGGGGGTCCGTGGCCTAGTAGTGCATATGAAACTGGTGGTGCTTGAAATGTCTGGCAAGTAATGCTACATCTGTAGCCCCATTGCAGTTTTGTGTGAACATTCCGTGTTCATTCCTGGTTGTTTTCAGGATAATCTGAAGAAACTGCTGGAGATCTATGAGATGCTGGGCGAGGAGGAGGACATCGTTAACGCCTCCAACGAGTTCATCAAGGAGGGTCACATCCTGAAGCTGGCTGCCAGGAACACCAACGCCATGGAGAGATACCTGTTCCTGGTGAGACTAAACACATTGCTCTACTCTGCACTACACAGCCATGTTCTTATGCATGCAAGATAAATAAGCAGCCAGTTCTATGAAAACAAGCCCAAAAGAAGCGACTAGGCTATTTAAAAAGAGAAGCCCCCAAAAAAACGCAACGATATGATGGGTCATTTATGAAGACACAAAAATTTCTGCGTGGAAGCTACCACATTTAACGGCATATACTGTATGTTGTCTGTGTGTCATCAGTTCAACAACATGCTGCTGTACTGCGTGCCTAAGTTCAGCCTGGGCGCGGCCAAGTACACGGTGAGGACGCGCATCGGCATCGATGGCATGAAGATCCTGGCCACGCACAACGACGACTACCCTCACACCTTCCAGGTGTCTGGCAAGGAGAGGACCCTGGAACTGCAGGCCAGGTACATGATGACACCAACGCAGCATTCAATTCTCAAGTATAAAATAGGGTTAAAGTGGTTAAACTGTAAATGTTTTGCTGGAGAGACAACCCCCTCAAGGACCCTCCGGGCGCCACTTTGACAACCACTGCTTTGGGTGAATAGCATTTAAAAGGAGGTAACCTAGATATGTGCAGCTGAGCTGAGCTGCCTTCAGCCCATGTTTATTTAGCTGTTACCAGCACCCTCTGGTGGACAAATGTGACAGTGACAAATAAAGGTACAGGTGGTAAACACAGACAAAAGGATAGACTAGGTGGATGTCATCCCCATCCAAGTGTATATGTACTGTATGGTGCTTGCACAATTAAATTTTTATACACCACTTTACTGACTGAATTCTTAAAATGCACACTCAAACCACCTACCCGTTCACAACTATGGAACTAGTGCTATTACTATGTAAACTAGTTCTCATAGAATGAATAATTTCATCCATTAGCTTAGTATGACCAAGTATCCCAACCTGCCAGTCTCCCAGTGGTTCTCAAATGGTTTTGACTCAGGGCACCCCTGTAAATAACTTTTTTTTAACAGCAGCCCTGAATTATTATATTATTTCTTAGAATCTTATGTGCAAATCTTTCCCACTAAGATACAGTAACGGAGGAAAACTTGAAAGAATATCCATTTCCAGACTGGAGGACAGACTGAAAGTTTTTAAGTTTAACCACTTGAACCTCAGTAAAAAGTTCAACATAATTCAGGTCTAGTCAGTCGAGGATGTGTGCACGAAACGAGCACATGTACGACAATTTCACGGGACCACGCCCATTATACGCTTGCAATTTCGCCCCTCAAGTTCTCTGTATTGATATTGAAAAATATTTATATTGAATGAATTACTAACGGCATCAGTCGCTGGCCATCTGAAGGGCCGTGAGACAGGAGAGGGAGTGCTATATTGTGGTGATGTATCACATGTATAACCTTTTCACAAGCCATATGAAAACCTTTGTTTGTTTCTCCCTCAGCACTGAACAGGACAAGGCAGACTGGATAAAGGTACATGAATGTGTTATTTATTATTACATTACTGTATGCATGCATTTTATGTGTGTGTAGTGTGGTATATAGTTGTGTGCAGCCCTGACTATATACTATATAGTCAGGGCTGCACACAACTTTTTTGGTCTAGTACTCAGAGGAGCACCTGGAGGAGTTACTTGGTGCTCCTAAAATGCGGCGACCCGTCTCGCTGGATGGATAAAAGAGGGATGCATGAATAACTTATAGCAAATGATATTTATTGGATAAGTGGGGACTGGGGATTCAATGGAGAGTATTGCAACTCTAGATTCATCCCATTATTTAAAAAAAATCTTTAGTTGCAAATTACAGCTATAGGTCCATTTGTATTCCATCCCTATATGCATATTCTAATACAAACTTCTTAAAACTTCCCAAGGATAATATGAGCATCAAAGCAATATTTAGATACTTATTTTTTATTTTATTTTTTTAATAGCCGATCTATTAGCTCACAACGTGTTGCGGAGGCGACACGTTGTGAGCTTGCAGATCAGCTATTTGTTTAACATACGACACGTCGTACGGCGAAGCATACGTCAGGCTTCCCTTTTGTTTTTAGCCGAGGCGACGTACACACAGTCAACACAGAGTCAGACAGTCAGACAGACACACATGGCTCCTCTGTGCAAAATAAACAATGTACACTACCCGACTTTACGATAATAAGGGACAGTATGTTGTTGTCATGTTGATAAGCTTCATGTTGTGCAGCAGCAGTGCCAGTCCGCAATGCTTTGCACTCCCAAAACCTGTACCCGTAAAAAGTCGTTGGCCGGTGCTGTGACAGAGGGCATCGCACCCGGAAAACAAACACAAGCACAGCGGCGAATGGGAAGAGTGCAAAGCATCCAAAGCATGCCCTTTTACAACTTTAACTTGTTTGAGTAAGGACACGCTGTGATTAGCCACAATGGCCAGTGCACTTGTGCAAGACGTGCTGTGATTGGCCAGTAGTAGCTACTTTGAGTGGCAGTCAGTGGGAAATGCTCTCGCCACAGAATTTACTAGTATTCTGCCATAATAATCATTCTGGGCGGCCCCAGCTGTTGGTACGCAGAAGCGCTTCCCGGTGCTTGATTGACAGCGCATAATGAATTTTGACGACGCATGAGCACTGGCGCACCACTTATGTGCAGCCCTGTATATAGTCTCTGTCAGGTGGAAACCTCATACGATGTCCAAAACTGTTACTTTTCAATTTTCAAATTAATAAATAGCTTGTATCTTGATCTGCTATTTGCTAGTTTTGATGCTTGTGGGCAAAGCTTTAGTATGTTCAACTAGGGCATTAATTTATATAAAAAAAAAAAAAAAAGTTAAAATAATTATGGAGATAAGAGGTTTCTGCCAACAGCAACAATATATTAATGAATTTGCAGCACAGTATGTGTTTTATGTGGTTATGTAGTGCGTTCTGATGATGTGTGTGTGTGTGTGTGTGTGTGTGTGTGTGTCCTACAGGCGTTCCAGGAGACCATTGAGATCTTTCAGCAGAAAAACGAGACATTCAAGACGGCATCTGCACCCAAGGAGGTGGACGAAGGAGAAGTATCAGTACGTGTCAGTTACAAAAATCACAGTGATATTCTATCATCTATTAATCTATACAGTAAATTGTATTACTCTATAATCCATTCTGCTAAATTCTGTATTCTGTATTCTACAGTATATTCTATAATTAAGCACTATTATACAAGAGGGTGTTTTTTATCGTCCTTAATGCACGCCTGCGGTGCCGTAGGAACTCACCCGCAGGGCAAGTTCCGAAAGGTAGCGCAGGCATACATTAATTTTCATAATATTGCAATTATACAACAGTTACCCTTAAAACTGAGATAAACGCCGAAAAATGACATATATTTTTAATGTAGTCACTACGACTACAAATGTCCCAAGAAACTAGCTAACCTAGCCACCGAGTCTGCTGCGCTCTGGGAGAAAAACACAGCTGAAATCTTTGTTTTGATTAGGTGTTCCTTTGCGCTGGTTTAAGGAACGACTAGAAGCTGTTTCAACCAAACCGATTGCTTCCTCGAAATGACCTGTTGTATAATCTGTATTCACTTTACAGACTGTGTTGTATTCTCGTTCATAGAACAAGGGAAGCGACCCTTTTCCCTCTTATTATTCATTATGATTATAGATCGCTGGTTCTCAAACATATTCATGTCAAGGACCACCAAATTGACATGCACTCGCCCACATGTGAACGTTTATTGAAAAACATGAGATCTACAAGCTGTGTGTTGTGCGTGTGTGTGCCAACAGACGGCGGAGCTGGGTAAACGTGCACCTCGGTGGATCAGAGACAATGAGGTGACCATGTGTATGAAATGTAAGGAGTCCTTCAATGCTCTGACCAGACGGAGACACCACTGTCGAGCCTGCGGTTATGTGAGTTACTTCGCTTTTATACGCTTTTATAGTTTTAGAAGATCGTTACTGTCGGACAGAAACCTCTTATCTCCATATTCTATTCTATTCTATTCTATATTCTGTGTGGGTTTTTTTTGTAAATGTGTGCCTTAAACTTGACAAAAGTATCAAAAGTAGCACAGGGGTAGATCACATTTAGCTGTGTGGGCGCACCTGATGTAGGAACAGTGGGCACCTCAACATTAAGGATATTATGGATATGTCTTTTTATTATGGATATGTCTTTTGCCAAAATGTAGGGGGGGGGAAATAATTTGGGAAATTGTATTGTTAAGTAATGTAAAGTATACATGATTTGAACATCATTATCAGACTTAAGAATGTACCCTTCAACTTCTTATTGGTGGGAGATGAAGGTTTGATACCTCAGTGCTGAGGTATCGTTGCCTAGTGTCTATAGTGAATAGTTATAGTATTATTCTCTAACGTTTGTTATTGTGATCAGGTGGTGTGCTGGAAATGCTCCGACAATAAGGTGGCGCTGGAGTATGACGGCAACAAGCTCAACAAAGTGTGTAAAGACTGCTACTCCATCCTGATTGGAGAAGAAAGAGCCGAGGGAAAGAAGAAGGGAATTCTAGAGGTGAGGAGCGCTATGTCCTATATAACACACACACACACGCCAATAACCATGACCTGAATATTTTTCTAATAGTAAACGTATCTCTAAACATATTTTTTTCAACCATAAAACAATGGTCCTCTCATATTCGACATTTGGTGCTCACGTGTATACAGTAGTATCACATGCTTCTCCTTACGATGCAGATGGAGGCGGCCCAGTTCACGGACAGCAGCTTCATGTTCAGCTTCCTTCGGCAGTACTGTGAGAAGACCAAGCAGTGGCAGAAGGTCTGGTGTGTCATCCCCAAGAACCAATGCCTGGTGCTCTACGTCTATGGAGCTCCACAGGTAAACTAGACCAATGCAACCCTTGGACTCCAAACCTCACAGACGAGTCTAAAAATTAAAACATGAAAAATTATTAATAATAACAGTGTTTTGAAAACCCACCATCCGCAAAGTGAATTACTAAAGCGTTGACGCTTTGAAACTAGTGCTTAAAAGTTATTAATATTTATTGATATTTTATATAGAATGTTCCAGGTGACGGTCACATCTCCTAGGTCCTCAGGCGTCGTACCTAGAGCCCAAACCACACCAATGGGTCGAGACCATAGACTGTAAAAAATATGGACAAAGCGTTCCGCGGGTCTAATGTGAACGTAAAATGAAGCCTGTCAGTCCTTGCAATGGAAGTCGCCATCTTTCTAGATCCGTTTTGGCCCAGTTCAGGCCAGCTGGCCCATTGGCTGGCCCAGACAACGAGGCGGGACTTCCCCCTTCTTCTTCGTTGGTTTTTATTTAGACTCGAGTGGGTGGGGGATCCCGTTCATAGACTGTAACGGTAGCCACGCCCCTCAGAACATGCGCGACTTTATGGTCATTTTTTTAATAAATGGGACCATAATTTTCCAAAAAGAATATTATGACATTAGAAATGAGACTTTAAACTAGTGACTGGAAGCAAAAAGTATTCATGACCATGTTTATTAAGGTAATACAGTCTAGGTGAAGTTGGGCCCAAATACATGGACTTCTATGGGGCTATGGGTTTTGTTGAGCCCAATGACAGCGCCACAACAGGCCATTATATGAACTTTCATTTCCTTAGTGGCTACACAAAATATCCGTCTGACTGCCCCCCTGGTCGAGACGGGACAATGCGGTTTTTAAGATCTCATTGCACATGAGTTGCATTGGTGTGGTTGGCCTTAAAACGGTTTTCTGCGTCCCTACCGGTGTGGTTTGGGCTTTAGACTAAGACTAGACTCAAAAATACAAGGGTGATCAAGGCCTCTTTAAAACACTCTACCCTTGCTGAGTCAGTTGACTGTGTTAAGAATCTTTTAAAAACACATTTCAGTCAGATAACTCACAAATAGATTGAAACTAATAATAGCTTGAGAGAATTTTATTCATAAAATGTAGATAAAGTATGAATATTATATTTGATGTTGGCGTTCAGGCTCAGCTTATACATTACTCCCTACTCAGCACATTAGCAGAAAACCATTTAAGCAGCTGATCAATTGGCTGTCTACTTAAGCTCACCTGATTCATTGTACTTCCTCCTGTTGTATTGTCAGTCCGGCCGCTGATGTTAATGTCTCGAGGGTATACAGCCTGAATTAACTGGCAGGCTAAACACTTATTTGTTTTATGAAGCTTCACTTTTTTTTATCTGTGCCGGTTAATGTTTTACTCTTTTTGATGTTCTGTTTTAACTTTATGGTTTTATATTGTGGTTTATTCCACAGCTATTTCATAAATAACATCAGACGTACTTACTGTTTGTGTCCGCAGGATGTGAAGGCCCAGTGCACCGTCCCTCTCCTGGGCTACAACGTGGACGACGGCCTGCGACCCACCGAACCTGCGACCCACCCATTCCGCCTGTCCCAGTCCAACTCCGTTCACAACTTTGCCGCCGAAAGCGAGGAGCTCAAGCAGCGCTGGCTGAAGGTGATCCGGGTGGCGGTGACAGGCGAAATGCCAGAATGCCCGCCGCCGCACCCCAACGGCGGCAACCCCCCCACGGACAACATCAACGACGCGGCACAGGAGGCCCCCACGGACGGCACATAGGACGGGTGGCTCGCGTGTCCCGAGAGACTGCAGTGTGCAGAGGATTTACTACTACAAAACAGACCATCACACTCCCTATGCTGACCTGCTGGTTATGGCGACGCGTTCTCACAGCCGTTGTGTCAAACGGGCGACGAGTTGGGGCAGGATTTGACCGATTGCGGCAACCCTCTCACGCGGCGGGACTCCCCTGCTTCAAACGTTGACGAGACGGGACCTGTCGCATGTCGTCGAGGACGGATGATTATTTTACCTATATCGGTATGCAACTTGAACAGCGCTGAGTCTGCAGAAGCGGATTTGCGAGGCAGCACAGAGCGAGCCTTAAGTGAGCGAGTGGCCACTCAGTCAGTCACCTAACGGCTCGCTCTGCGCCGCCTCACAGGGCTAAAGTCTGCTTCGGACTTATTTTTATTCTTGTTTTTAGCAGTCTCAACCTATTACAAGTTGCCTATTACAAGTTGGGAGCGAGTACGGCACACTCCAAGTGTTGAACAATGACTATGCGGGATTCCCGTTGCGTCAAACAAGGTGACATGCCGTCAGATGTTGCCCCAACTTGTTGAGAGTGAGAACAGGTTGAATAAACATCGACTCTCCTGATAGCTGTGCTGATGATGGAGCTCATCGTGTTCAGGGACAGAGTGCAGAATCAGTGCTGGATGATAAGCTGCCTTGGCCTGGATTTGTACTAATCACGTGTTAAAGTTGACCCCACCAATAAAGCTGTGCTGAAATCAATGGGTTCTGGTACAATCAACACTAGGACAAGGGTGACCCCTCAGGACCGGTTCTGATAAAAAAGCATTTTTTCCTCCCAACTGAAAATGCACCCGAACCCTAACGCCTAGAGTTGAAAATAGTTCAACTCTGAACGGCCAGATAAAAAAACACACGTAGCTGTTGTTTCCAGCATAGCATAAATACGCTGCGCTCCTGTTGAAATCAGCACTCAGGAAGAGAAATGAATTGGTGGACACAGCCTCAGATTCAGCCGCCTACAGTATGTTAAGGGGCGTCAAAACAACTGTCTATGTTTGCCTGTTCTATACCGTAAAGCCTGATTCATATTCGGCGCTACGATAGCGGCGAATGTCGAAATGGCCATATCTACAGCTCATGTGCTAACGTGATTTTAGGTCGGCTTCTTTCAGCATTCGACGCCGTCATGCGCCAGAGCATAAATTTGGAATAACTTAACTTTGTGTAGAAAGTGTTATTGTTTTGTTTTTTTTGTCCTTTAAAAGAGAGCATTGTGTTTTAAATGTACAGAAAGAATCCTTTTGCAACCTTTTTTTTATATATGATTGATGAAAGGAGAAAGTGTTTAATATAAAGTATGTTTCTGTCATGGTGGAGTATGATTGTAGATGTGGGGCATAATAATAATCACAAAGACATAATCATGTCCAGTAGTCTCAGATCATGATGCTGACTCAGTCTAATCACACTCATCTTTTAAGTTAGGCTAGTGGAAGTGATAGACAAACTATTTTAAACATACACAAACCATGTCCTCTCTCCCTTGCATACTGTATATAAAATTGAATTCTCAGAGTGGATTCAAACTTTAATAAAATGGCACGTGGCAATCCTGTGTATTAACATACACAAGAAAATTACACACATTTCAGCAATAAGGCCGGTACAGGAAAAAAAACAGTAACAGACAGAATAGACTATAATTATTAGTATTCATGTTGCAGACTTTTCTCTGTAGATTTCTCATGAGAGATGGAGAAAAAAGGGTCCCCCACCCCCACCAAGCAGAACAATCAGATGGAAACATAGCAAGGTGATGTGCGAAATGTAAATATGTTTTTTTTTAATGCTGTAATTAATTTGTATTATTTAAAGTAATTTATAGAATATAACGAGCATGACAGTGAAAGAATAGCTAGCACAAATAAATCTCTATGCCTCAGTTTGTTCCTTTATACTCAGTCAGTTCATGATAGTCAAACAGTTATGTAGGTTTCATTGCTATATCTCAAACTCCCCCTGTCAGTACACAATATGACAACACAAACTGTTAAACGTGGATGTAATGCGCCTATTAGTATATCCCTTTGTGTGTTCATTGACATTTTGAATTCTCGTTTGGATGCAGCGACTGTCACTCAAGTATTCCCTTGTGCTGTTGTCCCCGCTCCCCTGCGCCTCAGTATTAACTACAAAACCAAACAACCTACATCATCTGTAAGATCTGAATGTAAACGCCAGAATGTGTACATACGTATGCTACCCCAATCCCACACGAAGGTTTGAAAATCCATGCACTTTAAAGTCTTATATAAAGTGTACCTTGTAAGAAAAGAAACCAAGATTAAATATTATGGTTAAAAAAAATGATTCTTCCTGTTTATTGTTGTGTATTAGTTACAAGACAGGTTACATGCAGATTGATTGGCATGCCCACACAGGTCCCTAGGTGCCCAGTCGTCCAGGTGCCCAGACAGGTGCCCACATGTCCAGTTGGTTTTGAGGTGGTTAAGTCCATAAACCAAATGAGTTATGCAGGCTGTTTAAAGCCCAGTAGATCTGTTTACCAAAATTGTACTTTCTGAAGGCCAAGTGTGTAATAATATAGTTAGTATCACCAGTAAGACGCCCTGAGGGCGAGAAGCGACCTCGCCCTTCACACCCGCCTGAGTGACGGCAGACTGCTGGGCGAGTGCTGGCAAAATCGTGAAAAACGACATACATATGTCGTACAACAGCATGAACTATAGTAGGCCTATGTCGTTTTTTCATGATTTTCATGAAAAACGACATACTTTAGTTTAGAGGACAATAAAAGTCACACATAGCAGAAGGATTTCTTTACACTTTAGGCTACATTTTCTGTATAGAAATGTAGCCTAATGTTGATAATGTTGTCCCAGGAAAATGCAGATTAGACTTTGTAGATGTTGACTATAAGGGTTATATTATGTTTAACACTAATTTGAAGCTGTCAAAATCTGACAGACTTCTGGCGGCCATGGCCACGCCCAGCTTTTGGTAACGCCCACGCCCACAAAAAGGACCCCCCATGTCATTTGCCAGGCAGGCTCCACTCTCAGACGAGGAGATATTTCTATCTGGCCTACAACATGTAGGGAGAAAGAGGTCTGGCGTGGTCCGACGACGGCGGCAGCAGGCACTGTCTGAGCAGAGAGAGAGCCTTGAGGTGGGATCTAGGTGGACTGGTGGACCTTTTATTTGGGCGTGGTGTTTTCACTGGCGAATGAATGTCTATCTAAATTTCTAAAACTATGACACATTTCAAAGATTCCTTTTCAGGAAAACATGTCCACCCTAAGATGAACCTAAGTAGGCTAGAATGGGGTTGGTAGATTTAAGTATGTAGGACTAGTAGCATGCCAAAGTTTGTGCTATTGCCATAGAGAATGCATTGGGCGTTTAAGTTAAATAACTCAGAAACTACAAAACATTTCAAAGTAAAAACTTCCAGCATGTGTCTCCACAGTAAGCTGAATAATAAAAAGTGTGAATGGAGTTTCTAGGTGAATGTGATTTTTGAGTGCCTATAAAGCTGCCATTGAGCCCCATGTTAAATTGCGCAAATTGGAAATTGTGGAAATTGCGGAAATTGGAAATTGCGGAAATTTGGAAATTGCGGAAATTGGAAATTGTGGAAATTGCGGAAAGCGGAAATTGTGGAAATTGGAAATTGCGGAAATTGCGGAAAAATTTCGGAAAATACAACACATTAGGAGTGAAATATTGGGTAAGACCAAGATAACAGTTGTAAAAAGCCCCTTGCTGGGCTTGAACCTAGAACCTTCTGTTTGCGAAGCCTGTGCCTTAACCGCTGCTACAACTTTGCTTATACATTAGAGACAGGTAGGCCTACAAAGGTACAACCTTGCAAAGATGCAAAATGAAAAAAGAATAACTAAAGGCCCTGCTCTTTGTAATACACATACAAACTTGGAAAAACATCCTTGATGTAAGAGTGAGCTAAATATTGTATAAATGTCCGTGCTAGTAGGCCTACTTGTGTGCAACAAGCAAGTAGGCACTCGATAGGGTGCAGTTCTAGTTTATTTTGCCATAACACCCACATTTTACTGTGTGGAAACACCGGGGGGGAAAACCCCCCCCCGGGCCCCACTGTACTGCATCCCAGTAGACCCAGGGTAACAGAGTACATCGATGAGTATTGGCTTGCGCGCAGGGTCCGGCCCATTCCTCTCTGTTATGTCATATGACGAGCATTTAACTTTTAATATCACAATTATTGTAGCTAATCTTTAACTGAATCTGGAAGTATTCCTTTATTAAATTATTCTTCATAGTCTGGAATTGTAACTGATCAATTTTCTTTTGTGACTTTCGCCTTTATTTTATATGGAGGGACAGTCAGTGGTGTAAACTTTATTTATATAGCACATTTCATACATAAAATGCAACTCTGTCACATTCTGTCTCTCCCTCAGTCTCCACACTGGCCTCCCATATCCCATTCCAGCACACCCAGTTCCATTTACACACCTGTCAACTACCTAATCAGCCCAGCAGTGAACACTTCTCCAATCAACCTGCTCACTATAAAACTGGACTCAGTACAAACACTCATTGTCAGTTCATAACCTGTGTCACAGATGTCCTGCCTGTTCATGTGTTGACTTTGATGTCATTCTGATTCATGCCTGATTCCTACCTGCATTCCCCTGTGTAAGATATCTCGTAATTCTTTATTAAATACTTTATTATTATACTCTAGTTTGTTGTGACTTTGCTCCTGGGTTCAACTCTGTCTGCATCCTTGACAACTAAAGTACTTCACATATTAAACTTTATTTATATAGCACATGTCATACATAAAATGCAACTCAAAGTACTTCACATGAAAAAAAAAATAATAATAACAAGCAGCGGAATGCCAGAAACAAAAAGTAGGTCAATCTACAATTAGCAAATAAAAATAGCAATACAAAACTAAAACATTAAAAATGGTAAGGAAATTTGTATTGGATAATACATTTTAAATTGATATTATTTGATATTCAACTTTATTGACATTTATAATTAAATTGGTGTCTTTACACTGTAGAATCCATTGTTGTTTGTTTCTGTTGCTTAACTCTGTTGCTTTAACTACATATAAGTGTCTATTTGTTTGTCTCTAAATGTTTTGATGAATTGAACAATGCCCTTTGTTCAATTCATGCCATACTATAGCACGCCGTTTTTCATCATTTTTGAGGATTTGAAGAAAATTCAAAATTTCAAAAAACATGGGTTATAGCCCATCGTTTTTTGAATTTTTGAAAAAAAAATTATCCTCATTTTTCATCATTTTTGAACATGGGCTATAGCCCCTACCGTACGGCATACTATAGCACGCCGTTTTTCATCAATTTTGAGGATTTGAAGAAATTTCAAAATTTCAAAAAACATGGGTTATAGCCCATCGTTTTTAGAATTTTTGAAAAAATGTTATCCTCATTTTTCATCATTTTTGAACATGGGCTATAGCCCCTACCGTACGGCATACTATAGCACGCCGTTTTTCATCATTTTTGAGGATTTGAAGAAAATTCTAAATTTCAAAAAACATGGGTTATAGCCCATCGTTTTTTGAATTTTTGAAAAAAATGTTATCCTCATTTTTCATCATTTTTGAACATGGGCTATAGCCCCTACCGTACGGCATACTATAGCACGCCGTTTTTCATCATTTTTGAGGATTTGAAGAAAATTCAAAATTTCAAAAAACATGGGTTATAGCCCATCGTTTTTTGAATTTTTGAAAAAAATGTTATCCTCATTTTTCATCATTTTTGAACATGGGCTATAGCCCCTACCGTACGGCATACTATAGCACGCCGTTTTTCATCATTTTTGAGGATTTGAAGAAAATTCAAAATTTCAAAAAACATGGGTTATAGCCCATCGTTTTTTTAATTTTTGAAAAAAATGTTATCCTCATTTTTCATCATTTTTGAACATGGGCTATAGCCCCTACCGTACGGCATACTATAGCACGCCGTTTTTCATCATTTTTGAGGATTTGAAGTAAATTCAAAATTTCAAAAAACATGGGTTATAGCCCATTGTTTTTTGAATTTTTGAAAAAAATGTTATCCTCATTTTTCATCATTTTTGAACATGGGCTATAGCCCCTACCGTACGGCATACTATAGCACGCCGTTTTTCATCATTTTTGAGGATTTGAAGAAAATTCAAAATTTCAAAAAACATGGGTTATAGCCCATCGTTTTTTGAATTTTTGAAAAAAATGTTATCCTCATTTTTCATCATTTTTGAACATGGGCTATAGCCCCTACCGTACGGCATACTATAGCACGCCGTTTTTCATCATTTTTGAGGATTTGAAGAAAATTCAAAATTTCAAAAAACATGGGTTATAGCCCATCGTTTTTTGAATTTTTGAAAAAAATGTTATCCTCATTTTTCATCATTTTTGAACATGGGCTATAGCCCCTACCGTACGGCATACTATAGCACGCCGTTTTTCATCATTTTTGAGGATTTGAAGAAAATTCAAAATTTCAAAAAACATGGGTTATAGCCCATCGTTTTTTGAATTTAAAAAAAAAAATGTTATCCTCATTTTTCATCATTTTTGAACATGGGCTATAGCCCCTACCGTACGGCATACTATAGCACGCCGTTTTTCATCATTTTTGAGGATTTGAAGAAAATTCAAAATTTCAAAAAACATGGGTTATAGCCCATCGTTTTTTGAATTTTTGAAAAAAATGTTATCCTCATTTTTCATCATTTTTGAACATGGGCTATAGCCCCTACCGTACGGCATACTATAGCACGCCGTTTTTCATCATTTTTGAGGATTTGAAGAAAATTCAAAATTTCAAAAAACATGGGTTATAGCCCATCGTTTTTTGAATTTTTGAAAAAAATGTTATCCTCATTTTTCATCATTTTTGAACATGGGCTATAGCCCCTACCGTACGGCATACTATAGCACGCCGTTTTTTATCATTTTTGAGGATTTGAAGAAAATTCAAAATTTCAAAAAACATGGGTTATAGCCCATTGTTTTTTGAATTTTTGAAAAAAATGTTATCCTCATTTTTCATCATTTTTGAACATGGGCTATAGCCCCTACCGTACGGCATACTATAGCACGCCGTTTTTCATCATTTTTGAGGATTTGAAGAAAATTCAAAATTTCAAAAAACATGGGTTATAGCCCATCGTTTTTAGAATTTTTGAAAAAATGTTATCCTCATTTTTCATCATTTTTGAACATGGGCTATAGCCCCTACCGTACGGCATACTATAGCACGCCGTTTTTCATCATTTTTGAGGATTTGAAGAAAATTCAAAATTTCAAAAAACATGGGTTATAGCCCATTGTTTTTTGAATTTTTGAAAAAAATGTTATCCTCATTTTTCATCATTTTTGAACATGGGCTATAGCCCCTACCGTACGGCATACTATAGCACGCCGTTTTTCATCATTTTTGAGGATTTGAAGAAAATTCAAAATTTCAAAAAACATGGGTTATAGCCCATCGTTTTTTGAATTTTTGAAAAAAATGTTATCCTCATTTTTCATCATTTTTGAACATGGGCTATAGCCCCTACCGTACGGCATACTATAGCACGCCGTTTTTCATCATTTTTGAGGATTTGAAGAAAATTCAAAATTTCAAAAAACATGGGTTATAGCCCATCGTTTTTTGAATTTTTGAAAAAAATGTTATCCTCATTTTTCATCATTTTTGAACATGGGCTATAGCCCCTACCGTACGGCATACTATAGCACGCCGTTTTTCATCATTTTTGAGGATTTGAAGAAAATTCAAAATTTCAAAAAACATGGGTTATAGCCCATCGTTTTTTGAATTTAAAAAAAAAAATGTTATCCTCATTTTTCATCATTTTTGAACATGGGCTATAGCCCCTACCGTACGGCATACTATAGCACGCCGTTTTTCATCATTTTTGAGGATTTGAAGAAAATTCAAAATTTCAAAAAACATGGGTTATAGCCCATCGTTTTTTGAATTTTTGAAAAAAATGTTATCCTCATTTTTCATCATTTTTGAACATGGGCTATAGCCCCTACCGTACGGCATACTATAGCACGCCGTTTTTCATCATTTTTGAGGATTTGAAGAAAATTCAAAATTTCAAAAAACATGGGTTATAGCCCATCGTTTTTTGAATTTTTGAAAAAAATGTTATCCTCATTTTTCATCATTTTTGAACATGGGCTATAGCCCCTACCGTACGGCATACTATAGCACGCCGTTTTTTATCATTTTTGAGGATTTGAAGAAAATTCAAAATTTCAAAAAACATGGGTTATAGCCCATTGTTTTTTGAATTTTTGAAAAAAAATGTTATCCTCATTTTTCATCATTTTTGAACATGGGCTATAGCCCCTACCGTACGGCATACTATAGCACGCCGTTTTTCATCATTTTTGAGGATTTGAAGAAAATTCAAAATTTCAAAAAACATGGGTTATAGCCCATCGTTTTTAGAATTTTTGAAAAAATGTTATCCTCATTTTTCATCATTTTTGAACATGGGCTATAGCCCCTACCGTACGGCATACTATAGCACGCCGTTTTTCATCATTTTTGAGGATTTGAAGAAAATTCAAAATTTCAAAAAACATGGGTTATAGCCCATTGTTTTTTGAATTTTTGAAAAAAATGTTATCCTCATTTTTCATCATTTTTGAACATGGGCTATAGCCCCTACCGTACGGCATACTATAGCACGCCGTTTTTCATCATTTTTGAGGATTTGAAGAAAATTCAAAATTTCAAAAAACATGGGTTATAGCCCATCGTTTTTTGAATTTTTGAAAAAAATGTTATCCTCATTTTTCATCATTTTTGAACATGGGCTATAGCCCCTACCGTACGGCATACTATAGCACGCCGTTTTTTATCATTTTTGAGGATTTGAAGAAAATTCAAAATTTCAAAAAACATGGGTTATAGCCCATTGTTTTTTGAATTTTTGAAAAAAATGTTATCCTCATTTTTCATCATTTTTGAACATGGGCTATAGCCCCTACCGTACGGCATACTATAGCACGCCGTTTTTCATCATTTTTGAGGATTTGAAGAAAATTCAAAATTTCAAAAAACATGGGTTATAGCCCATTGTTTTTTGAATTTTTGAAAAAAATGTTATCCTCATTTTTCATCATTTTTGAACATGGGCTATAGCCCCTACCGTACGGCATACTATAGCACGCCGTTTTTCATCATTTTTGAGGATTTGAAGAAAATTCAAAATTTCAAAAAACATGGGTTATAGCCCATCGTTTTTTGAATTTTTGAAAAAAATGTTATCCTCATTTTTCATCATTTTTGAACATGGGCTATAGCCCCTACCGTACGGCATACTATAGCACGCCGTTTTCTATCATTTTTGAGGATTTGAAGAAAATTCAAAATTTCAAAAAACATGGGTTATAGCCCATTGTTTTTTGAATTTTTGAAAAAAATGTTATCCTCATTTTTCATCATTTTTGAACATGGGCTATAGCCCCTACCGTACGGCATACTATAGCACGCCGTTTTTCATCATTTTTGAGGATTTGAAGAAAATTCAAAATTTCAAAAAACATGGGTTATAGCCCATCGTTTTTAGAATTTTTGAAAAAATGTTATCCTCATTTTTCATCATTTTTGAACATGGGCTATAGCCCCTACCATACGGCATACTATAGCACGCCGTTTTTCATCATTTTTGAGGATTTGAAGAAAATTCAAAATTTCAAAAAACATGGGTTATAGCCCATCGTTTTTTGAATTTTTGAAAAAAATGTTATCCTCATTTTTCATCATTTTTGAACATGGGCTATAGCCCCTACCGTACGGCATACTATAGCACGCCGTTTTTCATCATTTTTGAGGATTTGAAGAAAATTCAAAATTTCAAAAAACATGGGTTATAGCCCATCGTTTTTTGAATTTTTGAAAAAAATGTTATCCTCATTTTTCATCATTTTTGAACATGGGCTATAGCCCCTACCGTACGGCATACTATAGCACGCCGTTTTTTATCATTTTTGAGGATTTGAAGAAAATTCAAAATTTCAAAAAACATGGGTTATAGCCCATTGTTTTTTGAATTTTTGAAAAAAAGTGTTATCCTCATTTTTCATCATTTTTGAACATGGGCTATAGCCCCTACCGTACGGCATACTATAGCACGCCGTTTTTCATCATTTTTGAGGATTTGAAGAAAATTCAAAATTTCAAAAAACATGGGTTATAGCCCATCGTTTTTAGAATTTTTGAAAAAATGTTATCCTCATTTTTCATCATTTTTGAACATGGGCTATAGCCCCTACCGTACGGCATACTATAGCACGCCGTTTTTCATCATTTTTGAGGATTTGAAGAAAATTCAAAATTTCAAAAAACATGGGTTATAGCCCATTGTTTTTTGAATTTTTGAAAAAAATGTTATCCTCATTTTTCATCATTTTTGAACATGGGCTATAGCCCCTACCGTACGGCATACTATAGCACGCCGTTTTTCATCATTTTTGAGGATTTGAAGAAAATTCAAAATTTCAAAAAACATGGGTTATAGCCCATCGTTTTTTGAATTTTTGAAAAAAATGTTATCCTCATTTTTCATCATTTTTGAACATGGGCTATAGCCCCTACCGTACGGCATACTATAGCACGCCGTTTTTCATCATTTTTGAGGATTTGAAGAAAATTCAAAATTTCAAAAAACATGGGTTATAGCCCATCGTTTTTTGAATTTTTGAAAAAAATGTTATCCTCATTTTTCATCATTTTTGAACATGGGCTATAGCCCCTACCGTACGGCATACTATAGCACGCCGTTTTTTATCATTTTTGAGGATTTGAAGAAAATTCAAAATTTCAAAAAACATGGGTTATAGCCCATTGTTTTTTGAATTTTTGAAAAAAATGTTATCCTCATTTTTCATCATTTTTGAACATGGGCTATAGCCCCTACCGTACGGCATACTATAGCACGCCGTTTTTCATCATTTTTGAGGATTTGAAGAAAATTCAAAATTTCAAAAAACATGGGTTATAGCCCATTGTTTTTTGAATTTTTGAAAAAAATGTTATCCTCATTTTTCATCATTTTTGAACATGGGCTATAGCCCCTACCGTACGGCATACTATAGCACGCCGTTTTTCATCATTTTTGAGGATTTGAAGAAAATTCAAAATTTCAAAAAACATGGGTTATAGCCCATCGTTTTTTGAATTTTTGAAAAAAATGTTATCCTCATTTTTCATCATTTTTGAACATGGGCTATAGCCCCTACCGTACGGCATACTATAGCACGCCGTTTTTTATCATTTTTGAGGATTTGAAGAAAATTCAAAATTTCAAAAAACATGGGTTATAGCCCATTGTTTTTTGAATTTTTGAAAAAAATGTTATCCTCATTTTTCATCATTTTTGAACATGGGCTATAGCCCCTACCGTACGGCATACTATAGCACGCCGTTTTTCATCATTTTTGAGGATTTGAAGAAAATTCAAAATTTCAAAAAACATGGGTTATAGCCCATCGTTTTTAGAATTTTTGAAAAAATGTTATCCTCATTTTTCATCATTTTTGAACATGGGCTATAGCCCCTACCGTACGGCATACTATAGCACGCCGTTTTTCATCATTTTTGAGGATTTGAAGAAAATTCAAAATTTCAAAAAACATGGGTTATAGCCCATCGTTTTTTGAATTTTTGAAAAAAATGTTATCCTCATTTTTCATCATTTTTGAACATGGGCTATAGCCCCTACCGTACGGCATACTATAGCACGCCGTTTTTCATCATTTTTGAGGATTTGAAGAAAATTCAAAATTTCAAAAAACATGGGTTATAGCCCATTGTTTTTTGAATTTTTGAAAAAAATGTTATCCTCATTTTTCATCATTTTTGAACATGGGCTATAGCCCCTACCGTACGGCATACTATAGCACGCCGTTTTTCATCATTTTTGAGGATTTGAAGAAATTTCAAAATTTCAAAAAACATGGGTTATAGCCCATTGTTTTTTGAATTTTTGAAAAAAATGTTATCCTCATTTTTCATCATTTTTGAACATGGGCTATAGCCCCTACCGTACGGCATACTATAGCACGCCGTTTTTCATCATTTTTGAGGATTTGAAGAAAATTCAAAATTTCAAAAAACATGGGTTATAGCCCATCGTTTTTTGAATTTTTGAAAAAAATGTTATCCTCATTTTTCATCATTTTTGAACATGGGCTATAGCCCCTACCGTACGGCATACTATAGCACGCCGTTTTTCATCATTTTTGAGGATTTGAAGAAAATTCAAAATTTCAAAAAACATGGGTTATAGCCCATCGTTTTTTGAATTTTTGAAAAAAATGTTATCCTCATTTTTCATCATTTTTGAACATGGGCTATAGCCCCTACCGTACGGCATACTATAGCACGCCGTTTTTCATCATTTTTGAGGATTTGAAGAAAATTCAAAATTTCAAAAAACATGGGTTATAGCCCATCGTTTTTTGAATTAAAAAAAAAAAATGTTATCCTCATTTTTCATCATTTTTGAACATGGGCTATAGCCCCTACCGTACGGCATACTATAGCACGCCGTTTTTCATCATTTTTGAGGATTTGAAGAAAATTCAAAATTTCAAAAAACATGGGTTATAGCCCATCGTTTTTTGAATTTTTGAAAAAAATGTTATCCTCATTTTTCATCATTTTTGAACATGGGCTATAGCCCCTACCGTACGGCATACTATAGCACGCCGTTTTTCATCATTTTTGAGGATTTGAAGAAAATTCAAAATTTCAAAAAACATGGGTTATAGCCCATTGTTTTTTGAATTTTTGAAAAAAATGTTATCCTCATTTTTCATCATTTTTGAACATGGGCTATAGCCCCTACCGTACGGCATACTATAGCACGCCGTTTTTCATCATTTTTGAGGATTTGAAGAAAATTCAAAATTTCAAAAAACATGGGTTATAGCCCATCGTTTTTTGAATTTTTGAAAAAAATGTTATCCTCATTTTTCATCATTTTTGAACATGGGCTATAGCCCCTACCGTACGGCATACTATAGCACGCCGTTTTTCATCATTTTTGAGGATTTGAAGAAAATTCTAAATTTCAAAAAACATGGGTTATAGCCCATCGTTTTTTGAATTTTTGAAAAAAATGTTATCCTCATTTTTCATCATTTTTGAACATGGGCTATAGCCCCTACCGTACGGCATACTATAGCGTTTTTCATCATTTTTGAGGATTTGAAGAAAATTCAAAATTTCAAAAAACATGGGTTATAGCCCATCGTTTTTTGAATTTAAAAAAAAAAATGTTATCCTCATTTTTCATCATTTTTGAACATGGGCTATAGCCCCTACCGTACGGCATACTATAGCACGCCGTTTTTCATCATTTTTGAGGATTTGAAGAAAATTCTAAATTTCAAAAAACATGGGTTATAGCCCATCGTTTTTTGAATTTTTGAAAAAAATGTTATCCTCATTTTTCATCATTTTTGAACATGGGCTATAGCCCCTACCGTACGGCATACTATAGCACGCCGTTTTTCATCATTTTTGAGGATTTGAAGAAAATTCAAAATTTCAAAAAACATGGGTTATAGCCCATCGTTTTTTGAATTTTTGAAAAAAATGTTATCCTCATTTTTCATCATTTTTGAACATGGGCTATAGCCCCTACCGTACGGCATACTATAGCACGCCGTTTTTCATCATTTTTGAGGATTTGAAGAAAATTCAAAATTTCAAAAAACATGGGTTATAGCCCATCGTTTTTTGAATTTTTGAAAAAAATGTTATCCTCATTTTTCATCATTTTTGAACATGGGCTATAGCCCCTACCGTACGGCATACTATAGCACGCCGTTTTTCATCATTTTTGAGGATTTGAAGAAAATTCAAAATTTCAAAAAACATGGGTTATAGCCCATCGTTTTTTGAATTAAAAAAAAAAATGTTATCCTCATTTTTCATCATTTTTGAACATGGGCTATAGCCCCTACCGTACGGCATACTATAGCACGCCGTTTTTCATCATTTTTGAGGATTTGAAGAAAATTCAAAATTTCAAAAAACATGGGTTATAGCCCATCGTTTTTTGAATTTTTGAAAAAAATGTTATCCTCATTTTTCATCATTTTTGAACATGGGCTATAGCCCCTACCGTACGGCATACTATAGCACGCCGTTTTTCATCATTTTTGAGGATTTGAAGAAAATTCAAAATTTCAAAAAACATGGGTTATAGCCCATTGTTTTTTGAATTTTTGAAAAAAATGTTATCCTCATTTTTCATCATTTTTGAACATGGGCTATAGCCCCTACCGTACGGCATACTATAGCACGCCGTTTTTCATCATTTTTGAGGATTTGAAGAAAATTCAAAATTTCAAAAAACATGGGTTATAGCCCATCGTTTTTTGAATTTTTGAAAAAAATGTTATCCTCATTTTTCATCATTTTTGAACATGGGCTATAGCCCCTACCGTACGGCATACTATAGCACGCCGTTTTTCATCATTTTTGAGGATTTGAAGAAAATTCTAAATTTCAAAAAACATGGGTTATAGCCCATCGTTTTTTGAATTTTTGAAAAAAATGTTATCCTCATTTTTCATCATTTTTGAACATGGGCTATAGCCCCTACCGTACGGCATACTATAGCACGCCGTTTTTCATCATTTTTGAGGATTTGAAGAAAATTCAAAATTTCAAAAAACATGGGTTATAGCCCATCGTTTTTTGAATTTTTGAAAAAAATGTTATCCTCATTTTTCATCATTTTTGAACATGGGCTATAGCCCCTACCGTACGGCATACTATAGCACGCCGTTTTTCATCATTTTTGAGGATTTGAAGAAAATTCTAAATTTCAAAAAACATGGGTTATAGCCCATCGTTTTTTGAATTTTTGAAAAAAATGTTATCCTCATTTTTCATCATTTTTGAACATGGGCTATAGCCCCTACCGTACGGCATACTATAGCACGCCGTTTTTCATCATTTTTGAGGATTTGAAGAAAATTCAAAATTTCAAAAAACATGGGTTATAGCCCATCGTTTTTTGAATTTAAAAAAAAAAATGTTATCCTCATTTTTCATCATTTTTGAACATGGGCTATAGCCCCTACCGTACGGCATACTATAGCACGCCGTTTTTCATCATTTTTGAGGATTTGAAGAAAATTCTAAATTTCAAAAAACATGGGTTATAGCCCATCGTTTTTTGAATTTTTGAAAAAAATGTTATCCTCATTTTTCATCATTTTTGAACATGGGCTATAGCCCCTACCGTACGGCATACTATAGCACGCCGTTTTTCATCATTTTTGAGGATTTGAAGAAAATTCAAAATTTCAAAAAACATGGGTTATAGCCCATCGTTTTTTGAATTTTTGAAAAAAATGTTATCCTCATTTTTCATCATTTTTGAACATGGGCTATAGCCCCTACCGTACGGCATACTATAGCACGCCGTTTTTCATCATTTTTGAGGATTTGAAGAAAATTCAAAATTTCAAAAAACATGGGTTATAGCCCATCGTTTTTTGAATTTTTGAAAAAAATGTTATCCTCATTTTTCATCATTTTTGAACATGGGCTATAGCCCCTACCGTACGGCATACTATAGCACGCCGTTTTTCATCATTTTTGAGGATTTGAAGAAAATTCAAAATTTCAAAAAACATGGGTTATAGCCCATCGTTTTTTGAATTAAAAAAAAAAAATGTTATCCTCATTTTTCATCATTTTTGAACATGGGCTATAGCCCCTACCGTACGGCATACTATAGCACGCCGTTTTTCATCATTTTTGAGGATTTGAAGAAAATTCAAAATTTCAAAAAACATGGGTTATAGCCCATCGTTTTTTGAATTTTTGAAAAAAATGTTATCCTCATTTTTCATCATTTTTGAACATGGGCTATAGCCCCTACCGTACGGCATACTATAGCACGCCGTTTTTCATCATTTTTGAGGATTTGAAGAAAATTCAAAATTTCAAAAAACATGGGTTATAGCCCATTGTTTTTTGAATTTTTGAAAAAAATGTTATCCTCATTTTTCATCATTTTTGAACATGGGCTATAGCCCCTACCGTACGGCATACTATAGCACGCCGTTTTTCATCATTTTTGAGGATTTGAAGAAAATTCAAAATTTCAAAAAACATGGGTTATAGCCCATCGTTTTTTGAATTTTTGAAAAAAATGTTATCCTCATTTTTTCATCATTTTTGAACATGGGCTATAGCCCCTACCGTACGGCATACTATAGCACGCCGTTTTTCATCATTTTTGAGGATTTGAAGAAAATTCTAAATTTCAAAAAACATGGGTTATAGCCCATCGTTTTTTGAATTTTTGAAAAAAATGTTATCCTCATTTTTCATCATTTTTGAACATGGGCTATAGCCCCTACCGTACGGCATACTATAGCACGCCGTTTTTCATCATTTTTGAGGATTTGAAGAAAATTCAAAATTTCAAAAAACATGGGTTATAGCCCATCGTTTTTTGAATTAAGAAAAAAAATGTTATCCTCATTTTTCATCATTTTTGAACATGGGCTATAGCCCCTACCGTACGGCATACTATAGCACGCCGTTTTTCATCATTTTTGAGGATTTGAAGAAAATTCTAAATTTCAAAAAACATGGGTTATAGCCCATCGTTTTTTGAATTTTTGAAAAAAATGTTATCCTCATTTTTCATCATTTTTGAACATGGGCTATAGCCCCTACCGTACGGCATACTCGTTTTTCATCATTTTTGAGGATTTGAAGAAAATTCAAAATTTCAAAAAACATGGGTTATAGCCCATCGTTTTTTGAATTTTTGAAAAAAATGTTATCCTCATTTTTCATCATTTTTGAACATGGGCTATAGCCCCTACCGTACGGCATACTATAGCACGCCGTTTTTCATCATTTTTGAGGATTTGAAGAAAATTCAAAATTTCAAAAAACATGGGTTATAGCCCATCGTTTTTTGAATTAAAAAAAAAATGTTATCCTCATTTTTCATCATTTTTGAACATGGGCTATAGCCCCTACCGTACGCATACTATAGCACGCCGTTTTTCATCATTTTTGAGGATTTGAAGAAAATTCAAAATTTCAAAAAACATGGGTTATAGCCCATCGTTTTTTTGAATTTTTGAAAAAAATGTTATCCTCATTTTTCATCATTTTTGAACATGGGCTATAGCCCCTACCGTACGGCATACTATAGCACGCCGTTTTTCATCATTTTTGAGGATTTGAAGAAATTTCAAAATTTCAAAAAACATGGGTTATAGCCCATCGTTTTTTGAATTTTTGAAAAAAATGTTATCCTCATTTTTCATCATTTTTGAACATGGGCTATAGCCCCTACCGTACGGCATACTATAGCACGCCGTTTTTCATCATTTTTGAGGATTTGAAGAAAATTCAAAATTTCAAAAAACATGGGTTATAGCCCATCGTTTTTTGAATTTTTGAAAAAAATGTTATCCTCATTTTTCATCATTTTTGAACATGGGCTATAGCCCCTACCGTACGGCATACTATAGCACGCCGTTTTTCATCATTTTTGAGGATTTGAAGAAAATTCAAAATTTCAAAAAACATGGGTTATAGCCCATCGTTTTTGAATTTTTGAAAAAAATGTTATCCTCATTTTTCATCATTTTTGAACATGGGCTATAGCCCCTACCGTACGGCATACTATAGCACGCCGTTTTTCATCATTTTTGAGGATTTGAAGAAATTCAAAATTTCAAAAAACATGGGTTATAGCCCATCGTTTTTGAATTTTTGAAAAAAATGTTATCCTCATTTTTCATCATTTTTGAACATGGGCTATAGCCCCTACCGTACGGCATACTATAGCACGCCGTTTTTCATCATTTTTGAGGATTTGAAGAAAATTCAAAATTTCAAAAAACATGGGTTATAGCCCATCGTTTTTTGAATTTTTGAAAAAAATGTTATCCTCATTTTTCATCATTTTTGAACATGGGCTATAGCCCCTACCGTACGGCATACTATAGCACGCCGTTTTTCATCATTTTTGAGGATTTGAAGAAATTTCAAAATTTCAAAAAACATGGGTTATAGCCCATCGTTTTTTGAATTTTTGAAAAAAATGTTATCCTCATTTTTCATCATTTTTGAACATGGGCTATAGCCCCTACCGTACGGCATACTATAGCACGCCGTTTTTCATCATTTTTGAGGATTTGAAGAAATTTCAAAATTTCAAAAAACATGGGTTATAGCCCATCGTTTTTTGAATTTTTGAAAAAAATGTTATCCTCATTTTTCATCATTTTTGAACATGGGCTATAGCCCCTACCGTACGGCATACTATAGCACGCCGTTTTTCATCATTTTTGAGGATTTGAAGAAAATTCAAAATTTCAAAAAACATGGGTTATAGCCCATCGTTTTTTGAATTTTTGAAAAAAATGTTATCCTCATTTTTCATCATTTTTGAACATGGGCTATAGCCCCTACCGTACGGCATACTATAGCACGCCGTTTTTCATCATTTTTGAGGATTTGAAGAAAATTCAAAATTTCAAAAAACATGGGTTATAGCCCATCGTTTTTTGAATTTTTGAAAAAAATGTTATCCTCATTTTTCATCATTTTTGAACATGGGCTATAGCCCCTACCGTACGGCATACTATAGCACGCCGTTTTTCATCATTTTTGAGGATTTGAAGAAAATTCAAAATTTCAAAAAACATGGGTTATAGCCCATCGTTTTTTGAATTTTTGAAAAAAATGTTATCCTCATTTTTCATCATTTTTGAACATGGGCTATAGCCCCTACCGTACGGCATACTATAGCACGCCGTTTTTCATCATTTTTGAGGATTTGAAGAAAATTCAAAATTTCAAAAAACATGGGTTATAGCCCATCGTTTTTTGAATTTTTGAAAAAAATGTTATCCTCATTTTTCATCATTTTTGAACATGGGCTATAGCCCCTACCGTACGGCATACTATAGCACGCCGTTTTTCATCATTTTTGAGGATTTGAAGAAAATTCAAAATTTCAAAAAACATGGGTTATAGCCCATCGTTTTTTGAATTTTTGAAAAAAATGTTATCCTCATTTTTCATCATTTTTGAACATGGGCTATAGCCCCTACCGTACGGCATACTATAGCACGCCGTTTTTCATCATTTTTGAGGATTTGAAGAAAATTCAAAATTTCAAAAAACATGGGTTATAGCCCATCGTTTTTTGAATTTTTGAAAAAAATGTTATCCTCATTTTTCATCATTTTTGAACATGGGCTATAGCCCCTACCGTACGGCATACTATAGCACGCCGTTTTTCATCATTTTTGAGGATTTGAAGAAAATTCAAAATTTCAAAAAACATGGGTTATAGCCCATCGTTTTTTGAATTTTTGAAAAAAATGTTATCCTCATTTTTCATCATTTTTGAACATGGGCTATAGCCCCTACCGTACGGCATACTATAGCACGCCGTTTTTCATCATTTTTGAGGATTTGAAGAAAATTCAAAATTTCAAAAAACATGGGTTATAGCCCATCGTTTTTTGAATTTTTGAAAAAAATGTTATCCTCATTTTTCATCATTTTTGAACATGGGCTATAGCCCCTACCGTACGGCATACTATAGCACGCCGTTTTTCATCATTTTTGAGGATTTGAAGAAAATTCAAAATTTCAAAAAACATGGGTTATAGCCCATCGTTTTTTGAATTTTTGAAAAAAATGTTATCCTCATTTTTCATCATTTTTGAACATGGGCTATAGCCCCTACCGTACGGCATACTATAGCACGCCGTTTTTCATCATTTTTGAGGATTTGAAGAAATTCAAAATTTCAAAAAACATGGGTTATAGCCCATCGTTTTTTGAATTTTTGAAAAAAATGTTATCCTCATTTTTCATCATTTTTGAACATGGGCTATAGCCCCTACCGTACGGCATACTATAGCACGCCGTTTTTCATCATTTTTGAGGATTTGAAGAAAATTCAAAATTTCAAAAAACATGGGTTATAGCCCATCGTTTTTTGAATTTTTGAAAAAAATGTTATCCTCATTTTTCATCATTTTTGAACATGGGCTATAGCCCCTACCGTACGGCATACTATAGCACGCCGTTTTTCATCATTTTTGAGGATTTGAAGAAAATTCAAAATTTCAAAAAACATGGGTTATAGCCCATCGTTTTTTGAATTTTTGAAAAAAATGTTATCCTCATTTTTCATCATTTTTGAACATGGGCTATAGCCCCTACCGTACGGCATACTATAGCACGCCGTTTTTCATCATTTTTGAGGATTTGAAGAAAATTCAAAATTTCAAAAAACATGGGTTATAGCCCATCGTTTTTTGAATTTTTGAAAAAAATGTTATCCTCATTTTTCATCATTTTTGAACATGGGCTATAGCCCCTACCGTACGGCATACTATAGCACGCCGTTTTTCATCATTTTTGAGGATTTGAAGAAAATTCAAAATTTCAAAAAACATGGGTTATAGCCCATCGTTTTTTGAATTTTTGAAAAAAATGTTATCCTCATTTTTCATCATTTTTGAACATGGGCTATAGCCCCTACCGTACGGCATACTATAGCACGCCGTTTTTCATCATTTTTGAGGATTTGAAGAAAATTCAAAATTTCAAAAAACATGGGTTATAGCCCATCGTTTTTTGAATTTTTGAAAAAAATGTTATCCTCATTTTTCATCATTTTTGAACATGGGCTATAGCCCCTACCGTACGGCATACTATAGCACGCCGTTTTTCATCATTTTTGAGGATTTGAAGAAAATTCAAAATTTCAAAAAACATGGGTTATAGCCCATCGTTTTTTGAATTTTTGAAAAAAATGTTATCCTCATTTTTCATCATTTTTGAACATGGGCTATAGCCCCTACCGTACGGCATACTATAGCACGCCGTTTTTCATCATTTTTGAGGATTTGAAGAAAATTCAAAATTTCAAAAAACATGGGTTATAGCCCATCGTTTTTTGAATTTTTGAAAAAAATGTTATCCTCATTTTTCATCATTTTTGAACATGGGCTATAGCCCCTACCGTACGGCATACTATAGCACGCCGTTTTTCATCATTTTTGAGGATTTGAAGAAAATTCAAAATTTCAAAAAAACATGGGTTATAGCCCATCGTTTTTTGAATTTTTGAAAAAAATGTTATCCTCATTTTTCATCATTTTTGAACATGGGCTATAGCCCCTACCGTACGGCATACTATAGCACGCCGTTTTTCATCATTTTTGAGGATTTGAAGAAAATTCAAAATTTCAAAAAACATGGGTTATAGCCCATCGTTTTTTGAATTTTTGAAAAAAATGTTATCCTCATTTTTCATCATTTTTGAACATGGGCTATAGCCCCTACCGTACGGCATACTATAGCACGCCGTTTTTCATCATTTTTGAGGATTTGAAGAAATTTCAAAATTTCAAAAAACATGGGTTATAGCCCATCGTTTTTTGAATTTTTGAAAAAAATGTTATCCTCATTTTTCATCATTTTTGAACATGGGCTATAGCCCCTACCGTACGGCATACTATAGCACGCCGTTTTTCATCATTTTTGAGGATTTGAAGAAAATTCAAAATTTCAAAAAACATGGGTTATAGCCCATCGTTTTTTGAATTTTTGAAAAAAATGTTATCCTCATTTTTCATCATTTTTGAACATGGGCTATAGCCCCTACCGTACGGCATACTATAGCACGCCGTTTTTCATCATTTTTGAGGATTTGAAGAAAATTCAAAATTTCAAAAAACATGGGTTATAGCCCATCGTTTTTTGAATTTTTGAAAAAAATGTTATCCTCATTTTTCATCATTTTTGAACATGGGCTATAGCCCCTACCGTACGGCATACTATAGCACGCCGTTTTTCATCATTTTTGAGGATTTGAAGAAATTTCAAAATTTCAAAAAACATGGGTTATAGCCCATCGTTTTTTGAATTTTTGAAAAAAATGTTATCCTCATTTTTCATCATTTTTGAACATGGGCTATAGCCCCTACCGTACGGCATACTATAGCACGCCGTTTTTCATCATTTTTGAGGATTTGAAGAAAATTCAAAATTTCAAAAAACATGGGTTATAGCCCATCGTTTTTTGAATTTTTGAAAAAAATGTTATCCTCATTTTTCATCATTTTTGAACATGGGCTATAGCCCCTACCGTACGGCATACTATAGCACGCCGTTTTTCATCATTTTTGAGGATTTGAAGAAAATTCAAAATTTCAAAAAACATGGGTTATAGCCCATCGTTTTTTGAATTTTTGAAAAAAATGTTATCCTCATTTTTCATCATTTTTGAACATGGGCTATAGCCCCTACCGTACGGCATACTATAGCACGCCGTTTTTCATCATTTTTGAGGATTTGAAGAAAATTCAAAATTTCAAAAAACATGGGTTATAGCCCATCGTTTTTTGAATTTTTGAAAAAAATGTTATCCTCATTTTTCATCATTTTTGAACATGGGCTATAGCCCCTACCGTACGGCATACTATAGCACGCCGTTTTTCATCATTTTTGAGGATTTGAAGAAAATTCAAAATTTCAAAAAACATGGGTTATAGCCCATCGTTTTTTGAATTTTTGAAAAAAATGTTATCCTCATTTTTCATCATTTTTGAACATGGGCTATAGCCCCTACCGTACGGCATACTATAGCACGCCGTTTTTCATCATTTTTGAGGATTTGAAGAAAATTCAAAATTTCAAAAAACATGGGTTATAGCCCATCGTTTTTTGAATTTTTGAAAAAAATGTTATCCTCATTTTTCATCATTTTTGAACATGGGCTATAGCCCCTACCGTACGGCATACTATAGCACGCCGTTTTTCATCATTTTTGAGGATTTGAAGAAATTTCAAAATTTCAAAAAACATGGGTTATAGCCCATCGTTTTTTGAATTTTTGAAAAAAATGTTATCCTCATTTTTCATCATTTTTGAACATGGGCTATAGCCCCTACCGTACGGCATACTATAGCACGCCGTTTTTCATCATTTTTGAGGATTTGAAGAAAATTCAAAATTTCAAAAAACATGGGTTATAGCCCATCGTTTTTTGAATTTTTGAAAAAAATGTTATCCTCATTTTTCATCATTTTTGAACATGGGCTATAGCCCCTACCGTACGGCATACTATAGCACGCCGTTTTTCATCATTTTTGAGGATTTGAAGAAAATTCAAAATTTCAAAAAACATGGGTTATAGCCCATCGTTTTTTGAATTTTTGAAAAAAATGTTATCCTCATTTTTCATCATTTTTGAACATGGGCTATAGCCCCTACCGTACGGCATACTATAGCACGCCGTTTTTCATCATTTTTGAGGATTTGAAGAAAATTCAAAATTTCAAAAAACATGGGTTATAGCCCATCGTTTTTTGAATTTTTGAAAAAAATGTTATCCTCATTTTTCATCATTTTTGAACATGGGCTATAGCCCCTACCGTACGGCATACTATAGCACGCCGTTTTTCATCATTTTTGAGGATTTGAAGAAATTCAAAATTTCAAAAAACATGGGTTATAGCCCATCGTTTTTTGAATTTTTGAAAAAAATGTTATCCTCATTTTTCATCATTTTTGAACATGGGCTATAGCCCCTACCGTACGGCATACTATAGCACGCCGTTTTTCATCATTTTTGAGGATTTGAAGAAAATTCAAAATTTCAAAAAACATGGGTTATAGCCCATCGTTTTTTGAATTTTTGAAAAAAATGTTATCCTCATTTTTCATCATTTTTGAACATGGGCTATAGCCCCTACCGTACGGCATACTATAGCACGCCGTTTTTCATCATTTTTGAGGATTTGAAGAAATTTCAAAATTTCAAAAACATGGGTTATAGCCCATCGTTTTTTGAATTTTTGAAAAAAAATGTTATCCTCATTTTTCATCATTTTTGAACATGGGCTATAGCCCCTACCGTACGGCATACTATAGCACGCCGTTTTTCATCATTTTGAGGATTTGAAGAAAATTCAAAATTTCAAAAAACATGGGTTATAGCCCATCGTTTTTTGAATTTTTGAAAAAAATGTTATCCTCATTTTTCATCATTTTTGAACATGGGCTATAGCCCCTACCGTACGGCATACTATAGCACGCCGTT
>NC_137865.1:10755558-10873058 GCF_963924005.1 Protomyctophum bolini
GAATTTTCTTCAAATCCTCAAAAATGATGAAAAACGGCGTGCTATAGTATGCCGTACGGTAGGGGCTATAGCCCATGTTCAAAAATGATGAAAAATGAGGATAACATTTTTTTCAAAAATTCAAAAAACGATGGGCTATAACCCATGTTTTTTGAAATTTTGAATTTTCTTCAAATCCTCAAAAATGATGAAAAACGGCGTGCTATAGTATGCCGTACGGTAGGGGCTATAGCCCATGTTCAAAAATGATGAAAAATGAGGATAACATTTTTTTCAAAAATTCAAAAAACGATGGGCTATAACCCATGTTTTTTGAAATTTTGAATTTTCTTCAAATCCTCAAAAATGATGAAAAACGGCGTGCTATAGTATGCCGTACGGTAGGGGCTATAGCCCATGTTCAAAAATGATGAAAAATGAGGATAACATTTTTTTCAAAAATTCAAAAAAACAATGGGCTATAACCCATGTTTTTTGAAATTTTGAATTTTCTTCAAATCCTCAAAAATGATGAAAAACGGCGTGCTATAGTATGCCGTACGGTAGGGGCTATAGCCCATGTTCAAAAATGATGAAAAATGAGGATAACATTTTTTTCAAAAATTCAAAAAACGATGGGCTATAACCCATGTTTTTTGAAATTTTGAATTTTCTTCAAATCCTCAAAAATGATGAAAAACGGCGTGCTATAGTATGCCGTACGGTAGGGGCTATAGCCCATGTTCAAAAATGATGAAAAATGAGGATAATTTTTTTTTCAAAAATTCAAAAAACAATGGGCTATAACCCATGTTTTTTGAAATTTTGAATTTTCTTCAAATCCTCAAAAATGATGAAAAACGGCGTGCTATAGTATGCCGTACGGTAGGGGCTATAGCCCATGTTCAAAAATGATGAAAAATGAGGATAACATTTTTTTCAAAAAGTCAAAAAACAATGGGCTATAACCCATGTTTTTTGAAATTTAGAATTTTCTTCAAATCCTCAAAAATGATGAAAAACGGCGTGCTATAGTATGCCGTACGGTAGGGGCTATAGCCCATGTTCAAAAATGATGAAAAATGAGGATAACATTTTTTTCAAAAATTCAAAAAACAATGGGCTATAACCCATGTTTTTTGAAATTTTGAATTTTCTTCAAATCCTCAAAAATGATGAAAAACGGCGTGCTATAGTATGCCGTACGGTAGGGGCTATAGCCCATGTTCAAAAATGATGAAAAATGAGGATAACATTTTTTTCAAAAATTCAAAAAACGATGGGCTATAACCCATGTTTTTTGAAATTTTGAATTTTCTTCAAATCCTCAAAAATGATGAAAAACGGCGTGCTATAGTATGCCGTACGGTAGGGGCTATAGCCCATGTTCAAAAATGATGAAAAATGAGGATAACATTTTTTTCAAAAATTCAAAAAACGATGGGCTATAACCCATGTTTTTTGAAATTTTGAATTTTCTTCAAATCCTCAAAAATGATGAAAAACGGCGTGCTATAGTATGCCGTACGGTAGGGGCTATAGCCCATGTTCAAAAATGATGAAAAATGAGGATAACATTTTTTTCAAAAATTCAAAAAACGATGGGCTATAACCCATGTTTTTTGAAATTTTGAATTTTCTTCAAATCCTCAAAAATGATGAAAAACGGCATGCTATAGTATGCCGTACGGTAGGGGCTATAGCCCATGTTCAAAAATGATGAAAAATGAGGATAACATTTTTTTCAAAAATTCAAAAAACGATGGGCTATAACCCATGTTTTTTGAAATTTTGAATTTTCTTCAAATCCTCAAAAATGATGAAAAACGGCGTGCTATAGTATGCCGTACGGTAGGGGCTATAGCCCATGTTCAAAAATGATGAAAAATGAGGATAACATTTTTTTCAAAAATTCAAAAAACGATGGGCTATAACCCATGTTTTTTGAAATTTTGAATTTTCTTCAAATCCTCAAAAATGATGAAAAACGGCGTGCTATAGTATGCCGTACGGTAGGGGCTATAGCCCATGTTCAAAAATGATGAAAAATGAGGATAACATTTTTTTCAAAAATTCAAAAAACGATGGGCTATAACCCATGTTTTTTGAAATTTTGAATTTTCTTCAAATCCTCAAAAATGATGAAAAACGGCATGCTATAGTATGCCGTACGGTAGGGGCTATAGCCCATGTTCAAAAATGATGAAAAATGAGGATAACATTTTTTTCAAAAATTCAAAAAACGATGGGCTATAACCCATGTTTTTTGAAATTTTGAATTTTCTTCAAATCCTCAAAAATGATGAAAAACGGCGTGCTATAGTATGCCGTACGGTAGGGGCTATAGCCCATGTTCAAAAATGATGAAAAATGAGGATAACATTTTTTTCAAAAATTCAAAAAAACAATGGGCTATAACCCATGTTTTTTGAAATTTTGAATTTTCTTCAAATCCTCAAAAATGATGAAAAACGGCGTGCTATAGTATGCCGTACGGTAGGAGCTATAGCCCATGTTCAAAAATGATGAAAAATGAGGATAACATTTTTTTCAAAAATTCAAAAAACGATGGGCTATAACCCATGTTTTTTGAAATTTTGAATTTTCTTCAAATCCTCAAAAATGATGAAAAACGGCGTGCTATAGTATGCCGTACGGTAGGGGCTATAGCCCATGTTCAAAAATGATGAAAAATGAGGATAACATTTTTTTCAAAAATTAAAAAAACGATGGGCTATAACCCATGTTTTTTGAAATTTTGAATTTTCTTCAAATCCTCAAAAATGATGAAAAACGGCGTGCTATAGTATGCTGTACGGTAGGGGCTATAGCCCATGTTCAAAAATGATGAAAAATGAGGATAACATTTTTTTCAAAAATTCAAAAAACGATGGGCTATAACCCATGTTTTTTGAAATTTTGAATTTTCTTCAAATCCTCAAAAATGATGAAAAACGGCGTGCTATAGTATGCCGTACGGTAGGGGCTATAGCCCATGTTCAAAAATGATGAAAAATGAGGATAACATTTTTTTCAAAAATTCAAAAAACGATGGGCTATAACCCATGTTTTTTGAAATTTTGAATTTTCTTCAAATCCTCAAAAATGATGAAAAACGGCGTGCTATAGTATGCCGTACGGTAGGGGCTATAGCCCATGTTCAAAAATGATGAAAAATGAGGATAACATTTTTTTCAAAAATTCAAAAAAACAATGGGCTATAACCCATGTTTTTTGAAATTTTGAATATTCTTCAAATCCTCAAAAATGATGAAAAACGGCGTGCTATAGTATGCCGTACGGTAGGGGCTATAGCCCATGTTCAAAAATGATGAAAAATGAGGATAACATTTTTTTCAAAAATTCAAAAAACGATGGGCTATAACCCATGTTTTTTGAAATTTTGAATTTTCTTCAAATCCTCAAAAATGATGAAAAACGGCGTGCTATAGTATGCCGTACGGTAGGGGCTATAGCCCATGTTCAAAAATGATGAAAAATGAGGATAACATTTTTTTCAAAAATTAAAAAAACGATGGGCTATAACCCATGTTTTTTGAAATTTTGAATTTTCTTCAAATCCTCAAAAATGATGAAAAACGGCGTGCTATAGTATGCTGTACGGTAGGGGCTATAGCCCATGTTCAAAAATGATGAAAAATGAGGATAACATTTTTTTCAAAAATTCAAAAAACGATGGGCTATAACCCATGTTTTTTGAAATTTTGAATTTTCTTCAAATCCTCAAAAATGATGAAAAACGGCGTGCTATAGTATGCCGTACGGTAGGGGCTATAGCCCATGTTCAAAAATGATGAAAAATGAGGATAACATTTTTTTCAAAAATTCAAAAAACGATGGGCTATAACCCATGTTTTTTGAAATTTTGAATTTTCTTCAAATCCTCAAAAATGATGAAAAACGGCGTGCTATAGTATGCCGTACGGTAGGGGCTATAGCCCATGTTCAAAAATGATGAAAAATGAGGATAACATTTTTTTCAAAAATTCAAAAAAACAATGGGCTATAACCCATGTTTTTTGAAATTTTGAATATTCTTCAAATCCTCAAAAATGATGAAAAACGGCGTGCTATAGTATGCCGTACGGTAGGGGCTATAGCCCATGTTCAAAAATGATGAAAAATGAGGATAACATTTTTTTCAAAAATTCAAAAAACGATGGGCTATAACCCATGTTTTTTGAAATTTTGAATTTTCTTCAAATCCTCAAAAATGATGAAAAACGGCGTGCTATAGTATGCCGTACGGTAGGGGCTATAGCCCATGTTCAAAAATGATGAAAAATGAGGATAACATTTTTTTCAAAAATTAAAAAAACGATGGGCTATAACCCATGTTTTTTGAAATTTTGAATTTTCTTCAAATCCTCAAAAATGATGAAAAACGGCGTGCTATAGTATGCTGTACGGTAGGGGCTATAGCCCATGTTCAAAAATGATGAAAAATGAGGATAACATTTTTTTCAAAAATTCAAAAAACGATGGGCTATAACCCATGTTTTTTGAAATTTTGAATTTTCTTCAAATCCTCAAAAATGATGAAAAACGGCGTGCTATAGTATGCCGTACGGTAGGGGCTATAGCCCATGTTCAAAAATGATGAAAAATGAGGATAACATTTTTTTCAAAAATTCAAAAAACGATGGGCTATAACCCATGTTTTTTGAAATTTTGAATTTTCTTCAAATCCTCAAAAATGATGAAAAACGGCGTGCTATAGTATGCCGTACGGTAGGGACTATAGCCCATGTTCAAAAATGATGAAAAATGAGGATAACATTTTTTTCAAAAATTCAAAAAACACTGGGCTATAACCCATGTTTTTTGAAATTTTGAATTTTCTTCAAATCCTCAAAAATGATGAAAAACGGCGTGCTATAGTATGCCGTACGGTAGGGGCTATAGCCCATGTTCAAAAATGATGAAAAATGAGGATAACATTTTTTTCAAAAATTCAAAAAACGATGGGCTATAACCCATGTTTTTTGAAATTTTGAATTTTCTTCAAATCCTCAAAAATGATGAAAAACGGCGTGCTATAGTATGCCGTACGGTAGGGGCTATAGCCCATGTTCAAAAATGATGAAAAATGAGGATAACATTTTTTTCAAAAATTCAAAAAACGATGGGCTATAACCCATGTTTTTTGAAATTTTGAATTTTCTTCAAATCCTCAAAAATGATGAAAAACGGCGTGCTATAGTATGCCGTACGGTAGGGGCTATAGCCCATGTTCAAAAATGATGAAAAATGAGGATAACATTTTTTTCAAAAATTCAAAAAACGATGGGCTATAACCCATGTTTTTTGAAATTTTGAATTTTCTTCAAATCCTCAAAAATGATGAAAAACGGCGTGCTATAGTATGCCGTACGGTAGGGGCTATAGCCCATGTTCAAAAATGATGAAAAAGGAGGATAACATTTTTTTCAAAAATTCAAAAAACACTGGGCTATAACCCATGTTTTTTGAAATTTTGAATTTTCTTCAAATCCTCAAAAATGATGAAAAACGGCGTGCTATAGTATGCCGTACGGTAGGGGCTATAGCCCATGTTCAAAAATGATGAAAAATGAGGATAACATTTTTTTCAAAAATTCAAAAAACGATGGGCTATAACCCATGTTTTTTGAAATTTTGAATTTTCTTCAAATCCTCAAAAATGATGAAAAACGGCGTGCTATAGTATGCCGTACGGTAGGGGCTATAGCCCATGTTCAAAAATGATGAAAAATGAGGATAACATTTTTTTCAAAAATTAAAAAAACGATGGGCTATAACCCATGTTTTTTGAAATTTTGAATTTTCTTCAAATCCTCAAAAATGATGAAAAACGGCGTGCTATAGTATGCTGTACGGTAGGGGCTATAGCCCATGTTCAAAAATGATGAAAAATGAGGAAAACATTTTTTTCAAAAATTCAAAAAACGATGGGCTATAACCCATGTTTTTTGAAATTTTGAATTTTCTTCAAATCCTCAAAAATGATGAAAAACGGCGTGCTATAGTATGCCGTACGGTAGGGGCTATAGCCCATGTTCAAAAATGATGAAAAATGAGGATAACATTTTTTTCAAAAATTCAAAAAACGATGGGCTATAACCCATGTTTTTTGAAATTTTGAATTTTCTTCAAATCCTCAAAAATGATGAAAAACGGCGTGCTATAGTATGCCGTACGGTAGGGGCTATAGCCCATGTTCAAAAATGATGAAAAATGAGGATAACATTTTTTTCAAAAATTCAAAAAACGATGGGCTATAACCCATGTTTTTGAAATTTTGAATTTTCTTCAAATCCTCAAAAATGATGAAAAACGGCGTGCTATAGTATGCCGTACGGTAGGGGCTATAGCCCATGTTCAAAAATGATGAAAAATGAGGATAACATTTTTTTCAAAAATTCAAAAAACGATGGGCTATAACCCATGTTTTTTGAAATTTTGAATTTTCTTCAAATCCTCAAAAATGATGAAAAACGGCGTGCTATAGTATGCCGTACGGTAGGGGCTATAGCCCATGTTCAAAAATGATGAAAAATGAGGATAACATTTTTTTCAAAAATTCAAAAAACGATGGGCTATAACCCATGTTTTTTGAAATTTTGAATTTTCTTCAAATCCTCAAAAATGATGAAAAACGGCGTGCTATAGTATGCCGTACGGTAGGGGCTATAGCCCATGTTCAAAAATGATGAAAAATGAGGATAACATTTTTTTCAAAAATTCAAAAAACGATGGGCTATAACCCATGTTTTTTGAAATTTTGAATTTTCTTCAAATCCTCAAAAATGATGAAAAACGGCGTGCTATAGTATGCCGTACGGTAGGGGCTATAGCCCATGTTCAAAAATGATGAAAAATGAGGATAACATTTTTTTCAAAAATTCAAAAAAACAATGGGCCCATGTTTTTTGAAATTTTGAATTTTCTTCAAATCCTCAAAAATGATGAAAAACGGCGTGCTATAGTATGCCGTACGGTAGGGGCTATAGCCCATGTTCAAAAATGATGAAAAATGAGGATAACATTTTTTTCAAAAATTCAAAAAACGATGGGCTATAACCCATGTTTTTTGACATTTTGAATTTTCTTCAAATCCTCAAAAATGATGAAAAACGGCGTGCTATAGTATGCCGTACGGTAGGGGCTATAGCCCATGTTCAAAAATGATGAAAAATGAGGATAACATTTTTTTCAAAAATTAAAAAAACGATGGGCTATAACCCATGTTTTTTGAAATTTTGAATTTTCTTCAAATCCTCAAAAATGATGAAAAACGGCGTGCTATAGTATGCTGTACGGTAGGGGCTATAGCCCATGTTCAAAAATGATGAAAAATGAGGATAACATTTTTTTCAAAAATTCAAAAAACGATGGGCTATAACCCATGTTTTTTGAAATTTTGAATTTTCTTCAAATCCTCAAAAATGATGAAAAACGGCGTGCTATAGTATGCCGTACGGTAGGGGCTATAGCCCATGTTCAAAAATGATGAAAAATGAGGATAACATTTTTTTCAAAAATTCAAAAAACGATGGGCTATAACCCATGTTTTTTGAAATTTTGAATTTTCTTCAAATCCTCAAAAATGATGAAAAACGGCGTGCTATAGTATGCCGTACGGTAGGGGCTATAGCCCATGTTCAAAAATGATGAAAAATGAGGATAACATTTTTTTCAAAAATTCAAAAAAACAATGGGCCCATGTTTTTTGAAATTTTGAATTTTCTTCAAATCCTCAAAAATGATGAAAAACGGCGTGCTATAGTATGCCGTACGGTAGGGGCTATAGCCCATGTTCAAAAATGATGAAAAATGAGGATAACATTTTTTTCAAAAAATCAAAAAACGATGGGCTATAACCCATGTTTTTTGACATTTTGAATTTTCTTCAAATCCTCAAAAATGATGAAAAACGGCGTGCTATAGTATGCCGTACGGTAGGGGCTATAGCCCATGTTCAAAAATGATGAAAAATGAGGATAACATTTTTTTCAAAAATTAAAAAAACGATGGGCTATAACCCATGTTTTTTGAAATTTTGAATTTTCTTCAAATCCTCAAAAATGATGAAAAACGGCGTGCTATAGTATGCTGTACGGTAGGGGCTATAGCCCATGTTCAAAAATGATGAAAAATGAGGATAACATTTTTTTCAAAAATTCAAAAAACGATGGGCTATAACCCATGTTTTTTGAAATTTTGAATTTTCTTCAAATCCTCAAAAATGATGAAAAACGGCGTGCTATAGTATGCCGTACGGTAGGGGCTATAGCCCATGTTCAAAAATGATGAAAAATGAGGATAACATTTTTTTCAACAATTCAAAAAACGATGGGCTATAACCCATGTTTTTTGAAATTTTGAATTTTCTTCAAATCCTCAAAAATGATGAAAAACGGCGTGCTATAGTATGCCGTACGGTAGGGGCTATAGCCCATGTTCAAAAATGATGAAAAATGAGGATAACATTTTTTTCAAAAATTCAAAAAACGATGGGCTATAACCCATGTTTTTTGAAATTTTGAATTTTCTTCAAATCCTCAAAAATGATGAAAAACGGCGTGCTATAGTATGCCGTACGGTAGGGGCTATAGCCCATGTTCAAAAATGATGAAAAATGAGGATAACATTTTTTTCAAAAATTCAAAAAAACAATGGGCTATAACCCATGTTTTTTGAAATTTTGAATTTTCTTCAAATCCTCAAAAATGATGAAAAACGGCGTGCTATAGTATGCCGTACGGTAGGGGCTATAGCCCATGTTCAAAAATGATGAAAAATGAGGATAACATTTTTTTCAAAAATTCAAAAAACGATGGGCTATAACCCATGTTTTTTGAAATTTTGAATTTTCTTCAAATCCTCAAAAATGATGAAAAACGGCGTGCTATAGTATGCCGTACGGTAGGGGCTATAGCCCATGTTCAAAAATGATGAAAAATGAGGATAACATTTTTTTCAAAAATTAAAAAAACGATGGGCTATAACCCATGTTTTTTGAAATTTTGAATTTTCTTCAAATCCTCAAAAATGATGAAAAACGGCGTGCTATAGTATGCTGTACGGTAGGGGCTATAGCCCATGTTCAAAAATGATGAAAAATGAGGATAACATTTTTTTCAAAAATTCAAAAAACGATGGGCTATAACCCATGTTTTTTGAAATTTTGAATTTTCTTCAAATCCTCAAAAATGATGAAAAACGGCGTGCTATAGTATGCCGTACGGTAGGGGCTATAGCCCATGTTCAAAAATGATGAAAAATGAGGATAACATTTTTTTCAACAATTCAAAAAACGATGGGCTATAACCCATGTTTTTTGAAATTTTGAATTTTCTTCAAATCCTCAAAAATGATGAAAAACGGCGTGCTATAGTATGCCGTACGGTAGGGGCTATAGCCCATGTTCAAAAATGATGAAAAATGAGGATAACATTTTTTTCAAAAATTCAAAAAACGATGGGCTATAATAACCCATGTTTTTTTAAATTTTGAATTTTCTTCAAATCCTCAAAAATGATGAAAAACGGCGTGCTATAGTATGCCGTACGGTAGGGGCTATAGCCCATGTTCAAAAATGATGAAAAATGAGGATAACATTTTTTTTCAAAAATTCAAAAAACGATGGGCTATAACCCATGTTTTTTGAAATTTTGAATTTTCTTCAAATCCTCAAAAATGATGAAAAACGGCGTGCTACAGTATGCCGTACGGTAGGGGCTATAGCCCATGTTCAAAAATGATGAAAAATTAGGATAACATTTTTTTCAAAAATTCAAAATACGATGGGCTATAACCCATGTTTTTTGAAATGTTGAACTTTCTTCAAATCCTCAAAAATGATGAAAAACGGCGTGCTATAGTATGCCGTACGGTAGGGGCTATAGCCCATGTTCAAAAATGATGAAAAATGAGGATAACATTTTTTTCAAAAATTCAAAAAACGATGGGCTATAACCCATGTTTTTTGAAATTTTGAATTTTCTTCAAATCCTCAAAAATGATGAAAAACGGCGTGCTATAGTATGCCGTACGGTAGGAGCTATAGCCCATGTTCAAAAATGATGAAAAATGAGGATAACATTTTTTTCAAAAATTCAAAAAACGATGGGCTATAACCCATGTTTTTTGAAATTTTGAATTTTCTTCAAATCCTCAAAAATGATGAAAAACGGCGTGCTATAGTATGCCGTACGGTAGGGGCTATAGCCCATGTTCAAAAATGATGAAAAATGAGGATACATTTTTTTTCAAAAATTCAAAAAACGATGGGCTATAACTCATGTTTTTTGAAATTTTGAATTTTCTTCAAATCCTCAAAAATGATGAAAAACGGCGTGCTATAGTATGCCGTACGGTAGGGGCTATAGCCCATGTTCAAAAATGATGAAAAATGAGGATAACATTTTTTTCAACAATTCAAAAAACGATGGGCTATAACCCATGTTTTTTGAAATTTTGAATTTTCTTCAAATCCTCAAAAATGATGAAAAACGGCGTGCTATAGTATGCCGTACGGTAGGGGCTATAGCCCATGTTCAAAAATGATGAAAAATTAGGATAACATTTTTTTCAAAAATTCAAAAAACGATGGGCTATAACCCATGTTTTTTGAAATTTTGAATTTTCTTCAAATCCTCAAAAATGATGAAAAACGGCGTGCTATAGTATGCCGTACGGTAGGGGCTATAGCCCATGTTCAAAAATGATGAAAAATGAGGATAACATTTTTTTCAAAAATTAAAAAAACGATGGGCTATAACCCATGTTTTTTGAAATTTTGAATTTTCTTCAAATCCTCAAAAATGATGAAAAACGGCGTGCTATAGTATGCCGTACGGTAGGGGCTATAGCCCATGTTCAAAAATGATGAAAAATGAGGATAACATTTTTTTCAAAAATTCAAAAAACAATGGGCTATAACCCATGTTTTTTGAAATTTTGAATTTTCTTCAAATCCTCAAAAATGATGAAAAACGGCGTGCTATAGTATGCCGTACGGTAGGGGCTATAGCCCATGTTCAAAAATGATGAAAAATGAGGATAACATTTTTTTCAAAAATTCAAAATACGATGGGCTATAACCCATGTTTTTTGAAATTTTGAACTTTCTTCAAATCCTCAAAAATGATGAAAAACGGCGTGCTATAGTATGCCGTACGGTAGGGGCTATAGCCCATGTTCAAAAATGATGAAAAATGAGGATAACATTTTTTTCAAAAATTCAAAAAACGATGGGCTATAACCCATGTTTTTTGAAATTTTGAATTTTCTTCAAATCCTCAAAAATGATGAAAAACGGCGTGCTATAGTATGCCGTACGGTAGGAGCTATAGCCCATGTTCAAAAATGATGAAAAATGAGGATAACATTTTTTTCAAAAATTCAAAAAACGATGGGCTATAACCCATGTTTTTTGAAATTTTGAATTTTCTTCAAATCCTCAAAAATGATGAAAAACGGCGTGCTATAGTATGCCGTACGGTAGGGGCTATAGCCCATGTTCAAAAATGATCAAAAATGAGGATAACATTTTTTTCAAAAATTCAAAAAACGATGGGCTATAACCCATGTTTTTTTAAATTTGGATTTTCTTCAAATCCTCAAAAATGATGAAAAACGGCGTGCTATAGTATGCCGTACGGTAGGGGCTATAGCCCATGTTCAAAAATGATGAAAAATGAGGATAACATTTTTTTCAACAATTCAAAAAACGATGGGCTATAACCCATGTTTTTTGAAATTTTGAATTTTCTTCAAATCCTCAAAAATGATGAAAAACGGCGTGCTATAGTATGCCGTACGGTAGGGGCTATAGCCCATGTTCAAAAATGATGAAAAATGAGGATAACATTTTTTTCAAAAATTCAAAAAACGATGGGCTATAACCCATGTTTTTTGAAATTTTGAATTTTCTTCAAATCCTCAAAAATGATGAAAAACGGCGTGCTATAGTATGCCGTACGGTAGGGGCTATAGCCCATGTTCAAAAATGATGAAAAATGAGGATAACATTTTTTTCAAAAATTCAAAAAACGATGGGCTATAAACCATGTTTTTTGAAATTTTGAATTTTCTTCAAATCCTCAAAAATGATGAAAAACGGCGTGCTATAGTATGCCGTACGGTAGGGGCTATAGCCCATGTTCAAAAGTGATGAAAAATGAGGATAACATTTTTTTCAAAAATTCAAAAAACGATGGGCTATAACCCATGTTTTTTGAAATTTTGAATTTTCTTCAAATCCTCAAAAATGATGAAAAACGGCGTGCTATAGTATGCCGTACGGTAGGAGCTATAGCCCATGTTCAAAAATGATCAAAAATGAGGATAACATTTTTTTCAAAAATTCAAAAAACGATGGGCTATAACCCATGTTTTTTGAAATTTTGAATTTTCTTCAAATCCTCAAAAATGATGAAAAACGGCGTGCTATAGTATGCCGTACGGTAGGGGCTATAGCCCATGTTCAAAAATGATGAAAAATGAGGATAACATTTTTTTCAAAAATTCAAAAAACGATGGGCTATAACCCATGTTTTTTGAAATTTTGAAATTTCTTCAAATCCTCAAAAATGATGAAAAACGGCGTGCTATAGTATGCCGTACGGTAGGGGCTATAGCCCATGTTCAAAAATGATGAAAAATGAGGATAACATTTTTTTCAAAAATTCAAAAAACGATGGGCTATAAACCATGTTTTTTGAAATTTTGAATTTTCTTCAAATCCTCAAAAATGATGAAAAACGGCGTGCTATAGTATGCCGTACGGTAGGGGCTATAGCCCATGTTCAAAAATGATGAAAAATGAGGATAACATTTTTTTCAAAAATTCAAAAAACGATGGGCTATAACCCATGTTTTTTTAAATTTTGAATTTTCTTCAAATCCTCAAAAATGATGAAAAACGGCGTGCTATAGTATGCCGTACGGTAGGAGCTATAGCCCATGTTCAAAAATGATGAAAAATGAGGATAACATTTTTTTCAAAAATTCAAAAAACGATGGGCTATAACCCATGTTTTTTGAAATTTTGAATTTTCTTCAAATCCTCAAAAATGATGAAAAACGGCGTGCTATAGTATGCCGTACGGTAGGGGCTATAGCCCATGTTCAAAAATGATGAAAAATGAGGATAACATTTTTTTCAAAAATTCAAAATACGATGGGCTATAACCCATGTTTTTTGAAATTTTGAATTTTCTTCAAATCCTCAAAAATGATGAAAAACGGCGTGCTATAGTATGCCGTACGGTAGGGGCTATAGCCCATGTTCAAAAATGATGAAAAATGAGGATAACATTTTTTTCAAAAATTCAAAAAACGATGGGCTATAACCCATGTTTTTTGAAATTTTGAATTTTCTTCAAATCCTCAAAAATGATGAAAAACGGCGTGCTATAGTATGCCGTATGGTAGGGGCTATAGCCCATGTTCAAAAATGATGAAAAATGAGGATAACATTTTTTTCAAAAATTCAAAAAACGATGGGCTATAAACCATGTTTTTTGAAATTTTGAATTTTCTTCAAATCCTCAAAAATGATGAAAAACGGCGTGCTATAGTATGCCGTACGGTAGGGGCTATAGCCCATGTTCAAAAATGATGAAAAATGAGGATAACATTTTTTTCAAAAATTCAAAAAACGATGGGCTATAACCCATGTTTTTTGAAATTTTGAATTTTCTTCAAATCCTCAAAAATGATGAAAAACGGCGTGCTATAGTATGCCGTACGGTAGGGGCTATAGCCCATGTTCAAAAATGATGAAAAATGAGGATAACATTTTTTTCAACAATTCAAAAAACGATGGGCTATAACTAGAGTTGTCCCGATCACGTTTTTTTGCTCCCGATCCGATCCCGATCATTTGAGTTTGAGTATCTGCCGATCCCGATATTTCCCGATCCGATCACTTTTTTTGCTCCCGATACAATTCCGATCATTTCCGATAATTCTTCCCAATCAGATACATTTTGGCAATGCAGTAAGAAAAAAAAGGGACTAAAACGGTTCCGAACTGCCGCCCCGTGTCCGAAACGGTTGAGAAATGACAGAGTTACTGTGTGCCGGTCCCTCTACTGTACCCTCTACTGTACTGTACTGGCACACACGAAATCATCATATACAGTTAATATGGGCATGTGTTTGTGTGCGTGTGTTAGGTTGCACACAGGTGGTGAAAAACAACCATGCTGTTTTCATGCTCATACCCAGTCCAAGGGACTGGCTTGCACCACTCAAAAAGTTTATTTATAGCATTATCTTTTATTCTTTTTTTAGCATATATTATTTTATTAGACATTTCTGCCTTTTCATTATTTAAAGGGGGAAAAAAAAACCTTATATTGCTATTTTAATGTGCCTCATCATTATGTTCAAGGGAAAAATAATGCACCTATGCGCTCACACGTGGTGCAGAGTCGCAGCACATGCAGGGAGGAGAGGAGAGCTCTCTGGGGAGAGGAGGGATTCCGTGGCACAGAAACATTTACAAAAGTTTACAATAAAGATCTCTGCATGAGATATTATGCTTATATTATTAGAAGAAGGGTTTCTATCTACAGTCATGGATTGGACATAGAGTATTTTGTTGGGACTTTTCAGACGGAATATTATTCTCCTGCTCCGGGTGGACAGAGCAACAACAACGAGTTGTTTTTGCTCTCTCTCTCCCTTTTTAGCACTCAAACAGCGAGTGCAGATGCAGAAGCAGATCTGAACAAGACGGTGCTTAGAAGCCTGTTGATTCGAGGTTACTCCGCTGTGTGTGTCTCTGTGTATGACGATCAATAATTATTCCACCGAGTGGTCTTTGCGAGGGCTGGATTCTCCTCATCATCTCTCTCTCTCTCTCTCTCTCTCTCTGTGGTTCCTTCTTTTTAAAAGTCGCTTTAAGCGTCGGTTGTTTCAGTGCAGCCGCTGCCGCTTGTTGTCGTTAGCTTTCTGCTATAGCCTACTAGCCACGCAAGTTACAAGTTACGCAAGTTACGCAAGTTACGTCGCCATTCGTAGCAAATCTACAAGATCACAGCGCGTTGCGAAAGCAACTCTTTGTGAGCTTGCAGATCTGCTGTTTAGGGCCAACGTCACTGTCGTGCGCTAAGTTTTCCTAGGAGCAGCAGCAAGAGGCTGCTTCGAGAGGAGGATGTTTTGTTGTTATTAATTATGAACCAATCTGTATTAAAAAACAAAACTAAAGACTCGGGAGGATGACTTTAAGACTTATAGATGGTCACGTTTCTTCTGTAACGTTAAATACAATTAAGAAAAGATTTAATAAAAAATAAAAAAAATTATATTTAATAAATATTTTTTTCCCGATATTTTTTTCCCGATCCCGATCTTTTGAAAATGACGTGATCGGGCCCGATCGATCGGGAGGCCGATCGATCGGGACATCCCTAGCTATAACCCATGTTTTTTGAAATTTTGAATTTTCTTCAAATCCTCAAAAATGATGAAAAACGGCGTGCTATAGTATGCCGTACGGTAGGGGCTATAGCCCATGTTCAAAAATGATGAAAAATGAGGATAACATTTTTTTCAAAAATTCAAAAAACGATGGGCTATAACCCATGTTTTTTGAAATTTTGAATTTTCTTCAAATCCTCAAAAATGATGAAAAACGGCGTGCTATAGTATGCCGTACGGTAGGGGCTATAGCCCATGTTCAAAAATGATGAAAAATGAGGATAACATTTTTTTCAAAAATTCAAAAAACGATGGGCTATAAACCATGTTTTTTGAAATTTTGAATTTTCTTCAAATCCTCAAAAATGATGAAAAACGGCGTGCTATAGTATGCCGTACGGTAGGGGCTATAGCCCATGTTCAAAAATGATGAAAAATGAGGATAACATTTTTTTCAAAAATTCAAAAAACGATGGGCTATAACCCATGTTTTTTGAAATTTTGAATTTTCTTCAAATCCTCAAAAATGATGAAAAACGGCGTGCTATAGTATGCCGTACGGTAGGAGCTATAGCCCATGTTCAAAAATGATCAAAAATGAGGATAACATTTTTTTCAAAAATTCAAAAAACGATGGGCTATAACCCATGTTTTTTGAAATTTTGAATTTTCTTCAAATCCTCAAAAATGATGAAAAACGGCGTGCTATAGTATGCCGTACGGTAGGGGCTATAGCCCATGTTCAAAAATGATGAAAAATGAGGATAACATTTTTTTCAAAAATTCAAAAAACGATGGGCTATAACCCATGTTTTTTGAAATTTTGAATTTTCTTCAAATCCTCAAAAATGATGAAAAACGGCGTGCTATAGTATGCCGTACGGTAGGGGCTATAGCCCATGTTCAAAAATGATGAAAAATGAGGATAACATTTTTTTCAACAATTCAAAAAACGATGGGCTATAACCCATGTTTTTTGAAATTTTGAATTTTCTTCAAATCCTCAAAAATGATGAAAAACGGCGTGCTATAGTATGCCGTACGGTAGGGGCTATAGCCCATGTTCAAAAATGATGAAAAATGAGGATAACATTTTTTTCAAAAATTCAAAAAACGATGGGCTATAACCCATGTTTTTTGAAATTTTGAATTTTCTTCAAATCCTCAAAAATGATGAAAAACGGCGTGCTATAGTATGCCGTACGGTAGGGGCTATAGCCCATGTTCAAAAATGATGAAAAATGAGGATAACATTTTTTTTTTAAATTCAAAATACGATGGGCTATAACCCATGTTTTTTGAAATTTTGAATTTTCTTCAAATCCTCAAAAATGATGAAAAACGGCGTGCTATAGTATGCCGTACGGTAGGGGCTATAGCCCATGTTCAAAAATGATGAAAAATGAGGATAACATTTTTTTCAAAAATTCAAAAAACGATGGGCTATAACCCATGTTTTTTGAAATTTTGAATTTTCTTCAAATCCTCAAAAATGATGAAAAACGGCGTGCTATAGTATGCCGTACGGTAGGGGCTATAGCCCATGTTCAAAAATGATGAAAAATGAGGATAACATTTTTTTCAAAAATTCAAAAAACGATGGGCTATAAACCATGTTTTTTGAAATTTTGAATTTTCTTCAAATCCTCAAAAATGATGAAAAACGGCGTGCTATAGTATGCCGTACGGTAGGGGCTATAGCCCATGTTCAAAAATGATGAAAAATGAGGATAACATTTTTTTCAAAAATTCAAAAAACGATGGGCTATAACCCATGTTTTTTGAAATTTTGAATTTTCTTCAAATCCTCAAAAATGATGAAAAACGGCGTGCTATAGTATGCCGTACGGTAGGAGCTATAGCCCATGTTCAAAAATGATCAAAAATGAGGATAACATTTTTTTCAAAAATTCAAAAAACGATGGGCTATAACCCATGTTTTTTGAAATTTTGAATTTTCTTCAAATCCTCAAAAATGATGAAAAACGGCGTGCTATAGTATGCCGTACGGTAGGGACTATAGCCCATGTTCAAAAATGATGAAAAATGAGGATAACATTTTTTTCAAAAATTCAAAAAACGATGGGCTATAACCCATGTTTTTTGAAATTTTGAATTTTCTTCAAATCCTCAAAAATGATGAAAAACGGCGTGCTATAGTATGCCGTACGGTAGGGGCTATAGCCCATGTTCAAAAATGATGAAAAATGAGGATAACATTTTTTTCAAAAATTCAAAAAACGATGGGCTATAACCCATGTTTTTTGAAATTTTGAATTTTCTTCAAATCCTCAAAAATGATGAAAAACGGCGTGCTATAGTATGCCGTACGGTAGGGGCTATAGCCCATGTTCAAAAATGATGAAAAATGAGGATAACATTTTTTTCAAAAATTCAAAAAACAATGGGCTATAACCCATGTTTTTTGAAATTTTGAATTTTCTTCAAATCCTCAAAAATGATGAAAAACGGCGTGCTATAGTATGCCGTACGGTAGGGGCTATAGCCCATGTTCAAAAATGATGAAAAATGAGGATAACATTTTTTTCAAAAATTCAAAAAACGATGGGCTATAACCCATGTTTTTTGAAATTTTGAAATTTCTTCAAATCCTCAAAAATGATGAAAAACGGCGTGCTATAGTATGCCGTACGGTAGGGGCTATAGCCCATGTTCAAAAATGATGAAAAATGAGGATAACATTTTTTTCAAAAATTCAAAAAACGATGGGCTATAACCCATGTTTTTTGAAATTTTGAATTTTCTTCAAATCCTCAAAAATGATGAAAAACGGCGTGCTATAGTATGCCGTACGGTAGGGGCTATAGCCCATGTTCAAAAATGATGAAAAATGAGGATAACATTTTTTTCAACAATTCAAAAAACGATGGGCTATAACCCATGTTTTTTGAAATTTTGAATTTTCTTCAAATCCTCAAAAATGATGAAAAACGGCGTGCTATAGTATGCCGTACGGTAGGGGCTATAGCCCATGTTCAAAAATGATGAAAAATGAGGATAACATTTTTTTCAAAAATTCAAAAAACGATGGGCTATAACCCATGTTTTTTGAAATTTTGAATTTTCTTCAAATCCTCAAAAATGATGAAAAACGGCGTGCTATAGTATGCCGTACGGTAGGGGCTATAGCCCATGTTCAAAAATGATGAAAAATGAGGATAACATTTTTTTCAAAAATTCAAAAAACAATGGGCTATAACCCATGTTTTTTGAAATTTTGAATTTTCTTCAAATCCTCAAAAATGATGAAAAACGGCGTGCTATAGTATGCCGTACGGTAGGGGCTATAGCCCATGTTCAAAAATGATGAAAAATGAGGATAACATTTTTTTCAAAAATTCAAAAAACGATGGGCTATAACCCATGTTTTTTGAAATTTTGAAATTTCTTCAAATCCTCAAAAATGATGAAAAACGGCGTGCTATAGTATGCCGTACGGTAGGGGCTATAGCCCATGTTCAAAAATGATGAAAAATGAGGATAACATTTTTTTCAAAAATTCAAAAAACGATGGGCTATAACCCATGTTTTTTGAAATTTTGAATTTTCTTCAAATCCTCAAAAATGATGAAAAACGGCGTGCTATAGTATGCCGTACGGTAGGGGCTATATCCCATGTTCAAAAATGATGAAAAATGAGGATAACATTTTTTTCAAAAATTCAAAAAACGATGGGCTATAACCCATGTTTTTTGAAATTTTGAATTTTCTTCAAATCCTCAAAAATGATGAAAAACGGCGTGCTATAGTATGCCGTACGGTAGGGGCTATAGCCCATGTTCAAAAATGATGAAAAATGAGGATAACATTTTTTTCAAAAATTCAAAAAACAATGGGCTATAACCCATGTTTTTTGAAATTTAGAATTTTCTTCAAATCCTCAAAAATGATGAAAAACGGCGTGCTATAGTATGCCGTACGGTAGGGGCTATAGCCCATGTTCAAAAATGATGAAAAATGAGGATAACATTTTTTTCAAAAATTCAAAAAACGATGGGCTATAACCCATGTTTTTTGAAATTTTGAAATTTCTTCAAATCCTCAAAAATGATGAAAAACGGCGTGCTATAGTATGCCGTACGGTAGGGGCTATAGCCCATGTTCAAAAATGATGAAAAATGAGGATAACATTTTTTTCAAAAATTCAAAAAACGATGGGCTATAACCCATGTTTTTTGAAATTTTGAATTTTCTTCAAATCCTCAAAAATGATGAAAAACGGCGTGCTATAGTATGCCGTACGGTAGGGGCTATAGCCCATGTTCAAAAATGATGAAAAATGAGGATAACATTTTTTTCAAAAATTCAAAAAACGATGGGCTATAACCCATGTTTTTTGAAATTTTGAATTTTCTTCAAATCCTCAAAAATGATGAAAAACGGCGTGCTATAGTATGCCGTACGGTAGGAGCTATAGCCCATGTTCAAAAATGATCAAAAATGAGGATAACATTTTTTTCAAAAATTCAAAAAACGATGGGCTATAACCCATGTTTTTTGAAATTTTGAATTTTCTTCAAATCCTCAAAAATGATGAAAAACGGCGTGCTATAGTATGCCGTACGGTAGGGCCTATAGCCCATGTTCAAAAATGATGAAAAATGAGGATAACATTTTTTTCAAAAATTCAAAAAACGATGGGCTATAACCCATGTTTTTTGAAATTTTGAATTTTCTTCAAATCCTCAAAAATGATGAAAAACGGCGTGCTATAGTATGCCGTACGGTAGGGGCTATAGCCCATGTTCAAAAATGATGAAAAATGAGGATAACATTTTTTTCAAAAATTCAAAAAACGATGGGCTATAACCCATGTTTTTTGAAATTTTGAATTTTCTTCAAATCCTCAAAAATGATGAAAAACGGCGTGCTATAGTATGCCGTACGGTAGGGGCTATAGCCCATGTTCAAAAATGATGAAAAATGAGGATAACATTTTTTTCAAAAATTCAAAAAACAATGGGCTATAACCCATGTTTTTTGAAATTTTGAATTTTCTTCAAATCCTCAAAAATGATGAAAAACGGCGTGCTATAGTATGCCGTACGGTAGGGGCTATAGCCCATGTTCAAAAATGATGAAAAATGAGGATAACATTTTTTTCAAAAATTCAAAAAACGATGGGCTATAACCCATGTTTTTTGAAATTTTGAAATTTCTTCAAATCCTCAAAAATGATGAAAAACGGCGTGCTATAGTATGCCGTACGGTAGGGGCTATAGCCCATGTTCAAAAATGATGAAAAATGAGGATAACATTTTTTTCAAAAATTCAAAAAACGATGGGCTATAACCCATGTTTTTTGAAATTTTGAATTTTCTTCAAATCCTCAAAAATGATGAAAAACGGCGTGCTATAGTATGCCGTACGGTAGGGGCTATAGCCCATGTTCAAAAATGATGAAAAATGAGGATAACATTTTTTTCAAAAATTCAAAAAACGATGGGCTATAACCCATGTTTTTTGAAATTTTGAATTTTCTTCAAATCCTCAAAAATGATGAAAAACGGCGTGCTATAGTATGCCGTACGGTAGGGGCTATAGCCCATGTTCAAAAATGATGAAAAATGAGGATAACATTTTTTTCAAAAATTCAAAAAACAATGGGCTATAACCCATGTTTTTTGAAATTTTGAAATTTCTTCAAATCCTCAAAAATGATGAAAAACGGCGTGCTATAGTATGCCGTACGGTAGGGGCTATAGCCCATGTTCAAAAATGATGAAAAATGAGGATAACATTTTTTCAAAAATTCAAAAAACGATGGGCTATAACCCATGTTTTTTGAAATTTTGAATTTTCTTCAAATCCTCAAAATTGATTAAAAACGGCGTGCTATAGTATGCCGTACGGTAGGGGCTATAGCCCATGTTCAAAAATTATGAAAAATGAGGATAACATTTTTTTCAAAAATTCAAAAAACGATGGGCTATAACCCATGTTTTTTGACATTTTGAATTTTCTTCAAATCCTCAAAAATGATGAAAAACTGCGTGCTATAGTATGGCATGAATTGAACAAAGGGCATTGTTCAATTCATCAAAACATTTAGAGACAAACAAATAGACACTTATATGTAGTTAAAGCAACAGAGTTAAGCAACAGAAACAAACAACAATGGATTCTACAGTGTAAAGACACCAATTTAATTATAAATGTCAATAAAGTTGAATATCTAATAATATCAATTTAAAATGTATTATCCAATACAAATTTCCTTACCATTTTTAATGTTTTAGTTTTGTATTGCTATTTTTATTTGCTAATTGTAGATTGACCTACTTTTTGTTTCTTGTTATTTTTTATTTTATTTTCATGTGAAGTACTTTGAGTTGCATTTTATGTATGACATGTGCTATATAAATAAAGTTTAATATGTGAAGTACTTTAGTTGTCAAGGATGCAGACAGAGTTGAACCCAGGAGCAAAGTCACAACAAACTAGAGTATAATAATAAAGTATTTAATAAAGAATTACGAGATATCTTACACAGGGGAATGCAGGTAGGAATCAGGCATGAATCAGAATGACATCAAAGTCAACACATGAACAGGCAGGACATCTGTGACACAGGTTATGAACTGACAATGAGTGTTTGTACTGAGTCCAGTTTTATAGTGAGCAGGTTGATTGGAGAAGTGTTCACTGCTGGGCTGATTAGGTAGTTGACAGGTGTGTAAATGGAACTGGGTGTGCTGGAATGGGATATGGGAGGCCAGTGTGGAGACTGAGGGAGAGACAGAATGTGACAGAGTTGCATTTTATGTATGAAATGTGCTATATAAATAAAGTTTACACCACTGACTGTCCCTCCATATAAAATAAAGGCGAAAGTCACAAAAGAAAATTGATCAGTTACAATTCCAGACTATGAAGAATCATTTAATAAAGGAATACTTCCAGATTCAGTTAAAGATTAGCTACAATAATTGTGATATTAAAAGTTAAATGCTCGTCATATGACATAACAGAGAGGAATGGGCCGGACCCTGCGCGCGAAGAGATCTTTTGTATGTTAGCCTTCAGATAGTAAAGTTGAAAGAATCAAGAGTAGAACATAGAATCATGTTCATCAGAGTGTAACACCCAGGAATCGAACACAGGTCCCCTGCACTGAACATCTTAACCACTAAGCCAAAGCAATTGCCTATGGCTCAGTGGAGATATGAGACTTTTGAGGTCATCAGGCTGAGGCTGTGAGCCACTGCTATACAATAGCCTTCAGTTAATACACCTCTACATGTTCTAATCCTGTTCTCCTATAGCTCAAATTAAATAACTCATAAACTACGAAACATTTCAAAATAAAAAAGTTCCAGCATGTGTCTCCACAGTATGCTGAATGATAAAAAGTGTGAATGGAGTTTCTAGGTGAAAGTGATTTTTGACGTACCAATGTCGTATGCCCATATCGTATGGCATACTATAGCACGCCGTTTTTCATAATTTTTGAGGATTTGAAAAAAATGACGAAATGACAAAAACGATGGGTTATAGCCCATGTTTTTTGAAATTGTGAAAATAAAAGTTATCCTCGTTTCTCATCATTTTGGACCATGGGCTATAGCCCATATCGTACGGCATACTATAGCGCGCCGTTTTTCATCATTTTTGAGGATTTGAAAAAAATTACGAAATGACAAAAACGATGGGTTATAGCCCATGTTTTTTGAAATTTTGAAAAAAAAAGTTATCCTCTTTCTCATCATTTTGGACCATGGGCTATAGCCCATATCGTACGGCATACTATAGCGCGCCGTTTTTCATAATTTTTGAGGATTTGAAAAGAAAAATGCGGAAATTGGAAATTTCCGCAATTTGCAATTTCCGCAATTACCAATCATTTTTTTCCGCAATTTTCCGCAATTCCTCGGCAATATTCCGCAATTTTTCCGCAATACTCCGCAATTCCTCCGCAATTTTACGGAAAAACGGCGCGCTATAGTATGCCGTACGATATAGGCTATAGCCCATGGTCCAAAATGATGAGAAACGAGGATTTCAAAAAACATGGGCTATAACCAAACAAACTGGATGACCAACCTAGCTAAACGTCAGGCTGCCAACATTAATCACTGAATACAGTGTAAAATGTTCAAATGTTTAAAACTAATGTTGAAACCTATACACTAGAGGGTGTTGTGTAGTTAATTCTCATTTATTTATTTTTATACTGTAACAAAGCAACTGTCAACCCCAAACATGTATTATCATTCATTGTTAGACCATTCAATGTTTTATTTACAGTTTGTCTTTCTCTCTTACTGAGACATACGTTAGGATGTTTCAGTGAGGTTTAATAATCAATCAATGGAAATAACATAGGATATTTTTAAGTTCTTAATCGTATCACTAACAAAACATTTTCAAGGTTTAAAAAGAAAAAAAGTTTAGACATACATTTTTCAATATTAAGGTTATATACCGGTAATCAAAAACGTTTTAGTGTTTTTCCAATTATTTGGGGGCCCACTATTCCTCACGTCCCTGCAGCCCTGCTGTAAGCTCTTAAGTGTTTCAACCAGCAGAACATTCATGTGTTCAGTATCATTCCAATCGAGGCACATCGAGGTGATCTCAAATAAATATTATGATTATATACATACAACGCAGTAACTTCTCTGGTCTTTTAAAACAGTGGTTTCAAGTCAAGGACCCCCAGATTGATATGTATTTGGTGGACAGTGGTGCATCAGAAAATGAGTTTGTGCCAGGGATCCCCAGAACAGAAGAAAATGATTTTGTACTTTGAAAGCCAAAGTACAAAATAGGGTTAAAGTGGTTAAATGGCTTGTGACACTATTTGAACTAATTTGGCTGAGGACCCCCTGGAACCCCTTCATGGACCCCTGGGAACCACTATTAAAACTACATAACAACAAACCTATTTAACACCCATTTAGCCATAACATTTAACAACAATTAAATAAATCACAATACAATATATAATTAGGTTGATTTTTGTAAGACATTTACACATAACACTGGATGAGTATAGTAAAAAGATTTTGGACTAAATACAAAACATTAGACAACTACATCAGAACCAGTATGAATGGAAGTATGATCTCTATAATTACCATTAAAGGAGCACTTCACCATTCTTCGTATAATTGATCTTCACTAATGCTCGTTATAAGATGGCACCATTTCTCTCTGCTCACTTGTCTCAGAGGAGGACTACCAGTGACATCACAGGTATAGGCAGGTTTGGACATTTTAAACAAGATTTAAAACCTCTTTTTTTAATGTGTTTGATGTACACATTGTACAGTAAATGTCTTCAATTTCAGCATGTCAACTTTCAGGGAAAATAGAAAGGCATTAGTTTGGAATCCCAATTGATCATTGGTGGGGAGCTTTCTAAACGGTCCATGAGTAGACAGAAATGGTACCATCGTATAATGAGCATTAGTGAGGACCAATATGAAAATAAGGTTGAAAATGGGTGAAAAAGTGCTCCTTTAAGAGAAGCTGCCATTTCAAATACTTATATACTTCAGTTATGAGTAGGAGTTAATCATTCATACGGTAACATTAAAACATCCATATCCACTTTCAATTTTATGAACTTCAATATATTGCCAATTAATGGCTACGGAACATTTTGAATCTAAAGTTCATAAAAAGTAAATCACTCCATCGTCATCATTATGATGATGATTAATTATTATTATTATTATAAATTATTATTATTAAATTAGTTTGCTACAATAGCCTAGTGTAATAAGAACGTCGGTGTCATCAGATCAACTGACTGAACTGGCTCAGAGAACAATTCACATGAAATCACTTCTGACTGCTGACCAGATGAATGCTTAACAACATGGGTTAATGATCATGACCTCCATATGTACAGTACATTAATAAATGAAAAAGTGCATTGAACTACCATGAAGAGGGATGTACAGAAGACTAGTCCTACTCCTACTCTTATGTTGTTTTGTCTTTTGTCTCTTTTATATTAATGTGTAAATTGGGAAATTAGGTGTTGATCAAACAGCTCCGGTATCAGGCACACAGAGATGAAAATATAATCCCCAGATAATCTGTCCTATAAGCAAAATCGACTGGTGGAAACTGGTATTGCGGTCGATATGACCTTGGAAATATCCCATACAGTGGTTCTCAAACATTTTCATATAAAAAGGACCCCCATAGGCCTATAAGAGAAGATTTGTCATTATTTGGAATTGGTCAATCTGCAAGCTCAACCACCACGAGTGGTGAGTTTGTAGAAAAGCTGAAAAATAAAATAGGTTTTAAGACTTTTAAACAGTTCCATATTTTGATGGGGACCCCATTGGAACCCACTCAAGGACACCTGTGGGTCCCCGATTCCCAACTTTGAGAACGCACTGCATGGATACCTGCCAAAACTGTCAACGTCCCTATTGGTCAGCGTTAGCCTCGGCACCTAGGCTTTTATTTTTGTTCGCAATCGGCTCAAAAATGAAAATCTGGCATAGATAGGAAGTGGTCAAATTGTATTTCGCTAACCAATAGCAGTGCAGAGGCACATCGCTCCAAATTTGGTGACATTGGTGTTCTCTGCTGTTTTCTACCGGGTAGGGGGGAGAGGAGGAGGGGGGCGGGCACTCAGATCGGTGAATAGAATCCACCGCCGGCGCCTTTTACTCGTCGGCACCCGCCCCTCTAGACCTGGAATCACACAGGCTAGGTCAGTGTTAACAGCAGAATCTCTTCTTCGGTGAGGGCGCGTCGACCAGCTGGACGGTCTTCTCCTTCACTCTGTCCTCCTGCTCTTTGAGGATACTAGAAAAACACACCACCACACAGTGTTAATGTCGTCGACTGAAACTAGGTTCGTCCACCACTACCCCTTTTCACTGCCAAAAAACTAAATTAAAACAAAATTAAAAGTAACTCCAATGTTTTGGAAAAAGTAACTAAGGGCGCTTTCACACCGGACATGTTTGGTTCGTTTAAAACGAACCATGGTCCGCTTACCCCTTTGGTTCGGTTGGTGTGAACGTGCATCCGAACTCTGGTGCGGATCAAAGAAACGAACCATGGTCCGCTAAAAAAGGCCGGACTCGGTTCGCTTCCAAACGAACCACGGTGCGGTTCGTTACTGGTGTGAATGCATTCAGACTTTATAGAGGACCAAATACAGTACGATAGCCAAAATAGCTGTCGGGCGTCGGCAGTTGTGAGGCTGCATTAATAATTAGTTATAAAAGCATGTATTTTTTTACGGGGATCACTATTGATATGATAGCTGACAGTCTGATTTTAATAGTAGACACATACAGTATATGTCGAGGCGCAGCGCAAATGTAATGGCAGCGTACGAGGTTCACATGCGCAAAATGTACAAGTTATCGACATGGAATGGTGTATATTATGGTACACGATGTAAGCTTGTAGATCTGTTTATTTTAAGCATGCGCCGCCGCCACGCAAAGTTATGACAAAGCATGCGATGCATGAGCCTTCATGCGAGAGTTTCTCTTTCAACTCGTGTCCCCTCCTTTTTTTTATGTGTGTGTGTGTGTGTGTGTGTGTGGGCTGCACACATGAGGGGGAGAGACCCATATATTTATATGGGAGAGACGCAGAGACAGAGAAATATTTAAAATCATCCATGTCGCGCAGGCCGCACGTATAGAGAAAAAGCCAATGTTAAATAAGCTATACACAGGTGGTCCCAAATGATTCATTGATTGCATCACTATAGCAAAAGACGTAAAACTAGGTCAACTCAATTAGCTGCAGCGGAGCTGTTCTGACTTGAAGCTCAATAACCTACTAACTGACCACCTTCAAGTTTAAACCATAAGATGACATGGAAATGCCCGCCGATTTGATGCGCAGAAATAACATATATCTAATCGGGTCAAGGTGCACACATGGAAGAAAAGTCCTTTTTATCGGGGATACCTTGTTGTGTAGGCTATACTCCGTGAATGCATCAGCAGCAAGCACATTATTGTTCAAACACCTGCTCCTCTGTTCATCTGTTGCTCTTATTTGGCTAATAAAATAATTAATAAGGATGATGAATGCAATAGCAAGTTGTTGCTGTTAGCTTCTCTCTCTGTGTGACTGAAGTTTGCCCCCCCTCATGTTCTTTTCCCCCTCACTATTTGGTTCGCTTAACATGTCCACGTGTCATTTGTTTACATATTTGGTACGCTTTACAAAGTCCAGTGTGAACACCAAACGGACCAAAATCAAAATGCTAATATTTGGTCCTTGGTCCTTGATACGGACCTTCTAAGCGAACTTTGGGTGTGAAAGCGCCCTAAGGGCGCTTTCACACCGGACATGTTTGGTTCGTTTAAAACGAACCATGGTCCGCTTACCTCTTTGGTTCGGTTGGTGTGAACATGCATCCGAACTCTGGTGCGGATCAAAGAAACGAACCATGGTCCGCTAAAAAAGGCCGGACTCGGTTCGCTTCCAAACGAACCACGGTGCGGTTCGTTACTGGTGTGAATGCATTCGGACTTTATAGAGGACCAAATACAGTACGATAGCCAAAATAGCTGTCGGGCTTCGGCAGTTGTGAGGCTGCATTAATAATTAGTTATAAAAGCATGTATTTTTTACGGGGATCACTATTGATATGACAGCTGACAGTCTGATTTTATTTTAATAGTAGACGCATGTCGAGGCGCAGCGCAAATGTAATGGCAGCGTACGAGGTTCACATGCTGTTTATTTTAAGCATGCGCAGCCGTCACGCAAAGTTATGACAAAGCATGCGATGCATCAGAGGCGCAACACTGACCGAACGCTAGGGGGGGATATAGAGCGGCGCCGCAAAGCGGCGCCGCCGAAAAATCCGTCCCCCCCGTCCCCCCCACTACCCTAGGGGAGGGGGGGATGGGGGGGTCTAACCACCAAAACGTGGGGTTATGGTTAGGGTCGGACTACAGAGAGGTTGTTCCAGTGACTCAATGCACATACAAATGCAATGCCAATATGCTAAATTAACATTAGAACGTTTTAAAGACAGATTAATTATTGACGACAATGCAACCTGTGGGTCCAACGTCACTGAAAACTTTCATAATGGCAATTAAATTTACTCACGAGTGCTGATGTGAAATGGAGGATGTAAGAACACACTTTTGTTGTATTAGAGCAGGGTAAATATGAAGTTTTGCGCCAAGGTCTTGTTTATATTCCTCTTTACATAGGCTGTATGTTATTGTCGCAATTTGGTCCGTCTGAGATCTGAGTGAGGGGGTTTCTGACGGCGTCGCTTACTCGCTTCCCCTCTGTCAGAGGTGGAAGCTACGCGCAGCCGTCGGGAACCCCCCCAAACCGAGTGTCCCCCCCCCCCTCCAGAAAAGAGGTCTTTCTGCTACAGAAACTGTCAGACGAAGACCAAAAACACTAGCGGGGTTCCTATGTTGCGTTATATTTTTCAAAAGAAGCAACAGCTGTACCTATAGTCTCGTACCAGGCCCAAACTCATCTGGGGGGGACCAATGTGACGCTGGCAGGGGACGCGTCCCCCGCGTCCCCTAGGCTATTGCGCCCCTGCGATGCATGAGTCTTCATGCGAGAGTTTCTCTTTCAACTCGTGTCTTTCTGTCTGTCTGTCTGTGTTTGTGTGTGTGTGTGTGTGTGTGTGTGTGTGTGTGTGTGTGTGTGTGTGTGTGTGTGTGTGTGTGTGTGTGTGTGTGTGTGTGTGTGTGTGTGTGTGTGTGTGTGTGTGTGTGTGTGTGTGTGTGTGTGTGTGTGTGTGTGTGTGTGTGTGTGTGTGTGTGTTTCTGACTTGAAGCTCAATAACCTACTAACTGACCACCTTCAAGTTTAAACCATAAGATGACATGGAAATGCCTGCCGATTTGATGCGCAGAAATAACATATCTAATCAGGTCAAGGTGCACACATGGAAGAAAAGTCATTTTTATCGGGGATACCTTGTTGTTGTAGGCTATACGTCTCCGTGAATTGTATGCATCAGCAGCAAGCACATTATTGTTCAAACACCTGCTCCTCTGTTCACCTGTTGCTCTTATTTGGCTAATAAAATAATTAAGAATGAATGCAATAGCAAGTTGTTGCTGTCATGTTGCTGTTCTCTTCTCTCTCTGTGTGACTGAAGGTTGCCCCAAAAATTGTAGACAGTGATTTCCCCTCATGTTCTTTTTCCCTCACTATTTGGTTCGCTTAACATGTCCACGTGTCATTTGTTTACATATTTGGTACGCTTTACAAAGTCCAGTGTGAACACCAAACGGACCAAAATCAAAATGCTAATATTTGGTCCTTGGTCCTTGATCCGGACCTTCTAAGCGAACTTTGGGTGTGAAAGCGCCCTAAGTAACCGATGACTAAATTGCCAAATGAATATGTTAGTGTTAATCCGGGTTTACCTGGCTAGATGTGCCATGGCTTCCACCACGTTGTGTCCAGAACAAGCACTGCACTCGTAGAAAATCAACTGGCATTCCTGAGAAAACACAACATGATGTTAATCATGATAATGAGAATTATCTGAAATACAGATGAATCTCTCTGTCAAAGTAAATATGAATGATACTTGGGTGTGTGAACCCAGACCCCGACAAGCACTTGGAATTGTAGGCATCACGTTTTGACTCGGTTCCACAGATAAATACTGCGAGGCATCTGGCGACCAAATGGACCCCTATTTGTGGTTCCATTTGGTACACTCTCAGAGTTATGGGGGTCCTTGACAATGAAAAGTTTGAGAACCACTGTACTGGTGGACTAATGTGCCATATTACATAGTCATAGTGAATCAGTGTCATACATATTCTGGAGAAAACATTCAGTAATTTGGTCTTATGATCAAATAAAGAACATTATGTTATGTAAAAACTAAATCTAAAATGGACAAGGACAGGTCTTGCCGTAGACACATTTGTCTGCGTATGGACATAATTATCGATGACCCCTCATAGACACACAGAGACTGACCTTGGCTAGTTGTTCAGCGACTCCAACCTGGATCAGCCTGTCACTCTCCAGGTCTGTTTTATTGCCCAGAAGCATGATGGTTATGTCCTCACCTGCACTGTCCTAAGGACACAAGAGAGAGAGGGGGGGAGGGAGAGACAGTTAGTTATGTGCCTACCCCATTTGAAAAGTAAAACAAAACGTAATCACACAGTTTCAAAGAAAGAAAGAAAGAAAGTTGGACAGAACTTTTGGGGGAAATTGTTTCATGCTCCAATATTGAGCTCTCTCCGATTCTGGGGGAAACATTTGTCATCTATTTTGGTCGAAGACATTTGGTGTAGAGGGGGAAACAAGTACAGTGCCAACTCAAGTCTGTTTGACTAAGTAAAGCCTTAGCCTATAGAGCATCGCAGTCCCGCCCGGAAAAGAAAATCCCTGTTAAGTTTCCTCATATACTTTTCGGAAAGTATATTAAAGACGTTTACGCCGCGGACAAAGCCAACTCTTGTTGTGACAAATCATGACAATAAACACAATGTTTTGGGCCAAACAGAGAATTAGAAAGTAGAAAAAAACAGCAGGTTACAAGACTTTTTGTTGTTGTTTTTCTTCTTTGTAATTATTTGTTTGGTCCAAAATATTGTGTTTGTTGTCATGATTTGTCACGACTCAAGTTGGCTTCATAAGACGCTTAAAAGGTCTTTAAATAAATGTTGTAACTAGAAAAAATATTGTGACGCTGTATTAACACATTTGGCTGTGAACCCCCTGAAGGGCCATTGGGGATCCCTGGGACCTCACTTTGAGAACCAACTGTTATAGAGGGTCTAAGTGATTAAAATATCAATATGTGACAGACTGTAATCCTAATGGACACACATTGAATTCAATGCGTCTCACCTGCACACTGGTCAGCCACTGTCTGACAGACGTGAAGCTCAGCTCACATGTGATGTCATACATCACCACCACGCCATCAGCCTTGCGGAAGAACTGCTTGGTGATGCTACGATACCTGAACAGGAAGGAGAAGATGGGTGTCACCATCCTGACATCATGACGTTAAAAATCACACCAATGTGAAGTGAGGGGCGCTAAACGCTAATATCGACTCCTCATATGGAAACGACTCTGCTATCATGCACATAATGTTTGGATGGATATGTGTAAATACGTAGACCTGCTGTCCAAGTTAACGCATGACCACAATAATGGCTTAAATATATTTATCACATTAATCAGCCATTAAAAAAAAAGCATCCGTCATGGCTTCCTGGTCTGACGCAGATCCATAGAGAGAGAGAGAGAGAGAGAGAGAGAGAGAGAGTTGCAACACACTTTGATCTTGTCTCAAGCGGGGTGCTATGGGCTGTACCGCTGTAGTTCCAAACACTGGAACTTCCTCATTGAGATAGAATGAGAATTTCCACATTCCATTCTCTATAGGTCTGATCTGAACACTGATCCGAACCTCTGAATGACGTGTTATTGTAGACTGGACAGAACCAAACAGACTTTATTTCAGCATTAAAAGTAGAGTATGCATTGCAGCAGCCTTTAGTGTATTTGTTTATTACTTGCACCTGGCTTTTGATGCGAACAGTGTTATAATTTGATACCTTGTTGGTCCCCCTTTCGCCTCCCCCTCAAAAATGATGGAGCTTGCACAAAACAAATTTCACTCACTGTTTTACACCTGAAAACCTGTGATGTGACAATGACCAAATGGACCAGCTAGGGTCCATTTGGAACCCTTGCGGTCCCCGGACCTGATGTTGATGTTAGTGTCTCACCTCTCCTGTCCTGCTGTGTCCCATATCTGCAGCGCCACATTGCTGTTGTCCACTGTTATTGTCTTCACACTGTAGTCTATGCCTGGTCAAATAGAAAACACATTATATTTACAAATTATTATTTTTTTAAAGCTGATGTACAAGCGAGTGTTGTGTGTGTGTGCGCGCGTGCATATTGCTTACCCACAGTAGCAGAGGTGTCGGGGTAGAAGCAGTCGTCACAGAAGCGTTTAAGGAGGGATGTCTTTCCCGCACTAGAGTTCCCCACGAGGACAATCTTGAAGAGCCGGTCAGGGGGTGGAACAGCGCCCTCTTCCTGCAGCAAGGTTACAATTTTGTTAAAAGTTGCAGTAAAGCATTGGTTCTCAATGTGTGGTGTCCTTGAGGGGGTTCCAGCTAAAATAGTTAATAGTCAAGGGGGCACGGTGGCGCAGTCCGTAACGCTGTCGCCTCACAGCTAGAAGGACCTGGGTTCGATTCCCGCTGGGGCGTTCCCTCCTCCGTGTCATCAGTGCACATACCCTACCCTAGGTGGGGTTGGCAAAAGGGCCTTTCTGTGTGGCGTTTGCATATTCTCCCTGTGTCCCCTAGGGCAGGGGTTCCCAAACTTTTTTGGACCAGGTACCCCTTTTGGGGTAGATATTTTTCCAGGTACCCCCTCATCCTCGCAACACGGATAACAAATAAATGTATACGTCTAAATGTAGACGTTTAAATGTAGACGTCTAAATGTAGACGTCTAATGTATACAGACGTCTAAATGTAGACGTCTAAATGTAGACGTCTAAATGTGTACGTCTAAATGTAGACGCTAAATGTGTACGTCTAAATGTAGACGTTTAAATGTAGACGTCTAAATGTAGACGTCTAAATGTATACAGACGTCTAAATGTAGACGTCTAAATGTAGACGTCTAAATGTGTACGTCTTCTCTTATGGGGGTCCCTGGCATATCTTTTCAAATGGGGGTCCACGGGCTAAGTAGTGTCAATTTGGGGGTCCTTGACATGAAAAAGTTTGGGAACCACTGCCCTAGGGTACCCTCACAAAAAACATGCAGTAATCCTGGTCTATCTACTGCCTCCCCCTGGCCAGCCGGGGCAACTGATGGAGGGGAAAGTGGTTTGAATAACGTGTTCCACGCGCTAGGTCCAATTCAAGTGAAAATTAGTGGCTTGGACTCCTCATGCATAGAGGGAAGCATGAGGTCAGTCCATTGCTCCCCAGTGGGAGTGTAGCGCCCAGGATTGCATGATTAGATCATTGACACTGGGTGAAAGAAATGGGAGGATGGGTTGAAAAAAGTTAAAACAGAATGACGTGTCAGAATGAGCAGTGAGTAGCAACTCACTGTGGTGAGTGGCGTAATGTTGTAGTTTTCCAACTTTAGAAAACGACACCGCGGTGAGTTACTTATCACCTAAAACTGGAGTGTGAATGAGCCTCAAGTCTACAGGGTTCAAGTGGTTAAACAATCCATACATTTGAGGTAAGAAATAGGCCATGCAGTGGCTCAATCTTCATTGAAGGAGGTGTAAGGTAAATCGCCGTCCGAGTAGGGCGTGCATCTCACATGGTGCTCACATTAAGGCTGGTCTCCTTGCCAACGGGCTGGCCCCTCGGCGAGGTGGGGGGCCCTCCGTCCTCGGTGTCAGCCGTGCTCTGAGGCGGCTGGCGGGGGGCCGAGGCGGGACTCGTCACGATGTCGCTCATCACCAGGTCCATGCGTTCGTCCTCCGCCGAGGCCTCGTCGCATTCGCTAAACTCCGTCAGCGAGGAGGATGACAGCGAGCGGTAGCCCGGCTGCAGGAGCTGTGGCAGGTGGTCCTCCTCAATGGAGATGATCCTGGGCAGGTGACACCTGCACGTAATAATAATAACAACTATATTTATATAGCACCTTTCTAGGCATGAGCCACAAAGTGCTGCGCAACATAAAAACATAAAAACAAAAAATCACAAGACAAAAAAGGAAAATAAGATGATCTATCATAATAATCGTAATAAACAAGAAATAACCAAACATTCAAGAAAATGCAATAAAAGTAAAAAGGCAGGGAAAAACAAAAACAAACGTTATTTATAGGAATGCTTATAGGATTCTTTTCTGGTAGCGCATTCCAGAGCTTAGGAGCTCGGGTGGCGAAGGCCCGATCACACTTTGTGACATAGTTCACAGTACGAATTACGTACGTCGTACGCGTATAGGGGGGTTGTCACCATCATGGCATTTGAAGTTGACGAATTGCCCTAATGATGTGTCTTTGCCATTGAAAATACAATTACATTACCTTTTAGGATTTTTTTAAACAAGGGCCATAAAAATCTTTCCGTCGCACACAAGGCCATATAGTTAAAGATGGAGTGCCGTAAAGATATATTCAATATAAAATTCATAAAAAATTAAAAAAACAATCCCTAATAGAAACTATTCAAATTAGTATGCAAATATAATTGTAATTATCACAAATGCTGTACTTGCGATCAGGTAATGACTGCGTGTACCTTTGGGACGGGGGTTGGACGTCCATGGCCTCCTCCACCGAGGAGCTGAGGGTCTGGTAGGAGGAGTTCACTAGGAGGTTCCTCCTCTTAGAGTGGGGAGACCCCACCTCGTCTTCACTGCACACACACACACACACACACACACACACACACACACACACACACACACACACACACACACGAAAGTAACAATTACATTTACTCAATTATTGTACTGTACAGTACTGTACTTTCGTCCACTGATTAAAAGCATTACTGTACCTTTGGAAGACATTTTTGTCAGCGTGTTTCATGGTATTTGAAGGGGTCTTCTGGTTCCATGATGGTGTTTTCATATTCTTGGGTTTCTGTGGAAACAACCAGTTAACTTGTCATGTGGTTGAGGTATGAACTTTGGGATTTTAGGTTTAAAGCTGCAATCTGTGACTTTTATGACCTACCTGGGAGATAAACCCAGGTCCTGTGTCCATATTGCTACTGTTGAACCCTTTTTTTAAAAGGCTGGTTGGGCAGAGGATGAACTGCGCTTTGAGCTTCATACAGTACCTCGTGACAACCACTAGGTGTCCTACTAACTAGACCACAGGATCTAATGGAGGAGCAGGGAGACCAACAACCACCACCACCACACAGTTGTGTTAGTTATATTGTCTCAACACCGATTGATCGCAAATAACACGTTATTCATTAAAATAACTGTCAAGGATTGCAGCTTTAACAGAGCATGCTTTCATTTCATTTTGGTAATACTTTCATGTTTCTTTGAACGGACAAACACTGTAAGCAACCAGGTGCTCAGGAGGTGTGCAGGTATGAAAAATGTAAAAATAGTAAAAAGGTGCTCCTGGGATCAATCGGGTTAACACATCTATAGAACAAAGCGGAGATCCGGGCACACTTAAAAAGGAGGGGGGGAAAAACATGTCAGTTGAATAAAGTTTTCCTCCTTTTTAACATTAAGAGTGTGTCCGGATCTCCGCTTTGTTCTATAACTGTACTGTACATGCAGGGGATACTACTGTGATGACCACATACCTGGGAGTCTCTCTCATCTCGTAAATGCTTGTTCATTTCCCTGCAGGCAACAGACAGACATCAAATCAAAACCATTACAATGAAAACAAAAATTTTCTTTTAATTCAAGTGGTTCACTGTTTGAAGCTACAGGCATTTAACCACATGAACCCCTGTGTCACTATTCTGGAGGGTGAACATTTCTGCATTGCGACGTGTTGTCAGCTTGTAGATTGGCTACACAAAATAACACATTTCTAATAGACGACAACAATATCATAAGTGACCTGTTCTTCCAGAAATAACGTTAATGAGCAATACTGCTCCAATGTGAGTATGTGACGCTGCCGGTATTACCTACCCGGTAATACATGTTTTGGTTGTGGTGGCGCCACAATGATTCTGTCTATCACACTGTTCTGTGGGGTGACATTACAGAGTGTGGTGGATGTGTCCTGGGAAACTCCCAGGTAGGAATGAGTGTGAAGCACAGCGTCGCTGAAAAGCAGCAGATTGTATCATGAGCAGGAAATCTTCTTCAACTCTGGAAAACTGATCGGACAAGCTTTTTATGTGACCAGTTTGGAATGCAGGGACTTCCCTCTGCCTACTACTGTTTAGTCGCCATGAGGAACAGTTTTGAATTGTTTTTGTTCCTCTGTGTCAATCTTTTCTCAAATGTGGCCTGATGCATATCAAACATGGCTTATAAATAATGGCTTAAATATTTGTGTGTAAAGGCTCTCCTTTTGCACCTTGAGTACCAAAAGTACTCATTATGCAGACATTTTCAAATTGTATCTTCTTCTTTTCCTTTAGGCTTTTCTCTTCAGGGGTCGCCACAGTGAATCATCTGCCTCCATCTCAGCCCGTCCTCTGCCTCCTCTTCTCTCACACCAACTAACTTCATGTCCTCTTTCACTACATCCATTAAATCTTCTCTTTGGTCTTCCTCTAGGTCTCCTGCCTGCCAGTTCCAACCTCAACATCCTTCTACCGATGTACTCACTATTCCTCTTCTGTACGTGTCCAAACCAACTCAGTCTGGCCTCTCTGGCTTTATCTCCATCTGATGTACTCGTTCCTGATCCTATCAATCCTTGTTACTCCCAGAGAGAACCTCAACATTCTGCTACCTCTGTCTTTTCCTCAGTGTCTGTAAACCACAACATAGCTGCTCTCATCACCGTCTTGTACACCTTCCCTTTCCTTCTTGCTGATACTTTCATATCACACATCACACCTGACACTTTTCTCCACCCATTCCAACCTGCTTGCACTCGTTTCTTCACCTTCAAAAATCATTGAAAATAGCAGATCTACAAGCTCTGCTTTTCACCACTGTCCTTTTTGTACATCAGGTCTTACAGTTGTCAATGGAGTTGTACCTGAGCAGGTCCAGTTGTTTCAGCAGGCTCTCCCTCTCTCTCTGCAGTCCCTCAGTGACCCTGTACATCTCCCTGTGGAGAAGAACAACACATTGTCACGGTCCAGTGGAAACCTCATACAGTATGTCCAAAACTGGAACTTTTCATGATTCTAATCGAAAAATAGCAGATCTACAAGCTCACAGCGCGTCGCGATGTGACACATTGTGAGCTTGTACTGGCTATACCGGCTATTTTTGCTACTTCTGTGCGACACTGTAGTATGACAAATTTAAATAAATAAATCTAATATGGAGATACAAGGTTTCTGGCTAGTGATGACATTCTTGCATGACACCTGGGACTAATCCCAGGTTAGCACTAATGTGCAACACAACATGCTTCATTAGAAAATTATTATGAGAAAATACTAACTTTTATCAATGACATGATCAAAGCAAGTGTAGTACGCAGCATTTTACGGTATGATTGTCTGCGATGCTATCCAATAGTGGTGGACACAGTGTCTGGACAGTAGTATAACACATTTACTTCAGCACTGTATGCACGGAAAACATTTTGAGTATCTGTACTTTACTTGATTATTTGCAACACGTTTTGAGCTTGTAGATCTGCAATTTTCAATACTATTGATTGATTCTTTTCAACATACATTTTCAGAAGAAAAAAAAACTAACAAAGTACTTTAAAAAGTACAAATTTGACAGAGAAACTTTCACTTGTAGTCCAGTAATATTCAACCAGGAGTATCTATCCTTTGACTCAAGTGCTAGGGTCGAGTTCTTTGTCCTCCGCTGTGCAGTCCCAAGGACACTTTTTCCACCGGAGTTGAGTACCGGTTCGGTTAATTTTTCCCGCCTTAATAGAATTTAACCAGTTCAGAGTGTTTGCCTGAACATGAATTTAGAATACCCTAAAACTTGGTTTGGAACTCAAACCAAAAAATGTCCGCCAGTTCCATGAAAGCACCAAGGTTCCAATAAGATAGAAAGGAACCAGTTCTAGAACCAACGTTCTTTTGGTGGAAAAGGGGCCAAGGAGGACTCACTCACATCTCCCTCTCCTCTCGGAGGCGTGCAGCCTGCTCCTGCAGCACACCCAGCTGATCCTGGGCCAGGCTTAGCTCCTGGCTGGTGAGCTCCAGGTCGTGCGCCAGCTCACTGTTGGTTTGCTTCAGCTTGACGTTTTCCACCCGGGTCTCGTTCTGCTCGCTGTGCATCTCGTTGCACTGGTGCTCCAGCTGCACAAAAAAAAAACACCACGGTATTGAGGAGCCCTCAGTCTCACACCCACAAACACCAAGTCATGCTCTTTCACTTCTTTTGAGTTGCTTACCCCCTGGAACCAGACACACAGAGTCCTCTTCAAGACCAGTGTTCCCCAAACATGGGTCGGGCCCCATTTTTGTGGGTTGCAAGTAAATATTTTTGTATTGTTTTGTTTAGTTTTTCTTTTCTCTTTAATTTTTTTTAAAAATAATACTAATTATAATCTAGCATATTTCAAAAGAACTTCATACAGTTTCAAGAATAAGTGAAAAGAACATTTGTGCAAGCTCTCAACATGTCGCATTGTGAGTTTGTGACACGTTGTGAGCTGTACAGCTGCTATTTCCACTAGTTTGGGTCTCTTTTTTAAGGGAAGAATTGTCAAACTATTTTTAGAACATTGGATGAAAATGGTTTGTTTTACCCGTCTCTGTTTGTTCTGTAGCTGGTCCAGAAGTCTCTCCTTACTGCTCAGCTGGAGCTCCAGGTCTTGACTTCTAGACAGGAAGCGCTGGTGATCCTTCAACACAAACACCAGCGAGAAGAACAGCAATATAATCACTACTAATATATAATATATAATCTACCCTAGGGGACACGGGGAGAACATGCAAACTCCACACAAAAAGGCCCTTTCGCCAACCCCGCCTCGTGTATGGGCACTGATGACACGGATGAGAGAACACGGCCCCCAGCGCCCACAGCATCCCCAGCGGGAATCAAACCCAGGACCTTCTAGCTGTGAGGTGACAGCAATACCTCAGCGGTCCAGGCACCTTGGCCGGTAGCCCAAGTCTGGCAGTGTGCCGCCGGTTCGACTCCCGATCCCGACGGCCTTTACTGCATGTCACTCCCCCATCTCTCTCCCCTATCCCTATTTCCTGTCAGCCTACTGTCTATCCCTCTATAAAATATATAAAAAAAACATTAAAAAAAAAGAAACATATGTTTTAGAAGACATTTGTGACCAGATTTGACTGAGAGCCAGCCATCGCGCAACCTCCAGCTTTTCACCAGGAGAAAAACTTTTTCCCCCTTTTTTTAAATCCAAAATTACTGAATGGCACAGGCAGACTCTTCACATACAAAAGCATGTCTGAAATTAGTGTCAGAGCTGAAATTGACATGTAAATATGAAATAAATGCTTAAACATGTGTCTACAGTAGGCATAATGTAATGGTATAAGTGAACCTTTCAAGCCTGTGTTCTCAACTCGCTGTTTTCTGCAAGACATTGGGCTGTATTTTGCGTGTCTTAAGTAGCAGGTCTTATTCCCTAACTTGAGTAAACTAAAGACCTGGAGGTGTGATCAATGCCATTTGGCTATTCTGAGTGGCCAAAGAGCATTGATCACGCCTCCAGGTCTTTAGTTTACTCAAGTTAGGGAATAAGACCTGGTACTTAAGACACGCAAAATACAGCCCATTATCTCCAAAACTGGTGGGTCAAACTGAACAACCAATATCTCTATTTGAAGCTATGATTCCCTGCTTTCATATGACATGAAAAAAACGAAATTTTTAAAAACTCCAATGGCAGTCCCTCAGTCAAATTTAGTCACATCTGGTCACAGGTCTTAATGGGTTAGTCATACGATCTTGTTAATACTTTTCATTGATTCAATATTTATGAATTATACAGTATATCAGACAGGGAATACAAAAGAAGATGTACCCAACGGAGACATAGACAGTACCTGTAGGAGAATGCGGTCTTTTTCATTTTTTATTTGAAGCTCCATCTCCTCGTAAAGCCGGTGGATCTCATCGTCGTGCGTCGCTGCCTTCCTGCGTGGTTAGAATCACGTATCAAATACAAACAATAAGAAACACACATCCTGCCATGCTCACGTACCAGATTTAGGGATTACACTTTGTGTCGATGGCAAGAACCAATCAAATAACGGTTTACTTTTTAACCAATTGCATTGGCGGGGTCAGGTGAGAGCGGTAGCGAGTGTATACCAACTGCTCCTGCATGTGCAAGACAAAAATGAGTGCTTAGAAAAGATTATATTGGCCTGGGCCGTGGCTCAGCGGTCCAGTCACCGTGGCTGGTAATCCAGTCTGGCAGTGTGCTGCGGGTTCGACTCCCGATCCCGATGGCCTTTACTGCATGTCATCCCCCATCTCTCTCCCCATTTCCTATCAGCTATACTGTCTGTCCCCCCATAAAAAATATAAAATAAAGGTGAAAGCCACGGAAAACTGTGCTACAGTACAATTACAAACCTGAAGTCTGTTTTGCATGTTTATGATAATAATCTCATAAAGAGAATCTTATTTTGTTTCAACCAGTACTATCAAATGGGGGCCTAATGCATATCAAACTGGGGGGTTCCTGAAATTAAATGTATGAGAATCACTGTTAGAGGAATCTAGTCATTGTATGTTTATGTTGAACCGAACCTGACCTTTGCAGGGCACTCTCCATTTCCAACTTCTCCTGGTTGGCCTCTTTGATCTGTGATGTCACCCTGGCCAGAAACTCCTCAAAGTTAGACAGCAGGTGTGGCTCGTCTCTGCGCAGCTGAGCCCACAGGCTGTGCACCTCCTCAGTACTGTGGGGAACGGAAAATTTTGATATTGTCTCAGTGATACATTTCAGATGTTTATTATAACCAACAGCGCGACACAGACGATCGCAGAATGCACTGTGCGGTTGTGGGAATCTTGGGACACTGCAGGTTGCTGCACACGTGACAAAGTATGAATGCAAATAACATTACACACACACATTCCTGTAGTCCTAGACCTGAAATCAATAGCCGGAAAATAATGTTACTCATCATGTTTAGTGTGTTGTGAGTTGTGACACTACTATAACAGGATTCATGACTTTCAGAGTTGCATGGGAGCACGCATGTGCAGACAAAAAGATTCCAGCACGCACATTTGACGTAATCCTTAGCTTTTGACGACTGGAAAGTCTGGGTTTGACACCTTTTAAAAATGCACTTCCGTAACTCAGCAACTCTCTGAAGACACCAATTATTTGAACTAACCATGTGGCTAATAATAGTGCTGGTGTTTGTGAATTGGACTTTTTTGGTTCAGTTGCTCAGTCACCACCAACAACGCATTGCAGTGTGTTAGTAGCTTATAGATTTGCTATTTTCAAAATATCTTGAAAGAATTAGCAGACTGTATACGCTTTTTTCTCTACGTATAGCGAACAGTAGAACACACCACTGCATTTTGAGAACCAATTATCTATAGTCTTTCTTTTACCGTTTTTCTCCATGCTCACGCTCTCTACCCCCCACCCAAAACGACCTTTTTTCTTTCTTTCCTGAGAACAACGAAATTATGGAGCTTGCACACCAAAAAACAACCACAAATCTTCAACCACTGATTTATACCTGTAAACCTGTGTGATGTGACAATAAAACATATTCTGCTTCTCTAGCCAGACCATCGGACGTCACCAGGATGTACGTATTATCATGACATCCTCCTCCACGGTTGTTTGTGGTTTACTCTGTTGAGCTGCATGCTGTTTGCTAAAGGTGATTGTTGTGTATCTGATCCCCGTTGTCACGATAAGCCAGGAGCTTATGATAACAGTTTATAACAGGGTTAGCAGAGGCATGTTTGCATTGTCTGATGTCTGAGCAATGCAATGGCACCTAGGATTATTTATTCAAAGGTTGAGCCAGAAGACCGAAATTGGATGACCCTTTTCTAAGCCTACTGGCTTTTCTAAACGTTCCTCCCAGTTTCTATGATTTCTCTCTTATGCCAAACAACATATTGACAAAATAGCTAAATTAGCAAGCAGAGGGCTCACAATGCCTTTTATCACGATGCATGTGCGAGCTTGTGGATCTGCTATATTCACTATTTGCCATTTTAACTGGTGCGTCTGGTATTAGTCGACAAAGACATTGTTAATTGATTAGTCATTTGTTTAGATCCTTTTTTTCCAATGCTGAATTTCTGGCTAAATGATGAGCACATGTAAACTCTAGATATAACCTTTTAATTCTAGTATCAGCCTGTAGGCCAATATTGCCTCAACCTCACAAACTAAGGCTGAATGTTACATGAATGTAAGTTTATAGATGTACTAATTGATTATTATACAGGTAATCTGCGCTGCTTACAGAACTCGCCTATCGGCTCGTTCCTGCAGCAACGCAGGCGTGCCACTAATGGCCGAGAAGCACAACCTCTTGTGTAATATTGTGCTGAGGACAGCACTACAAATGTGAAACCTTTTGAACATTTGGCCAAAACAGGGACATCAGATTTAATATGGTAATAACTAATAACTTAAGATTTCCTCAGAACAAGTTTCTAGCCAACATAACTTTGAAATCTTAAGCAGAAAATGTAAGGATTGTTCTGTGCAAGCGGTCCCTGGTCTGTCCCCATTGTCTCGCAGGGAGGTTTGGCTTTAGAGTGGAAACTTTGTTGAGCTCTGTGTTTGTTTTGCACAGCTGGCGTCTGTCCCACACTAAGCCACTGAAACCATTGTGTCTGTGGACTTAACGGAGTACCGGTATGTTGACCAAAGTTCCAAAAGATAAACGGTGAACCTCACTGAACACATGCAGATAGTCTAGGGCCGGCGTTTCCCAAACAGACTCGACACCTATGGTCGTCGGCGACGCACGCACCTTGTTTACTTTAATATAGACACACAGACGGACAGAGATCTTGCGCATTTACAGTAGGATTAGCACCCAGGTGGTGTTTCGAGCCTGGTAGCTCTGAGAAAGAGCTACCAGGCTCGAAACGTCACCTGACTGCTAAACTCAACAAAAATACATTTCGTAGCTTGATCCAATTTGTGGGACTCTAATCTATTTTGATGTATTTTTTTTCTTCTGTCCAGCACCTGGTATTTTTTAACTTGTTATGTGCGTGCTTCATTTACTCATTTACACGAACACACTCACTCTTCGAACACGGTGCCGGCACCCAGACTCTCCATCAGCATGCAGAAGTGCTTGTCCTCGTCATCCTCCCCGCCCGCCAGCCTCTCCTCCCATTGGCTTTGGTACAGGGTTTCTGGAGGGTTCTCGCAGGGGCCTGTGTCCCCCGTCCCCTCCTTTGACGAAATCTTTCGCCCATATAAAAACTCGCCTGTCCAAACAAACAAAACAAAGACAGCTTTATATGATTGTTTAGAGCACAAAGGATTTGGAAATTACATTATAAATCTCTTTTACTGCTACAAGTATGAACATATTCGTTCAATATTGTTTTGATGATTTCATAAATAGTTAAAAGAGTGTTTGGACAACATAGAAATTATTATGTAAATAGATAACAATCTTTTACTCAAGGGGGTCACAAGTAGATGCTATTATTTGTGTGTGGTCCAGGCCTATGGAATTCATGTGCTACATTTATTTATTTATTAGCACATGCATTCTGTACATTCCATAGGGCTGGATCTCACATCATCAACTAGCGTTTTCTCCATTGAGTAAAAGAAAAGGAAGCTTAGAGAAGGAATGGACATGGTCATGTGACTGGGCTGCGTCATGACACTTTCATGGATGCTTTCATGGGAGCCAAACTACAACTGGAAGTTTGGCAGAATGCACTGGAGTCAATGAGAGCTCAGTGACCAGCTCATGAACAAACACTATTTCTGAATGACCGAGACCTTTTGTAAAGTAATCGCTTCTGGAAAATAACACATCTAACACATTATTGTCTGCTGTGTTGCTTTTCGATGTGTACACTATAATTATATAGAGGCATGGTATCTAAAGAGCACAAAGTACCTTTCTGAAGTATCACGAGACTTCCCACCGTTTCCTGTTTGGCAGCCAAATCTCGTGATACCTCCGAGCCAGAAACGATAACTGCTGCCGTTTATATCCTCAAATAAAATTATATACCGTGCACTCTGTGCACATCGAAAAGCAAGAGATTAGAAAACAACCTGTAATATGTCTTATGTTATATTCCTGAAACGATTATATGGCAAATTGTTCAGAAATAATGTTTTGTTATGAGCTGGTCCACCCGGCTCCATTCACTGCCATGTATTCATTGAACTTCCGGTGTTGAGTTTTGGCTCCCATGAAAGTGTCCATGAAAGTGTATTTTACCAAGATTCCTTGGAAAAAGAATTTCTAAAATCAATACAAATATTTAAGGTGTTGTTATTTTTAGTTATAGACGGCAATTATAATGTGTTAAGGCACATAAGGCTTATTAGCCTGGGATACCTTTATAAGCTATCACAGTATAACCCAAGTGTCCTGTATCCAGCCTGTGTCTTCATTACTTCCAATTCATGCATTTTCACTCTAACCTTACTTATACATGTTCAATGCCAAAAAAGACAATTCAATTATTATTATTATTATGACAATTAATCATCAATTAAAATGACACGATCGTGACAGTCCTAAATGCAAGGTACATGTATGCGGTGGTGTTTTTTGAAAAGAATATTGAAAATGTTGAATAATGTATTTTTCTTCTTTTAATATTCTCTTCTGGGGGTCCCTGGCACAAAACATTTTCCGGTGGGGGTCCGTGGCCAAATACATATCAATTTGGGAGTCCTTGGCAATGAACAAGTTTGAGAATCGCTGCATGTATGTTTTGAAACAGAAGGTGAATGTGATCATACTGAAGCCAGAGGAGAACTCGTCCAGTGTGAGGTAGCCGTTGCCGTCATAGTCCAGCTTATCGAACACATCCTCCAACTGTTCAGCGCTGAGCGGAAGCTGTCTGTTTAGCCTCTGGTGAACAGGACACACAAAACAGAATGGTTACTGTAGGGCAAGAAACCTTATACTCTTATATCTCCAGGGGTCCCCAGCATAATGTGTAAACAGCATCACAACATTTTTTAACAACTTTGTTTATGTTTGATATGCTGGCCATAAAAGAAAACAGTTCTATTTACTTATTTCTATGTTGTTGTCCAAACACTCTTTTAACCAGCCTGCTGTCACTATTTTGGGCATTTAGTGCAATATATTTCAAATATTAGACAGCAAATGTAGCTGGTCTATAAGTTCACAATGTGTTGTGACCTTAGACTTAGACTTGGAAACCCTGAGGTGAAATGGACATAGTGGCCAAATTAGGTATTGCAGCGCTGGGCCAAACACATGAACGAGCTGGTCCGTTGACTATCATTGCGCACGTTCATGATGACACGTGAACGCTGAATGCGTGCAATGATACTCAGCGGCCAGTGCGTTCATGAGTTTGGCCCAATCCATCCCAGAATGCACTCTGTTCCTACCCAGAAGGAGGAGTGAAACGTAATGCAAGTGGATGGGAGGAGAACTCGGGTGCCGTCTCTATTCATATATACTCTAAATTGTGACTTGTGAGTTTTACCATGCGTTAGCATATCGTCTGTCGGGTAACTTCAACTGTTACTTTTCAGGATTCAAATTCAAAAATAGCAAAAGCTGCAGATGGACAAGCTCAAGACATGTCGCTCCACGCTGCGTTTTGAGTTTGTAGATCCGATACTATTGTGCGATTCTGTAGTATGATCAAGTACGGCATTAATTTATGAAAAAATAAAAAGTTTGAATATAGGGATAAGAGCCAAGGTTTCTGCCCGACATCAATGATATGTTATCACGTTACCATGCACGACCAACTGACGTCACATCCACACCACAGTACTGACCAATAACAATAGTTTTACACACCACCGTTGTCCAACATTTACAAGGCAGTGAAGCTTTAGGTTTTATGTATGTGGGATTGACACAGCTACAGCTGTAAACTGAGCCCACGCACAGTATCCAGGGACCAGACAATGAAAGGACCACAAGCTGTGTCTGCGTCAGGGGTGTGTGTGTGTGTGTGTGTGTGTGTGTGTGTGTGTGTGTGTGTGTGTGTGTGTGTGTGTGTGTGTGTGTGTGTGAGTGGCTGGCCAACGTTGAAGCCACCAAGACGTAGTGGTCAACTGGAACTGGAGGCATTTAGCACGAGGAAACCCTGTTAAACCCAGCTGGGGTTTAACATTGAGCGCTCGGTAGCACTTCTGCGGAAGTAGAGCGTTCTACCGGGTGCTTCAAAATGCCACTGAGCAACTTCCATTGAAATGAATAGCGGGGGAGTGGGTCCGCACTCTATCCTTTATGACTATGATCTAGTAGTCACTGGAGAGAGGAAGTGATGTTACTGAGGAGGAAGTGATGTCACAGAAGAGGAAGTGATGATTCTGAAAGATTCCTAAAAAAGATGTGCTGTGATTGGCCAATAGTCACTTTGAGTGGCAGTGCGCCGTGCCGCTGCCATATTGGAGCTCAATATGGCGGCCGCCATACGATGCCCCAGATCTGGAGGAGGTATCTACCTTTTTATGTCCATGCTGTACAAGGTTTCCATACAAGAGAAAAACATTGAAATATACATACAAGCAATACAATCGAAAACAAATTGATGAACAAATAGATTCACCTTGCAGGTAGGCCTACTGTAACTAACGTCTGTGACCTACTTACAGTGTATATGCAAACTGATACAAATTAGCATTGCAATAGGACTTTAAACTCAAAGCAGTTGTCCCAAATACACTTGATGATACTTATCTGGAAAGTGGCTGGATGTGATTAAAATAAGCTGTGCTAGATTGGTATAATGCCTCGATTGTTTTCTATCCTGAGATTAATGAGGCTTGCAAATGGATTTCTGACTTTCAACTCACTAGATCCTCTTTAGCACAACAAGGCACAAACAAAACACGAGAAAGTAGTTGGTGCTGGCTGCACATATTTTAAAATGAATCATTGTAATTTGTCTTTTGTTTTATTAAAACATATAGAGGCCAAGGGGGATGACCAGAGATGGTAACTAAGTACATGAGTAAGTACATTTACTCAAGTACTGTAGTACAATGTTGAGACATTTCAAAAAAATTGAGATAAGCAAATAAATGTGACAAGGAAGGAAGATCTATTGTGCTAAAGGGAAATTGGAAGATCAAGTAGTTAGAAAGTGAGAAATATTTATTTGAAACATTAGTTCAAATAAATATAATATAACTACCAATATGTATGACACAGGGATTTACCGACGGAATAAAGGTTATATATCTTATCATCTGAATCTGATCATCTATATCGATACAGTCGACAAACGGACACAGACTGGCTGTAATACAGGATTTCTCTGGGCACAGTCACAACCCAGTTCATACTGTATGATGTCTAGTCGGCGACAGAGTCAAATATCAAACCTGCTAGATATTTAGAAACGGTCTGGAAATTATCGGCGAGCGCTTTTATCGGCGCTGGATCTTCTCACAGCTCCTTTCACGCACAGCGAGCAAAAACTCGGCAATCAAAGCTCGGGAGTTTTGTCGGCGAGCGCCAAAAATGCTCCCCGACAGCATAATCGGAGCAAATATCGTGCAGTGTCAGTGTGTACGAGCCATAAGGCTCGTACACACAAATCTACAAGCTCACAATGCTTTGTAAATTGGGACAGTCTGCAAGGCATTATTTTTAAATACATATTTTGCAAATAGAGAACTGCAATATTTTGACCCAAACATATTTTGAATGCAATGCCTATTCCATTGTGGTATTGCTACTTTTACTTAAAAATCTTCCACCCTTCAGTACGTTGCTGTCGGGCAAAAACCTTGCATCACCATTTTTCTTCTTAAATGAATGCCTTACTACTTCATCATACAAAAGCCTAGCTATTAACTATTAGCTGTATACACTAATTAAAAGAGGTTTGCACCAAACAGCGACGATGGTCCACTAGCTGACAAATTTCCAATCCATTATCATAACCAGTGGGATCAAAGCTGTGCTTCTATTGAGATGTTGTATACAGACAACGTGGGCCCTACAAGTGCCTCATGAAAAGGAAAGAGCCACGACAACACAGATGAATATCTGAGAGCCCGGGCGATGATGAATCTGCCCAATAATGCAAACGGCTTCATCTCTTTCATGGTGTAACTGAATAGAGTAGCATTCATCACATCAGTGCACGTGTCCAGTGTTACGCAAGGACCATGGCGGAATAGGTGGATGTATATACCCCTCACGTGTGTCCCACAGAGTTTTTATTTTTATTTTATTTTTGGAGCTGCCATGGCTTTTCTATGAAGGCGTGTTTCAATACATCGTTCCTATTCTTTGAGACACAGTTACGGGTATTTGAAGGGGGTTGGGGGGGGACTACTAGACGGCACTTCTTAGAGCAGTGATTCTTTTTTCACTTCCTCTGCCAACCTGGGGGGGGCAGCGGACTGACCTCATGCTTCTGAGAGCAGTGATTCTTAACATTTTTTATTTCAGGACACCCAGTTTGACCCCAATTTACACTGAAAGTCCTCAGTGTTAATTTAACTCTGATATTGTACAAATGGAACAAATTCGACCCTTTCATTTGTACACTACAGGGTGCGTTCCCATCCAAGTCAATGCAAAGATGTGACTTGGCTCCACGTTGCACGGAGCGAGCGCTGCAGGTATCAACATTGGTGATCCCTGGGCCTGAATCCAACGCTAGAGAAATGTTTGCTCAAAAGCTAAAAGTGTTTTTTTAACACCCACCCAAATTCACACACACACCAACCCAGAATTGGAACTGGTACGTACACTATCAAATTGTAGCCGATAAATGGATACTCTCGTCTGATTGGACGAAAATGGCAGCCCACCTGAAATCTTATTTTCGGTTTACTAAAGAGACTGGAGAGACAGGGAGACCTCTGTTACTGAACAAACACTCTCAATGACTACTATCTGAATATATTGCTTTAATATTTTCACAAAAAAGGGACTGGGATATCCCCCTTTTTTGTCTTCCAGTAAGGAGAGAGAACTCAACAAAGATCCATCCGAATTAAATTCCACAGTTATTGTTATTAATTTTATCCTCAATTACATTCTCTCTCCTAATATGAAAATATGATTTTTGTTTACTAAAGAGCTTACTGAACAAAGCAATTCATATCACAATATAGATCTATTTAACACTTATTTCACAACGAGAACAACAAGAAGGACTTACATGCAACTGCATGTCACGTCACGTTAAAAAAGCAACTTTCACTTACATTTTTTAACCAGGAGTTATCTATACTTTGATTCAAGTACTAGGGTTGAGTACTTTGTCCACGTTTGTCCACCACTGTGACTCACCTGCATGTCCCGTCGCGTGATGAAGCCCTTGTCCTCCACGTCACACATCTGGAAGAACTCGTGGGTTTTCTCCACCACAGTGTTGTGTCCTCCTCGCTCCCTCTCGCCACCTCCATTGGGGTCTTCAGCACTCCCTCCTCTGCAGTGCCGTGGAGTCCGGGCCGCTGCGGTGCTGCCAGGACCGGTGGGGGTGGTACCGACACGGCCGCCGGTACCACCGGTGAATGCCGCCATTACTGCTGCTGTGTGTCTGTGTAGGCGAAACGGGAGTCTCTGGGTTCTATGCAGGGTTATTTATTTATAGTTAAATAAAAACTATAATGAAAACTAGAAAGAAAAAAAAAAAAGTTTTAACAATAATAATAATAAACAAAACTGTTCTTAAATGCCCTTTGTTTTAAGTTTTGTTACAAAAAAATAGCAGATCTACAAGATCACAACTTGTAGATTATTACAAATTTTTACGATTTTTGCTATTTTTCTGAACTTGTGGAATCTTGCCCCCTCCATATTACAATAAAAAAAAAAATACAACTAAACTAAAACTAAGAAAAATTGAAAGTGAAGTGAAGAAGAAAAAAAACAAAATTATCAAACCAATTTCAAAACTGGAATTGAAAACAAAAAAGTTCAAAATGAATAAATAAATATATTAAAAAAAACTAAAGAAAAATGCCCAAATTCTAACCTTGGTCGTTGTCACATGAGCCGGGTAGGGGACGTACGTAGCAGAGGAGTGCAGGGGACCGGTGGAGCTTCAGGCTGATGCACATCAGATGTGTTCAGCGATTGTCACACCGCTTCTCATCTCTTAGCAACCGGCTCGTTTGATTCATCAATGAAGCCTGGTGAGAGAAACCCCCGGAGACCCGTAAAGAAGACCAGCAGAGGAGGGTTTTAACCAGAGCGGTGCCCGTTGGGCACTGGCCTATACTTGGAACGATGCAAGTTGGAAATGAATGCCCCCACCTTGTTATTATGTCCGTGTCCCTTTCATGCCCACATATGGAGTTCTTTGTCAGGCATGCCCAAATATGGAGTCTATGCAGACTCTGCACTGCACTCCCTGTGGCGGTGTGTGTCAAATTTGACGTCAGTGGGGCGAATGGTTCTCGAGTTACATGGATTACAGACATACGTACAGAGACATTTATAGATAAGATAGATACGCAATTTAAAATAGTAGTAGTAGTAGTAATACAAAATGAATGGTTTGGGACATACAAGGTATCCAGCGATGAGAAGCAATCAATTTGGTTTTCTTTTCTTTTTTGTTACAGAATTGAACACAAAGAGATCAATAGAAAATATATGTATACAATTATGGACAAAGATATATTAAGATATCCAATGTTAGAACAGGAATATAGTACAAATTTCCTTGTGGCCCAGACTGCCTGAATTGAACACAAGTGAATACTGTTAACTGAACAACATTGGATTGGATTAGTAAAATAAGGCACTGCTTTGCATAGGCTTCACTTATCTCCATTCTCTGCTTAGTTGCTGGGTGAAAGGAAGGTGTCATTTTGGCCACAGCACTGCACTTGTCACACTCACAATTAATACATAATCACAATTATTTGAGATAATCACAATTATTGTAGATCATTATTATTGTGGATTGACTATTTCCACTGTTTTCCCTTTTTTCTTTTTCATGTGTAAGGTAATTAAATGTCATATATTATCTGCCCTGTGCAACTGTTGTTTACCAAGCCTGTCATTTGTATTCATGTTCAATGTGAGATTTATGTTCAATGACAGAAACACAATGAAATTGTTAATCTTGAGTAAATCAACAAGCAAACTTTCATAATCGTGATTTGTGACAGCCCTAACCGCAGCTGTACTCTGTACTCTTATTGAACAGCACTTTAAGAACACTGTACCCTACCCGTTACTACTTTTGGTTTTATATATATCTCGCCTCATGGCAGCCTCATCCTTCTCTCTCTGACTTTGTCCGTGACCCGTGGTAGGTCCCCATAGAGGTCCACGTTTCTGATGCGGTCCGTCCATGTGACACCTGGTGCCATTCGTAGCATTCTTGTGTAGACTCCATCCAGGGCTTTTTCCTGTCGTACTGTGAGGGTCCATGTCTCAGCCCCATACAGCAGTACTGACTCCACAGTAGCTATGAACATGTGGTCTTCTCCCATATCTGATTTCCACACTCTCCTCATCCCGTGCAAGGCTTTCCAGGCAAGTGCTCTCTGAACCTTTTGGGCAGAATTTCCAAAAGTGCTTTCAGGACTCTTACCGGAGCCCTCGTTCAGCTCTACTTTGACTATGCTTGCACTCCTTGTACTCAAACATCCCAATGTCACTAAAAGCTAATATAAGCTTAAAAAACAAACTGATTCGACTACTTCTCGGCCTGGGGCCCATGATCCACCTTTTTCCCACAGATTTTGTAGGCTTAATGGGTGGCTCAGGCTAGAAGACAATCAATTAAAAATGGGATGCGATTTCAAAATAGTCAATGTGACTTTGCCCTCAATGTCCGCATATCTGACTAAATAGCTCCAAAGAATTAGCGACACCCACAGCCACAATACTAGAGGGAGCGTAAACAACAATTTGGTAACATCCACCTATAGAACAAACATGGGTAAATTATCCTTCTGCTAGAGCAGTGCCCGTGTTGTGATGTCAGAATAGGACAGATCCATAATGGAGATACAGGGGTGATCAGGTCCAGATCCCGGGCAGAGGCTTTTGTGCTGGTTCTGGACAACTGGAAATGCATGCCCCACCCAGTTATTATTTATGTGAATGCTAACGGTTCTCAAGTTACGTGGATTACACACAGACATACAAAGACTTGGTGCATTTATAGATAGATATAGCACTGCCACCCAATTGTGGAACGCCCTGACCCGGGCCATCCCTTAAAATATGTAAATCACTGGTTTCCTTTAAAACAGCCCTGAAAATCACCTTTCAGATCTACAAGGTCACAATGCCTCGTCAAATGGTCCCCCCAAAAATAAAATTGGGATGCACAACAGCAGATAATTATTTGTTTATTTGAATGATTGCTCTTTTCTCTTGCCCCACACCCCCTCTTCTTTCCTTTCTTTCCCCCCTGAAGACCCCTGTTTGAGTGTAGATTGGGGTCTGAAAGATTACAAAAATAAATAAATAAATCCTGATGCATATTTAATTGGGGAAATTCTAAAAAATGGCAACAAAAAAATACGGGAAAGCAGCTTTTTGCTTCTATGGGCCGTCTGCATGGAACAAACTCCCACTGTACCTTCGTCAGGCAGCCTCTGTAGACATTTTTAAAGCTCAGCTCAAGACCCACTTCTACAACATTGCTTTTAATTGAGTTTTAATTTGCTGCATGTGGTGTTTTTATTATTATTTTATTTGTTTTTATTTGTTTTTATTTATTTTTATTTATTTTATGTTCTTATATTCAATGTTGTTCTTTGCCATTGTTTTATCATTTTTACTACTTATGTTTTATTGTATTCTATTTTTGCCCTGTGAAGCACTTTGCGCTACATTTATGTATGAAAGGTGCTATACAAATAAAGTTTATTATTATTATTATTAAAGGTTGAGAATCACTGAGCTACAGCACTGAACATTGGCTTTAGAAGACTGGATTTCAATGACCCATGCAAAGTTCAGGCAAAACTCCATGCGAAAATGCAATACACCTGTTATGCTGTAAAACGAAGAGTCTTGTAAAATGTGTGTTTGTGCCAGTTTACATAACTGGGTTTTAGTGCTCCGTGACATAATGAAACACAAGTCCTTTTTCAAACAAAGCCTACAGTCATATCTCATTCTTACCACATCAAATAAACTGACTTCCTGGAGTGGTTATCAAGAGGCCATTTCCACATATATCGTTGCTGTCAGGCAGAAACCTTGTATCTCCATAGTGGGTTTTTTGTCATTAATTGTTGTACGATTAAACTTTGTCACAGTCAACAGTGTCAAGTAGTGAAAATAGATCTGTTTTTGCTATATAAAAGAAAAATGTTGAGGTGAAAGGTGTTAAGTGCATCTGTGGATTTTATAAATATTGGATCAATCAAAAGAGCTTGTGGCTAAAGAACAGCCTAACTACGTTGGATCCATTGGGACACCGGTTTTCTTTTTCCTGAAAAGTCGACAGTACAATACAACCCAAGCCTCTTTCTATCAGTCTATTGTTAGTCCTAAAAGTTATCACATCAAACTGAGCGGCAGAAGGCTGTCCTAATGTCCTATACAACAGCCAATAGTTTGCACTGCTTGTTTGATTACCTTATTATTTAAAGTATATTTGATTGCTGACTTGATTGTTCCAAACATATGATGTATGTCTTGTCAAAACACTACTGTAGTAGCTACCTGTTAAGTAATTTCTACCACCATGCCACCACCACCAACTAGTTAAGATAAAGAAAATAGTGTTGTACGGTCTCCACTATTTGAAAACGTTATAGTTAATTTACAGTAGCCTATAAATCATATTATTAATGCAAAACCAGTACTATTCTATAATATAGGCTACTTAAAATACTTTGTAAATAATAATCAATTATTTAAATATATATATTTTTAAAAGGGTATTGATGAGCACTTTTACTAAAGTCTGGGTACTTTAAGTAGCATACATTCTGATGCCAATAGGAAAAATTAACTACTTTTACTTCAATCTGCGTACAGGCTATACTTCTATAATTTCTTTACTTCACTCATACCAGGCATATTACCTTTACACCACCACCAGGCAGCACCAGCAGACAGACACATCATGCTTGACTTGTGTGTGATAAATACAACAGTAAGGCAGCGTGACAGACAGTCAGGCAGTCATCCTAACAACATGCAGCACCAGTTGCACAAAACACACGTGTAAAACAGACAACTTCCTTCCTTAAACTCTTCAATGCAACTGACGCGTTTTGTTTTAAGAAACTTCCTGGCAAGTTGGCAACAACAGAAGACAGAAAAGACAATGCCAAAGAAAACAAAAGCAAAAACATACTTCCTGTGACCATTTCACTCTTTTCTTTTTTAACACAGCGATAGCCAGGCTACACCAACTAAGAAGAAATCATGATGATGATAATAATCAATGCTGTATGATGTTCACTCACTTGATCCAGACAGAGGAGTTTAATTGAGCTGCTCTGCAGACAATTAAAACGCAAGACGCGCACCTCGATCCGCGCAAGCACTGAAGTAACTGTCACCAAAGTTATGCTCAAGTAGAATTCGCTCATCTGAAGTGTCGCATCGTGAGTCACGCCAGCTGTTTACAAAGAAGCAGCAGCAGAGCGAAGTACAGGAATGAATGTGACTGCATCATTATGTGTGTCTCTCTCTGTAGTCTGTACTGTAGCCACATCTCACATTTCTGTCTCCTCCTCCACTGCAAGGCGTGGGTGTTACGGTGTAACTGGTGACCTGCCGAAATATGTGACTACCTTGTGTGTGGTCACGGGTGGTGTGAGAACTGTAATCAAAATGTGAACGTAAATAGCCTAGTCAAACACCGGTGAATGGAATTAAACTCCGATCAAAACGAGCCATAGGCTTTCTTGGGTTTGGTTTTAAATCCTCTTAGCAGACCTTGTATTGTAGGCTTATATGGCAAATAAACCACACGCAGCAATGACACCGGCATGACGACACGCATCATACACTACCGCGGGGACCCCCCTTATCCGCGGACCCCCACGCAGTATTCCGCGGAGGTCCGCGACAGTCTACGTGGGGGTCCGCGACGCACGGCGGTCCCCGCGGACGTCGGCAAAGAAACGTGGAAAAGTGTTGGTACAGTCAGCCTGGCTATCAACACCACAATTAATCAAAACCTCTATAAGATATTACAATTTTAAAGGGCATTATCACTGTATGCCAGGCAGTCAGAAACTGTTCCTAAAAGAAAAAAAAAAGTTTAGTAGTGTTGGCGCCATCTACTGGCTGAGAGCAGATAAGGATTTGCCTAAATGTACATTTGGCATTTTCCAGGATTACTTTTGGTTCCATTTGTACACTCAAGAGTTACATCCTCAGGAACCCAGATTCCACTTTGAGAACCTCTGCTCTTCTAAAACAGCATCTAAATATGGAATCATGCCATATTTTGTCCTGTAAAATAGTTCTGCTGATTGGATAAACTTAAGTATCACAGCCTGAAAATGCCCTTTCCTTTTACTAGAGCTGGAGAGGTCTACATGCTCTGACTGATAAATGAGTTTACAAACACCTGCCAGAGATGACAGATGACTGGATTAATTTATATTCCTGCTCCACACCTCAGAGGAAAATATTGTAGTACAATTGACAGGTTAATCATCATTAAGATTAATATCACAAGCTCACAATGTGTCGCTTACCTTACTTATGTCACTCAGGAAAACCATATTTCCGTAATGAGACCTTTGCTCGTTTGCTGCTTACATTGTCTGAGCACCTGGCAATTATCTCTGGTTGTCAACCCTATAATTCAAATACTTTAACCTCTGAGCAAAATGCCTTTAAATATTTGTATTATTTGCCCTTTAATCTCAGACATACACAAGTCTAAGGTTTAGATTATTATTTGGCACAAATCTTTGAATATATTCTTTGAATTTCTTTCACAGCAAATGTTTTTAACTCATCTTTGCTTCTGGGGTCCTGGAACAACATATGTTCAGATGGCATGGGGGTCCACGGCCAAATACAGATCTATAATTCCGGGGGTCCTTGTCATGACAACCATGTCAACCCATTTAGTCCGAAAAATGTTCGGACTAAATGGGTTGACTGCAACTCGGGGAGGAGGGCGCTCTCCATCTGCTTGCTCCTGACAGCCTAGGTGCCAGTGGAAATAGGTTTAATATAATAAATAGGTTAAATAGGTGTGGAAATAGGTTTTTTTGGGGGGTGCTGAATCCGTTCCAACCATTCGGTTTCAGTAAATTACTCCCTGGCCATAAAATCGGCCATGCCTGCTTTTGTATGTCCCAGACGTAATATTTAGGTGAAATCTTTCACATACTTTCCTTCCTACTAGGCTGAGGAATACATTCCACCCTTTTCACATTGGCCTGTTATAGTGCCACCAACAGATGGATTCTTGCAAAACACATTTTTGGAACAAAATGCCTCAAATCATCCAATTGCCATCCAAGGTGTAAGAAAAAATGGCACCTTTTTCACACTGGCCTATTATAGCACCACCAGGAGGCCACAACCTCACCTGGAGACCAGGTGGAGACCTGTGCCCTGAGGGGAACTTTATCTAGTTTATTCTGCATTTGAGCCACGGACCACGATGACATTTTGCCTCTCAGACCCATTTGAGCCACGGACCACCATTTGATGACATTTAGCCTATCAGATCCAAGACATAGGCTGAGCGAAGCATGCAGCGTTCTCCTTCCACAGGCCGACCGCCTGGAATAAACTTCCAATGCACCTTAGACTGGCAGTGGGCACCCTCCATATATGTTTTTAAATAGGCCTACAGCTTAAGACCCACTTTTTTACTCTTGCATTTGGCTGAGTCTTTTGATTTAATTATTTTGTTGACACACTGTTTTACCTATTTCATTGTCTTTTTTATGCATTTTTGAGTGGTGCGACCACTCCAAGGAACAGCAATGTCCGTGTCCGCCTAATATGTGGCCATGAGCATATGACTATAGTACCACTGTACCAGTAGGGGCGCTGTTTTCCAGAAACAGAGAGAGAGATAGTATTAGTGCTGCCTGTTGCCTGCTAATGAGAGAGAGAGGAGAGAGGGGAGTTGCACCACTCAGTTCACACGGGTGTGATTTTTCCATGTCTCGATCTGATTGTGACCCTGATTGTGATGTTGTCTGGTGTTTTTAGTATTTTGTGTTGCTTGATTGTTGTTGTGCCTTGATTGTTATGTTGTTATTTTTAGTTTTATACTTTGTAGCCTACTTTATTTGTCTTGTAAAAGCACTTTCCGCTTTATTAAACCCTTGTAAATTCCAAGTACAGCCAGGGTCATGCAGCTATATATGCTATCCACCAGATGGCAATGAAACTCTATTGTTAGGCAAGACAAGATTTCTTCTTGCTCACGTTGAAATAAGATTTATTTTGAAAAGAGTCGGAAGTAGGTAGATTGTTGTTCTTCAGAGTTAAAGCTGATGTAGCTTAATTTTACCTCTAACTCCAAGCAGCTGAACATATAGGAGCTGACATTGGTGAGATATTTCATATTTGCGTAATTTCACTGATCGACTTGCATCGTTTTCGTTGTTTTTGTCGCTATGTGTAATTAACCAGTGATAACTACCCTGGTCTTGCAGTGTCTCGATAGCCTTAGCAACAGAACAAAGTAATCAAGCGACGCCAACAAGCAAAAGTAAACTGATGTATTTATTATCAGACTATTATAGATCATTAGATGTGTACACTATATTTGGTAATTTTCCATAAGCATTGTGTTGTGAGACTGGAGAGTAAACGACAGGGAGATTAGCTTGTTCAGTACGCAGCTCACTGTTGCTAGGCAACATTACAGGACGCACTGCAGGGAGCCTCCAGGAATAAAGCCTCTTAGCCTTGGATCAAGACTCACTGTCTTATAGTCTTTATATTGTAGATTCTGACTAAATTGTCAGAATCTTAATGTGGCAAAATATACTGTACCTCCAGTGTTTCCAGAAGTATACATCAAATACTTCACATGATCTCTGTTAAGGCCATGATGATTTGTTGACTCCATCAGTATCTACACATACATAGGCTACATATAAAATTCCTCATTACAGCATGCATGGTGGGTACTGTACATTACTGGTCACAAACATTTCACTTGCACTACTAGTCCATCTTGGGAGTTTAAGAAATGAAATTTGAAATGCATCAGCATTAGCTTATAATAGCCAACTGATGTTATGTATGTATTTATTTATTCATTTAGATGTTTGCTGTGCTCATGCATACGGTCTTACTTACTTACTTTCAATGACTACATTTCATAGAATATGAAAGGACACTGTCTCATTGTCGCTCCGTTAACAGTTTCCCCCTCTCTTCCTCTCCATGTGTGTGTAACTCACTTTGAACTTCATTCAGGAGGATATCAGCCACCATGTTGGTCCCCATATTCACTCTGAAGCTGAACCATAAGATAAACCCTCGCATGGTGACCATTGGGAGGTTTGATGGAGTTCACCCATGTCTCACCGCAGCCACACAAGCAGGGAAGGTGAGAGAGTGTGTGTCAGCTTAAAGGACCACTTCACCACTTTTCAACCTATCTTCATATAATAGGTCCTCACTAATAATCTGCCCACAGCCGTCCTATGAGACACAGACTGAGTAGAAAAAAATCATGCCATTTTGTTCATGATTATTAGTGAGGACCTATAATATGAAGATGGGTTGAAAAGTGGTGAAGTGGTCCTTTAAGACCTGAGGCCGATTCCACAGTTTTCTGAAAAAAACGTATGTTGCTGTATCAGTGGTGCTCAATCTTTTTCACGTAAAGGACTCCTAAAATGATATACTGTAATTGCCCATGATGGACCGCCCCCCCCCCATCTCAAAATGTTTTGTTCCATTTCTTTTTTGGGTCTTGAGCTAAACAGTTTGGGAACCATTGGTCTACTCTATAGTATAGAGTATAGACCCTACTAAAGTGGCTTTAGGTAACTGCTATTTTGTTTTGGCACTACAATGAAATTCACTTGACTTGACTTTCGAGGTGGGTGGCAATGCCTTGGTAGGTACAGTAAATCTCACCCTTCTCTCTCTCTCTCTCTCTCTCTCTCTCTCTCTCTCTCTCTCTCTCTCTCTCTCTCTCTCTCTCTCTCTCTCTCTCTCTCTCTCTCTCTCTCTCTCGTAGGTGTTCATCCACAATCCCCATGTCCGTGGCCAGAGACCTGTGACTCACAGGCTGAGCCAGAGCCACCAGGACTCTGACATCTCTCTGCTGAACATCAACCAGGCGGTCACCTGTCTGACCGCAGGGACGCTGGGACCGAACACCACTGGGGACACACTGTTGGTGGGATCTCAAACCAACCTGCTGGCCTACGATGTCCACGACAATGCTGACATCTTCTACAGAGAGGTGGGTACAATAGAGGAACGATGACGTAGATCTGTAGGTGTTTAACGCTATTACTGTATATATGACGTGTGTAGGTGGCAGATGGGGCCAATGCCATTGTGCTGGGGAAACTAGGAGACATCCAGTCTCCTCTGGCTGTCATCGGAGGCAACTGTGCCTTACAGGGTTTCGACTACGAGGGGAATGACAAATTCTGGACGGTAGGAACTGAGATTAAATGCTTCCTTAATATCATGTGTTCAATTGATAATCTGGTTTTGTATGCCTTCAGTTCAGAGAATCACATATCCTTTAAATGGGATGAATAATGTTTAAGCTAGTGTGCTGATTATTTATGTTTTTAATATTTTATTCTTTTAAGGTCACTGGGGACAATGTTAGGTCTCTAGTCCTCTGCGACTTCACTGGAGATGGGAAAAATGAGGTGAGACCGATGTGAGCGTAGACGAGAGATAAATGGAAGATGCTAATAAACCATATAGTTTTAATCCACTCCATAATAAGTTGCTGCAGTGATGCCTGTGTTTTGTTTGCAGCTCTTGGTAGGATCTGAAGACTTTGACATCAGGGTTTTCAAAGAGGATGAGCTGGTGTCTGAGATGACTGAAAATGAGGTAAGTAGGCACATTTTCTTTTAAAGATTATGGACTGGAAACTAGACTACTGTACTAATGATGATTTTCAGAATGATCCATTTTGACATGGTCCTTTTGTATATAGTTTGTGTATCTTGTAGTGTAGTGTAGTCCTCTGAATAAAATTCCATTTAGTTTTACTCATATAGTTATCTGAAATGTTTTAGTTGACTAAATATACGATTTTAGTCGACAAAATCTACAGTTGATTTAGTTTACTAAAATCTATTTTGGCAGGCCTTGATGGCATCGCAATACCTGATTTTAGACTTGGTTTGATGTTGAAAATAGCCGATCTACGAGCTCACAACGTTGTAAGCTTGTAGATCTGCTATTTTCAGCATGGAACCAAACATAAAATGATTTGTCTTAGTTCTAGTATTTATTTCGTTTTTATGTAGTTTTTGTCAGTAAAAAAAAGTAGTCAAAGTCGACGAAAAAAAACGGTGTACTACTAATGATGAAAAAACTACATGAGTTAATTTTTTTCAGAATTATCCATTTAGGCATGGGCCTTTTTATACAGTTTTTGTTAAACAAATAATGGTGATATTTGCCTTTTGTATATCTTGAACTAAGTGGGTGACAGTAGTGGGTTTTGTATTGTGCTCTCTCTCTCTGCAGACAGTGACCTCACTCTGCCACATGCATGGCAGCAGGTTTGGCTATGCCCTGGCCAATGGTACTGTGGGAGTCTATGATCGCAGCGCCCGCTACTGGAGAATCAAGGTAATGCAAGTCAGAGTCATTCATTATCCCCGCCAGGCAATGTTAATTCCGTCAGCTAAAACTGTGACGGAAAATGTGAGATGCCCTCACTATAACAATAAATGTATAGTTGCACCGCTCATTCACACAGGTGTGATTTTCTTTAATGAAAATGTCATACTGTATCGAATGTTGTATCTTTCCATTTCTTTATGTAATCACTGTAACTGCACTTACGCAATTTGTCATTACATTACAGACATTTTGTCATGCTCAGAATAGCAGAGCCACTGTGTGGTTAAACAATATTTCTTGTTTGTGTCCTCGTCCAGTCTAAGAACCACGCGATGAGCATCCATGCCTTTGACCTGAACGCTGATGGAGTTGTGGAGCTCATCACTGGCTGGTCCAATGGAAAGGTCAGCAGATCATTTATAGTCTATTATTTTGGTATTGGTACAGTATAATGGCTATTGCAAAGTCTCCTGAGGGTCTCGTACATAAATCTTGCATATCCTAACTAAACTTCTTTATCACTGTGAATTAGGCCTTTATCCCTACCATCATTTATTTTTTATACAAAGGATCTTATAGGTCTTCATTGCCCTATTTTCATATTGTCAGTCCCGACGTTTCTACAGGACCCAATGGTGCTTATGGCTATGAATACCTTAAACCATCGCATCTTCATATTAAACAGTATGAGGAATTTACTTTGGGGTAGGAAAATATAAATCTATATATATTTTTAATAATGATTATTAACAGACATATTTTAATTAATGTCCAGTTATCGTCCAGAACAGTTTACCAACATAAATGCATAGTACCTATATTCACCAGTAAGTGGCAGTATGCAATTGTTAACTGTATGCTACTCAGGTTGGCAAAAGTCAGCAAAACTGTCTGTATTGTGACTTTGCATCCAAAAGTGGTGTGTCATATCCTCCTACAATGTGAAGTCATGAACACTGGCAGGCTTCCTGGTCTCGTAAATTAATTGTCCAATTCCTGCGCAGTCCCTGGACTTGTCAAGTCTGGCATTTGTGGACAATTGAGTGAGTCAATGGCTCTAATAAAACATCGTTGCTCTTGTCAACTGCACAGTCCAATAAGCAGGAAACTGTGGGAACTGGGAAGGTATTGTGTGACATGACTTCTGCTTGGAATGATATTCCTTTGGCAAAATCAATAATGGTACAGATTAACAACACAATGTTTCAGTGCATTTATAGACCATCAGGTCATAGAATGCATGTGATTGTAGGTTGGATATTTGGTCACAGTCAAAATAGGTGAGTGTTAAGACTCATCCAATACCATTCTGACCATGCTTGCACCACGTCATGGTGCAGTACACAGTGTACCATGAAGTGCAGGCATACCGGTAGTCAAAATAGCATTGGATGAGGGGCGGGCTGCGGCTGGTGTTGATAAACAATGTATGCTTCACATTCCGGAACGTTCCAGATCGACGCTCGAAGCGACCGTACCGGTGAGGTCATCTTCAAAGACAACTTCTCGTCCTCCGTGGCCGGCGTGGTGGAAGGAGACTACAGGATGGATGGACAGATACAACTCATCTGCACCTCCGTAGAAGGAGAGGGTACGAGTCATGCTAGCATGTCTCCCATTTTCTTAGGAATCATGCACTGTTCTAGCATTGTGGACTGAAGGCACAGTTCACATTGGACCTCATTTATCAATGGAGTGTACAAACCATTTTAATTTTGAGCACAGGTTTTAGTGTTTGTTTTTAATTCTGAGATTTTAATTGCTTGTAGGCCTACACTTGGAAATATCCTAAAAATTTCATATGACACATCGTCGATGTATGCCTTTACAAAATATAGTTTTTCACATATTATTTATTAGTTTTATAACTATACATTTGAGGTGTGAATACACCTATAGGTCTACAATACATGTTCAGATGGTCAGACAATGCTGCTCCGCTTGTCTATGATGGAAAAACTGATGTAGCCAAAGCCTACACGAGCTGCAGACCAGATGTGAGCTTTGGCCTGGCAAAAGTCAGTCACAATGGAATGATAAATGGTTAAATGCCGACAATTGCGACGATTTTAATGAGACAAAATGGGTCTTTGGACCACCTCCACTGTTGGAGGTGAGATTTTCAATGCATGTTCGATAGTTTAAATCCATGTACACTTGCAAATTATGCCAATCCAGGATACATGTTGATGTCATCTCTTTGAATTCTTGTATAGTACGTGGCTACCTGCCTGCCAGCAAGGAGCTAAAAGGGAATCTAATGGACTCCAGTGTAGAACAGGACCTTGTCCGAGAACTCAGCCACCGCAGACAGAACCTTCTGCTGGAGCTACGCAACTACGAAGAGAACGCCAAGGTAGATGCCATATAATATACAGACACACATCTAGTTCAGTATGTTGAGACATTATCAGGACTTTGAGTCAAGTATATTATTTAATGGCCTCTATGCACACATGCCATTTTGGAAAGAACTTGGGCCCCTTCCCTATTTCCTTCACAGGTGATACCAATGAAGGCTCTGTTCCATTCTGGTCAAACAGAGTCAGGGGATATTAAAAAAATCTGGGAATACATTTCTTACCAAGAGTTTTCTTCACCAATGTGTTTGTAAAGGTGTCTACTAACATATCCCACATTGGTTTATATTCAACCACCCTAGGGGAATTTTTGACTGCTGAAAGTTGGGGTACCATACAACCATTATAAGGCAAAATGTTCTACATTTCATTATGCTTTAAGTAGCATGTGGCATGTCAAACTAGGGGGTTTAAGGATTCTGAATCCATTCCAAGCATTAGTTTTGCGAGAAAAACACTCCTTGGGCTAAAAAAAGGCCATAGCCGTCATCACAATTTGATGACATTTGGGCACATTTGGTCAAGTGTCTATGGCTGTTTTTAGCCCAAGGAGTGTTTTTCGTGCAAAACCCCTAGTTTGACACGTCACATGCTATTTAAAGCATAATGAAATGTAGAACATTTTGCCATATAGCCTATTGGCTGTTGATGGTGCCCCAACTTTCAGCAGCTGTCAAAAATTCCTAAAAACTCCTAGGGTGGTTTAATATAAACCAATATATATATGTTAGTATATATATAGTATGTTAGTAGACACCTTTACAAACACATTGTTGAAGAATATTCTTGGTAAGAAATGTATTCCCAGATTTTACATTATACTGATAATATTCCCTGACTAGCTGCTATTGTGCTCACTGGCTCAAACATTCTCCTACACCAGTGGGTCTCAAAGTGTCCTTGAGTGGGTTCCAAATGCCCCCGGATGTGTAACTCTTGAGAGTGAGACCATTTGTACACACTCAGAGTTACGGGGGTCATTGAAATTTAAAAGTTTGAGAACCGCACTGTACACTAAATGGAACAGAGCCTTAATTAGTATCATCGGTAACACCTGTGAAGGAAGTAGGGAAGCGGCCCGGAAGTAGGAAGAGTTATTCTGTGTGCAGTCAAATGTGTGTACTGTATGCATGCACACTTGCCATGCCAAATTACGAAGGTTGTACTAACATCCTTGTTTGTTTCCAGGGGGTGTCGGAAACCTCCAGTGGGGTGGGTGTTATACCTGCCAACACTCAACTCCAAACAGCCCTGTCAGTTAAACCTGCTACGGAGGCCCAGAAGGCTCACATAGAACTCAGCATCTCCACGCCAAATGGTAAGAACTAGGGACTAGTGGAGAAAATAACTAAAAGGAAAGTAATTTTATGTTTGGTTGCACTCGTGTGTTGTGCTTTGACACGCTGTGAGCTTGTAGATTGGCTATTTTCAGCATGCAACCAAGTGTTAAATCAGCCATTACATCAAGGCCCGCCAAGATACATTTTAGTCGACAAAATCAACTGTAGTTTTATTAGACTTAAAATCGTATGATATTTAGTCGACTAAAACTAGACTAAAACTAAAACATTTCTGATAACACAATTTAATTTGAGTCAAAAGCCTATGTCTACAACTAAATCAAAATTTCCCGTCAAAATCAACACTGATGTGGTCCGTAACTTACTTGATAAACCCTTTAAAATCCTCTCTCTATAGAAACCATTATCCGGGCGGTTCTGCTCTTTGCCGAGGGTATCTTTGAGGGAGAGAGCCACGTGGTCCACCCCAGTGCCCAGAACCTGTCAGGCTGCATCAGAGTCCCCATCGTACCCCCCAAAGATATACCCGTTGACCTGCATATAAAGGCCTTTGTCGGAGGGAAAACCAGGTACTTTGACATCTTTTACATGTATGTATGTATGCATGCATGCATACTGTACATACATACATACAGACAGACAGACATACTGTGCAAGTACATACATGCATACATACGTAGGCTCCATCATTATCAAAAGGGTGAAAACTCAAAGCTTGTAGATTATTTCCATTGCGGCCATTCCATTGCAGTCCTTAGGTATGGAATTGACTGCCTTTGTTACAACTGGAGTCTAAACAAATATCCTTTATGTGGCAAGGGTCATGCTAATATGAAACAGTTTAAAATCCTCAGTGTTAATTCATCCAGTGTACATGAGTTGAGTTCAAATAATGCTGAGGATTATACTCTGTTGGCCCTATTTTGGGCGCGCCTTTACCCTTTATCCCTAAACATATTTGCCATATTTTCCTATCTTGAAAAGTTTTAAAATAGTTCAACTAGCTGATCTACATTGACATGTTGTGAGCTTGTATCGGCTATTTGAACTATTCTAAAATGTTTTTCCAAATAGTAAAAAATGGCAAATACCAATGTTGCTTTGATAAAACCTCAGAAACCTCTCCCATGGGCCCGAATGCATAGCAATACATAAACTTGGTATACAAATGTATCTGACTCTGACACTGTCTTTTTCTAGTACCCAGTTCCACGTATTTGAGATCACACGGCAGTTGCCTCGTTTCTCCATGTATGACATCACGGTGGACCCCTCGGCCGCTCAGCCTACTGGCAGGGTCTCCTTCAGCATCAATGATCGCCCACAGCGGGTACGCACGCTGCTGCCACAATGTGTGACCAGGGAATGGCCTCTATGCACACACACCCTTTTGGAAAGAACTTGGGCCCCTTCCCTAACTTCCTTCACAGTTGTTAACGCTGATACTAATGAAGGCTCTGTTCCATTCTTGCTTGCTTGCTTCTTGCTTACTGTGCAAATGGCCCCAGACGGGTCTGTAACACTGAGAGTGTACGCCGGGTCCATTTGGTTCCATTTGTACACTCTCAGAGTTATGGGGGTCCTTGGAATTAAAACGTTTGTTAACCCCTGCACACTAAAAGGAACAGAGCCTTAATTTGTATCATCGGTAACACCTGTGAAGGAAGTAGGGAAGCGACCCGGAAGTAGGAAGAGTTATTCTGTGTGACAAATAGCTTTTCAGTGCCCTCTTGTAAGTCTGTTGACTCCCATTTGCTTCCATGAATCGGTTCGGTAACCCAAATCGGTTCGGTAATCAACAGTAGAATGCTGTGGGCGAACTGGGGAGCTTGCAGATCAAATTGATCACTTAGAATTTCACTGTGTATGAGTGAATGTGTATCCCATTCCCTCCCTCGTCCTGTAACTACATTTAGAAATGTATTTAGATAACTTGTATTCTTTGTATGTGTCCATGATGCAGGTTGTTCATGCGTGTTTGTATGTGTGCACAGGTGGTCATGTGGCTGAATCAGAACTTCCTTATTCCAGAAGGGATAGACAGTCCTGATATCACCTTTACCTCACTACGGGCTGGAGGCCTGTTGTCTATTAGCATGGCCAGCAATGGACAGGTACAGTAGATCAGTGGTTCTCAAAGTGAGTGCCGTGACGCCAAGTCCAGGGGTGCCGCAGAATACTGTGTTAACATTTGGAAATGATCACTAATCACTTTAGTTTAACCACTTAAAACACCTAACATCCTCGCCAAAAATAGCCGATCTACAAAGCTCACAAGCGTTGTGAGCTTGTAAAGCGGCTATTTTTGGAGAATGTTCCCCCCAGAATAGGGGGAATAGTTCTTACTGTTTTGTAATGTTCCAAAGGGTTCTAAATGTTTGACTAAACTTGACTAAATTATACTTATATTTTTCTTAGTTACCGGTACTTGCTTCATCATTACATTAGTCATATTTATTAGCTCAAGTCATTATTTTGGAGCATGTGCACGTCGCCTGATTGCTGAAATTGATATTAATGTCCATCTCTTTCATGTTTTTGTCTTTGAGGGTTTTTAACGGTGCAAAATTATTGTAACAATGTTTTAGTAAAATACTTTGAACCAGCTCTACACATTTTACAGCACAATGGAATTTTTTTTCCAATGTTGGATGATGTAAAATTAGGCCGTCTAACAAATCAGTTACTATTTTATCTAATCAGATCACACTGAGCACCGATGACATCGACCTGGCAGGAGATCTGATCCAATCACTAGCCTCCTTTCTAGCTATAGAGGACCTATCGGCAGAGGCGGACTTCCCTGGCTACTTTGAGGAGTTACGCACTACACTGACTGAGGTCTGTTTACCTGTACTGTTATTGAGGAGTTACGCACTACACTGACTGAGGTCCGTTTACCTGTACTGTTATTATGTTTGTTAAAGAATTTCTATTTAGATATAATGCTGTAGAGCAGTGGGTTTCAACCCGTTTCATATTAAGGTCCATTATTTATTCGCCATTTGAGCCACCAATCACCATTTGATGAGATTTAGCCTCTCAGACCCAAAACCTAGAATATTTTGTCCACAATTCCATGCTGTATTGATGTTGGGACCATTAAGAGAGATAACAGGCACACGTTGATAAAAATAGGAATTCTCTCCATCATTTAGCTGGGGACCACCTGGAACCTCAAGCACCACTGGTGGTCCCCGGACTACTGCTTGAGAACCACTACTGTAGAGAGAGACATGAATGGTGGGTAACTCATGAGCCAAACATCAAAATCTTCCATGTCACTCACAAACTTCAGTGACGTTATGGAAACGGCTTCTTCTGAAGCAGCTGAAAAGACTCAGTAGACCCACACTGTGAACACGCTGAAAAGAACAGACCCCAACTGCGAAGGACAGCACAGTCCTGGGCTGAGTTTGAATCTGAGCCAAGGGTCTTTGCTGCATGTCATCCACAGCCCCTTCTCTCTCTCTCTCTCTCTCTCTCTCTCTCAGCTTTCCTGTCTTTCTGTCTCTAGCAAAATAAAGCAGAATGCAAAAAAACATTGTGTTTCCCTCCATCTGTCTCTAGGTGGATGAGTTCCATTCTGTCCATCAGAAGTTAACAGCAGCCATGGCTGACCACTCCAACTACATCAGGAACATGCTGGTCCAAGCAGAGGATGCTCGCCTCATGGGGGACATGTGAGTGAAAACCAATATAAATGCAGTATACTATACTACATTCACAGTGGTCACGCAGATGCTTTTTCCACTGCAAAAGTACCGGGAGAGCACACGGGACGGTACATGTTGGCACAATATAATTGTATTATTGGACAACATCAACTCATGGCGGATGAATTGAATTAATCTTGTTTTTCATATGGATGTACTGTAGTTCACTATTTCATACAGAGATAGGAAATTGAATTAATTGTCACACAAGTAATGATTAACGATGTTTAATTGTGTTTTGGGCATTGAACATTGAAACATACAAATATGAATTAGATTTGTATGCTTCGTAAACAAAAGTTCCACAGGAATGACAAATAACTTAAATTACAAAGAAATTACATTTTATACTTTTATACTCCGATCCGAAATAGCCGATCTACAACTCACAATGCGTCTCATTCTGAGTTTGTAGATCTGCTATTGCTTCTATTTATTTATGTATTTTTGTTTGAAAATGTATGGGATTTATGCGAGAAAAAATGTAAAATAATTGCGATTAGGCGATTATGTACTAATTGTGACTGGCCTACTTCTCTTCTCCCTCTCTCCTCCCTGAAGGACGAACACGAAGAAGCGCTACAGAGAGCTATATGATTTGAACAGAGACTTGGTCAATGAGTACAAGATCCGATCCAACAACCACAACGCTCTACTGGCCTGCCTCAAGTCTGTCAACCAGGCCATACAGAGGGCTGGAAAACTCAGAGGTAGGCCGGGGACATTAGGACACATTTTGATGTGTGCGTGCTCATGTCAGTGGCTCTCAAACTTCTTAAGAGAGATTCCCAAAGAAAGACAGTTTGAGATCGTTTGGATTGAGTTGAATGGTTGTTTGCGTTCTGAATTAATGCAGATATAATTGAGCTCCATCAGTCCAGTGATGACATTACAATGTTTGTACCAGCCTTCACTCACTGCTCTCTCTCTCTCTATCTCTCTCTCTCTCTCTCTCTCTCTCTCAGTGGGTAAGCCTAAGAACCAGGTGATCTCTGCGTGTCGTGATGCCATCAAGAGCAACAACGTCAACGCCCTGTTCAGGATCATGCGAGCAGGCACAGCGTCCTCCTGAGGGGGACGGACAGAGGGACAAGTAGATGAAGGAAAAGAAAGGTTCATCTTTGCGCTCCTAAATCTTTGCTGCCTTGATGTACCGCACTTTGCCACATCTCTAGCAGTGCGCCATCTTGGATATGGCAGCAGAGGAAGAAGCCGCCTGGGAAGAGATACATGCATAGTTGAGATAGATGGCTCAGTTAGGGGCCATTAATTCAGTGGCTCTGGTTTCAACGTTGGAGCACAAATGCTGGTCACATATTTGACTTAAGCAAGACATAATAACATCTGCTGCCATCTCCAAAAACATGTCCTATAGACTCATGTATAATTATATTTAGTCAAGATTATTCTTTGCTCAGAAAGAGATCAAAGCACCAGTCACAGTCGGTGTAGTACTATGGATGGTGTTGTGAGAGAGTTTGGCGAAGTAATGTTAAACACCAGTGTTGGCTTGAGGTACGTTGTTTAGAAAGTACAGCAGGAGAAAGACAGGGCGTGGAACCAGCTCACGGTTTATTTCACAATCTTTTTCAGAGTATCCGTGTCCATCTCCTCACTTTTATCAAGTTTGGTCGGCAAAACATTATCATCATGTAATGTAAAAACCTCTCTATCTATTATGTATTTTAGAACATGTATTGTTTGTGGGGGAAAAAAACACCCATCCGCCAGTAAACTGGAGTGAGGCCCTGGAGCCTGGGGAGCCAAACGAACAAAAAAAAAGCAGCATCCACACACTCAACGCTGTGCAAAAATCTGACATGTGTTGTAAACATTCTAAAATGTTTTCCTTTTGACAAAAAGGAATACAAGAAGAAGTCTGCAAAGCAATTTTGACTGCACAAAAAACCCCACAAGTAAACCATTGTGTTCAACCATTTTCTTATACGCATTAACCACACAAGTCTGGTGTTCTTTTTCTGTTCGACACATCGCAAATATAGCCGATCTACAAGCTCACAACGTGGCGTAATGATGCTTTTAAAAAAAAAAAAAAGGATGTATGTGTTCATTTGGTTAACCATTTCAAACGTAGTTTTCCAAGAATAGACTATCTACACGCTCACTGTGTTATGATGCATTGAGTTGCAGATCAGCTATACTTTCGCAATCCGTCCTACAACAAGTATAATGAGGCTTAATAAGTTACTGTGTTTCTCGAAAGTATCCAGCTTGAGGGGGAAATGTACCATATGTGTGACTAAGGACTGATGTTTAGACGTAGGACAGCTGGACAGAGTCGAGGAGAGCTAGCAGCTGTTGAGTGGAGGCTCCAGGAGATCCACAGTTGTAGGCTACTATACTTAGTTTACTTACAACCAATAAGTATAGATTTGCCACAGACAAATGTGTCTGTGGCAAAGACTTGGTCTTGTCCGTGGCAAACTGTTTACACACCATATAATGTTTTTATTTTGATCATAATACCTGGTTTTCTAGTCTCCAGGTTTTCTTCAGGATATGTATGCCACAGATTTAATGGCACTGGCATATTAGGAGTCCAACTAGTACTAGTTTTATTTGTGCAATGGAACGTGTCCCATTTGGTTCCATTTGAACACTCAAGAGTTACAGACCTGCTATGGTCATTCAGGGCAGGGCTATCTCCTTGTGTTTCTGGTAATATTATTGTGTGCTCATTTTGTATGTCTGTGGCAAAAATTTAATTTTGACTAAAATGGTTCTCTCTTCGTCTCGAAATCCCATCTTTTCTCTCTTTTGTACTATACTAGGCATATGTTACATACATTTGACTTGATGAATGTTACAAATGACCAATATTGCGTGCTGAATTGTGTGAATCTTTTGTAGATTGTACATTGTTTACGTGGCAGATTATATTAAATTATTACATGTATATATTTTAAAGACTTGTATCACTGTTCATTCATTGACTTTAGCATATAGTTATAGTGCCATCAGTTAAGAACAGTACGTACTTTCTTTGTCTCATTCAACTCTCACATATAGCAGTTTGTGTAAGAAAAGCCCAATTTTACGTAATTAACCGTGTCACTTGCCGAAAATAAGTCATTTTTATTATTTAAATGTATAAAATCAAATATATAAAAGTAGTAAATTAATCAGAAGTTTATAGGGCCAATAATGGTCTATGATAAAGGATAAATTGGCCAGCTGTTTTTCTAAAACCAGCACTCATTTCTAAAATGTGCAGACAACCAACACTAATACGTTTGATGTTTCATATTACAGATTTGGAAGCCGCCTTACTAAACTCTGCAATGACGTGGTTTCATATTCACTGGTTCATTGGAGGTTATTTGAAAGTATGTTTTAGTAAAACATTAAGCTTTATGGAATATTTGGCAGCAATTGGATTAGTTTTTCCAGAAACACTGTGCGTCACACGCTTACATTACATACTACTGTACACTGTTGGCCAAGGAATTTTGCTCTCCCACAGCATTTGGGACGATTCCAAATTCACTGTTAATGTGTTGAAGGGAAGTGCCTGAAGTAAACCGAAAATCATGGCACAAAGTATACTTTGTGAAAACACACTAGTCTGTGACACAGGGAGAAGCGTTGTGCTAGGTATGAAGAATATGTTTTTCTAAAAGGGAACCGAACCCTATAAGCAGATTTAAAACAGGTTAAAAACAACAGAAGGGTACAAACATGGTAGGTTGGCCTGGCCTTAATAAGCAATGCAGCTGCAGCTAGTAAAAGTTATAATGGGCGTGTTAGATTTAGGTGTACTAATTTGCTAACATTGACAGTAGTCAACAGTACTGTCAATGCTTGGCGCACATACATTTAACACACCCATCCTTATAAAAAGAACACAGGACCTGCTGTGTGCGAATGTTGAGGACACATTGTCAACACGTTGTCAACCAATCCCTCACACAGTGCATTAAGACCACAATAAGATTATATCGACAAACATGTTGGTTGTTAAGACACAGCCAGCCATCAAAGATTATACCAACAAACATGTTGGTTGTAAAGACGCAGCCAACCAACTGCAGTGGTTGCAGATGACAGAGGAGGAGGAGCTGGGAGTGTTTCAGGACTACAGGGACATGTTCAAGGTTACCACATCCATGGACTAGCTGCCAGTGCATTACACACATTACATCAAGTTCTGTGAGTGGCACAGCTTCTCCAACAACAAAACAAGCCCTGGGTAGGGAGGGGGGATAAATGGCCTAAAAATAATAATTTGTATTGGGAGTTGGTACCTAGCATGAAATATACCCCCCACCCCACCCAAAAAACTAAATCGGACATGTTAATTTACCACTTTTTCACATTATCTTTCATTAAAAAATAAATTTTAATCTTAGAGAGGACTTTGGTTCACCCATGTCAGATATTCCAAAGTTCTATTGTATTAAGGTACATTTACATAATGCATTTTGGCTCCTGCCTATCTTACCAATCCATGGAGAGACCACTGAGGACATAGCAATGCAATGGGGTTCGAAATACTGGCATCGGTCAGAGGAGTCAGTGTGGAGGATGTGTATAAACTAGTAGATACACACATGACTGACAGTACAGAGCACAACAAAGGGTTTGCAAAGCTGCTGGCAGAGATGTACAACTTGGAAACAACAGCAGGGCAGATATTTTGTGGCACCCACACTACACTGGGCTTCAGCAGTGCCATTAATAAGGTAATGCGGTTGTTGGAGGCTGATATGAAGATGGAGCAAGTGCTAAAGAGTTTCATGGTGGATCTGGATGTAGACAGCAAGAATGCTAGTGCAGCTGGACAGGCACTGGACATGTGCCTCAAGTTGGTGGCTCCTGAGTATGCCCACAAACCCTGGAACTGCTACAAGGAATTCCTCCTCTTCCTTGAGCAAAGGCAGGTATCCAGTGTGCTGTTTGCCTACAACGACAGCAGGTTTGGGTGTCTCTCCAGGGCAGCAGCAGTCCTAACCTACCACTTTGGCCATCTGACAGAGTTCCTGAGCCAGAACCGCCTGGCCTGCCTCGTCAGAGAAGTGATGGAGCTTCCCTAACTCAAGGTGGTGTTTGCCTGCCTGGGTGTGCACTTGGTGGAACACTTCTATGCCAGAACCATAGAGAAAGATGCTACCCATACTCAGCTCAGGGAGTTCTACAAGGGACTGCATACAGGATTGGGCCAGCCAATCAGTGACAACTACACAATGTTCACAACACCCGAGTATCCTGTGATCCCCCCCTGTGACAGTGCCTGACATTCCTGTGACAGAGCTGTGAAAGCGCCTGTCAGTATCATGGTCAGTAACATGTCTGTATCATGTCACTATGTTAGTATCATGGTCTACATTTATCCAGTCATCAATGACATGATAGATATATGCTCATATTCCATTCCAATCCCATCTATTTATTTATATATCACATTTTACAACACAAGGTTAACAAAGTGCTGCACAAGAAATACAATACAATAAATAAATACACTGCATAAGCTAAAATGCATAAAAGAACAACAAGAAACCCAGTAAAGTAAGAAACAAAATAAACAAAAAAAGGAACGCATCACTATAGAATTAAAGACGCAGCAGATTCAGCAGCCAGTGAATCAAATCAGAGACCACAAAACTCAAACGTGATCAAAAAGCCATGGTATAAAAGTAAGACTTAAGGCAAGATTTAAATGTCTCAACGGTGGGGGCCAGTTTGTAGCTCATTCCACTATTTTCAGGGTATACTACTGAAAAGGCTCGGTCACCTCTGTAAAGTAAGTAGTAAAAACAATGAAAGACTTCAAAACAATTCTGAAGTGAACAGGGAGCCATTGAACAGTATAGCCAGAATCAGTGTAATATGGTCATGCCTGTGGGTTACAGTTAAGAGACATGTCGCAGCATTTTGGACTAACTGTAAACGTGCAATGGAGCCCTGGTTTAAGCCAGCATATGCATTACAGTAGTCCAACAATAAAAGCATGTCTGGTGATAGATAGTATAAACAGTAAGTGTCCCCTGCAATCCCCATGATACCAGTGACACTATGCTCTTCTAAGCAATAAATAAGACTTTTGTGGTCGATTGTGTAAAATGCAGCAGTTAAATCTAGAAGCAACAGAATTGCAGAGTCACTAGAATCAGTGGTCAGGTCAACAACACACCATTAAAAACCCTCAACAATGCTGACTCAGTACAGTAAAAGGCTTTAAACCCGGATTGAAAAATGTAAAAAATGCTGTGTACATGTATATTTGAAAAGAGTAAGACTACCGTATGTAATTGTGTATAGTTTTCTGAAGGATTAAAAAAAATGAAAGGAAGCTTTGAAATACAGTAGGTCTGTAGTTTGAAGACAGATGTATCCAGATTACCTTTTTGTTAATCAATGGTTCAATGGTACTCTTTTTTTAAATATGCTGGTACAACACCCACAACATCTCCAAGACCTCTCTAAGGAGGTTAGTGGGGATAGCATCTGTGGGGCGGGATGAGGTTTTAAGTTCAATGACAGCCATGGAGGGGTCAAAGGCATGAAGGGTGGAGATATATGTCTCTAATGGTACTGATCTTGTCTACAAAACAGCAAAGTAACCAAGGTTCATGTTTTAGGTTGTTATTAGAGAAAGAAAAAAATATTTATAGGCACTTGTTCTGTAAGCAGCAAATGGAAAAAATATTATAAAAACAAACTAATTGGGTGTGCGTGTGTGTGTGTGTGTGTGTGTGTGTGTGTGTGTGTGTGTGTGTGTGTGTGTGTGTGTGTTCATTGGATCTATCTATCTATCTATCATATCATAATGTTATCATATCATATCATATCATAAAAAGAGCACATAAACAAACTATAGGAGTCTTGGTAAAATTGCGAGAAAGAGCTTGTGAGCATGGCCTCGATCACTCTTAAAACAATAAACCCTGAGTACCACACAGGGAAAAAAATCCCAGACAGAAAAAACAAACAAGGGGGAATGGTTCTGATCCTATAGGAGCTAGCTGGACTGTGTCCAAGGGGAGTACAGCATATGGTACTGTCATGCAGTCCAAAACTATTCATCATTATCACTAGCAGACAGGTCACGTTTCATGTGCTTGCGAGTTCCCACGTGGAGTGGACGCAATGTATGCACAAGTTAATAGGCCTATGTCGATTATGTCATTTTACTAATTCATGATTGCGATTAAAATGTAATTGTGTTTCTGTCATTGAACAGAAGTGACGCGTTTTGAGCTTGCATATCTGCTATGTTCCACTATTGATGTTTATTTTTTTTAAGTATAAAGTAATGAATGTGTTATTTTTCATATGCAAAGCCAAACAGAAATGTCATTTTCATTCATAATGTTCCAATAATGTTCAGCGACACATACCGGTAAGTAACAATGTAATTGCAATTGCAATTATCTGCGTGACAATTCACCGTAAAGTAAAATCTCATAATCGTGACATGCAGCCCTACAAGTTAATGCATAACTTAATAAAACTATCGCCAACTGTACATCATTGAATGGGTCAACCCTGTCCTCCAAGAGTTTGAATTGCAGAACTGTATGTAGAGCCTCACATGCCCCTGTATACAAACAGTCCAAGTCTGAGCATTTTTGTGCAGTGACTAATGTCCTGTTGCCTACCATCCTCTTCCTCTTGCAGTCTGGTCTATAATCTTTCATTCCTACCAGCATCTGAATCTGCTTCCCTTCCCTCCTCTCCTCCCCCCGTTGCTGTTCTTCTATACCCTCTGTCGTCTCTGTCCCTCGGTCGCCCCAACGTTCTGTCCCCTGGCTCCTCATAATAGAGTCAGCCTCTTATGACTCCTCTTCCAGCCCACTTCACTTAACTCAGTGTGAGGTTCTCAAAAGTCAAAAGTGGGGTCAAGGAAAGGGGCTCCTCTGTGTGCCTTGTGTGTGTGTGTGGGGGGGGGGGGGGTGGAAATGAGACCTGATGAGTTGCAGAGGGTACTAAATGGAACAGAGAGAACACCTGGTTACATACAGTATGCACTGCAGGCACCACCACATATCTGGAACAAACTCCCAGAAAACTGCATGTCTGCTGCCACTCTTGTTTTCTTTTAAACACAATTAAAGAGGGAAAAAAAGCACAATCCGAGCACTCAAAAATGTGGAGGAGAGGAAGTGAAATTCCGTAAAAAAGCCAACATGTTTCGACCTCTCACGGCCTTCATCAGGGCAAGAACTGGAGCAACAAACATACAAAACCATGAAATAGTGTCTATTCACGAGACGTTACCAGTGAACAACTAAAGACCCTTCTGTTTGCCGTTGCCTTTGATTGAGTTATTTTTCTCTTCCGCACTGTAAATATATATATTTTTTACTTATTTTGTTTTATGCATGTTATATAATGCATTTCCTTTGCTTGATGTTCTGTGTAAAGCACATTGAATTGCCTTTAATTGCCTTGCCTACAGAGAATAAACATGCAGGCAGCAAATGGACCGTAGTTGTACCCTCTCAGAGTTATGGGGTCCTTGAAATTTAAAACGTTTGAGAACCACTGATTTATCACTCATGTCTTCTTGTATGAGCAACAGTGGTGGAAAGTAAGTACATTTACTCAAGAAATACTGTACTTAAGTACAATTTAGAGGTACTTTTTACTTTACTTGAGTATTTCCAATACTTTTACTTGTTGTACCCCATACATCTCAGAGGCAAATATTGTAGGCTATACTTTTAGTCAATTATTTGGAAACTTATAGTTACTTTGTAGATTTTGATTATTATTACAACACATACATTAACCACTTCCGCCCTATACATTTCGGCCATTTGAAAATAGCCGATCTACAAGCTCACAATGTGTTGCCTTGCGACCAATTGTGAGCTTGTAGATCTGCTATTTTCAAAAGATGTGTAGGCCTATACATATGGAGCCTAATAATTGCCTATACATTCTGTATAAGTTTGATGCCAATCTTTTGTACTTTTTGTAAATCTGGAATTCCCAGAGTCAGACTTTTACTTGTTGTAACGGAGTATTTCTACATACTTTCAAGCAAAAAATCCCACCTCTGTTTGAGAATCACTAGCCTCGGAAACCCAGACGTTTTATTAGAATCACTGACTTCTTAAGTTTACTTAAGTTTACTCAGCCCTCCCCCTAGCTCCTCTCTCATCCTCCTCAGTCAGTCCTAGTGCTGTGCTGGCATCTGGCTCCAGGCTGCTGCTCCAAGTCAGGTCACGTGGACGGGCCACTGCCAAACCCTCCTCTCTCGGCCAAAAGGGGAATCAAAGAGTCAGTTTCCCTTCTGATAACCAGATGTTCAGAAAGAGACACACTCCAGCAACAGGCACACACCCCCAGCCCGGGCAGCCCCACGTCTATAAGGTAGCATTTGAGATGTTCTAGCTTCTTTTTGAACCAACCACTCCGTGCACATTTTACATTCTAGCCTACAAGCTTTGGAAACTTGACGTCGGCCGCGAGGAGATAGTCTGCGTCGCACTTTCAGACTTTCAACCAGATGTTTTGAGTTTGGCCATGATGACATGACTCTTCTTCGCAATTATATACTCTTGGCGACCTCTCGCTCTCTGTCCCCGAGGGTAAGTATAAATGGCTTGCAATGCAGGAATCTGCACGTTTGTATACAAAGATTGAGTTGCCGTTTAATCGACAGTGCGTAATATGCGCATTGATTCATTGTGCATCGTGCACTGGTTTAACTTTAGTGTGCATGATGATGCTGTGCATGGCTACTGGACAGTGATGATGACTTACAGAGCAAATGCTAAATAATTTGTGCAACATATGGCACAATTAAGGCTTTGTGCAATGAGAAAACAAATAGTTTGTTTGGCTGTCGTCGTGATATTTGAATGTCATAACTAAAAAGTATCATTGAGGATGCACTGCATTCTGAGTCGTGGAAAACTTGAGGGTTAGGGTACACAATGTTTTCAACCCTATTATCAGTCTGGTTAAATCTGCACAAACCAGCCATCACTGTGAAATTGTATTAATATGCTATAAAAACAGAGGTCAAATACTGATGCAATGCATTCCCCATATTAAGAGTTAGGACACTGTGTTCTAAAGTTATCAGATGGTAATATGTTATGGTGGTCTCTTACGCATGACACGCCCCCTCCACTATAGGTATTGAATTAATGATTAGATTTTGGTTTAGGTTTTGATCCAAGAAGATGGAATGGCACAGCTGCACTTATTTATAACTCACATTATAGGTTATAGTTAACATTTGTATCTGGATAATATTTGAAATCACACCGTTTAATGAAAGCTCAATCTCAATTATTCATACATTTGTAGAAGGGGGTGTGTCAGATAAAGTAGTGGTTGCGGATTGCATTTGATTTTCTTTTACCAAAAAAAATGTCAGAATAAAGTAACTGTGATGAATTTGGACTTGTCAAACTTAATCCTTAAAAAGTGTTGAGACATCCTATGCCATCTATGGCACATTATAATTAGGCTAATCCAACCTTGTAGACCGAGGCTAGGTTCAACCGTTTCATGAGATTTATTGTCAGTGTTGGATTTGTTTTAAGGTAGCAAATAAATGACAATACCACAATGTATTATAGCCTACTCCGGCAAGTCCAGTAAATCAAAATCTCAGTAGGCTACCATTATACAAAATAGGCCTACTCATTGTGCAGAATGTCCCATTCACAATTTGTCAAAGTCTTTAAAAAATTGCAGATTGCAAGCTCACAAGCATCATGATGTGAGGTGTTATGAGCTTCATAGGATTAGGGTTCAGGGCAGGCTTAATTAATTATATTTTGCAATAATATAAATCTAAAAAGTAAATGTAACACAAAGTATAGGCTGTTTGCCTCTGCCATGTAGTCAGAGCCTATAGGTAATATAAAGTATCAAGAATGGAATGCAATTACTCAAGTAAACTAAACATGCCTTGTAATTGTACCATACTTGAGTAAATGTAGGCTACAAATTGTTCTTTGATTATAGTAAGGTAAAGAAACATACAGTTCATGAACAAACTCAGAAAGATTCACGCTGTGTGTTAGTGTGGTTCAGATGCAACCAATTACCAATAACAGTAGGACTTGATAGTCTGGCACTCCTTTTAATAGACAGAGCAAAAAGAAAAAGCAACCAGCAAATGTGTCATTTGCCCACATACACAGTAGGCCTATTTATTAATTAGTTCTATTTGGATTGTCTAGTATGATTTTTCTTTTTGAGTGGTGCAACCACTCCAAGGAACAGCAATGTCCAAACCTATGTCCCTATGTCACTATGTTTAGAGTACCAGTAGGGGCAAAAGTGGCGGTGTTGTGCTAGAAAGTGCTACAGAGAGAGAGAGATAGTGTTGCACTGTTGCCTGCTAATTAGAGGGAGAGGGGGAGAGAGGGAGGGAGAGGTCTGCTAAATGCTAATTCCCCCACACAGTAACTCTGTCATTTCTCGACCGTTTCGGACGTGGGGCAGCTCGCCGGAACCGGGCTGGCACCCTGGGCGAGTTCCTGTGGGCCCCCCACACGGAGTTGCACCACTCAGTTCACACCGGGGTGATCTTTATATAATCTCTACACACTATGCCCCCAGTCAGTGTGAATGTTACATTACATTTTTTCCTTTTTTTTTTGTCTTTCTCCAGGAATTCCTCAACTTTTCTGAAGAGATGCAGACATGAGACGAGGCAGAAACAGACTCCTGCCACACACAGCAGTGGATAGATATACTATAGAGATCATCTAACTATGAAGTAGGAAGGGCACAGGCAGACGTTTATATTTTGCACATCTAGGCCGATGCTCACATTCAGAGCATCTCCCAACTGTAATGTTGCTTCACAAAGGACATGGTTATAGCTCTTAAAAAGGATAGTGGTGAGGGGGCTTTTTGACAGACTAATAAACACACACATTCAATCACATATCTAGATAAGTGGCAGAGAAAGAAAGCCAGACTGTGTCTATCATGCCAGAGATATCATGATGATGCATAGGACTGCTAACTAACTGAATCTAACTAGGAGACAACATGAACATCATTAGACTCGCTCTCAGATAGAAACACATTCAGTATTTCTAACTGAGGTCCGTGTCTGCCTGGGGCCGATGAAGAGGAGGATGGCCCTGCTGAGGAAGGTTCTCCACGTGAGGGGAGATGTGATGTGTACGGCCATGCTGCTGATGGTGTTCTGCATACTGCTCTACACCCACCAGGTAACTGGCTCAAATGGACAGCTGAAAAGGACTCAAACCCCAAAGTTGGGATGTCCCGATCACGTTATTTATATTTACACTTATGCCATATCACAATAGTACAATATCCAATATCACAGACAATATCCAGTATAGTCTTTTGTTTTGTTGCTCCCGATCCCGATCATTTGAAAATGACGTGATCGGCCGCGATTTCTGATCACGTGATCGCATAGAGGCAACCCTACCCCAAAGTATAGATACCCCTGGTCAAATATTACTAGCCTGCCCCAGCCTGTGTGACGACAATAAAAGCCTGTGTGCCGAGGCTAAATATTACTCAACTACAAGTGAAAGTTGCTGCAAAAGTACTTGCTTTTGAAAATACCAAAGTACATGCTTTTTAAGATTAAAAAGTACAAATGACTAAGTACGTTTACTGAAATGTGGTCATTTCCCCAGACAAAAAATATCAATAATAGTGATGAAAATAGCACATCTAAAAGCATGTCATGGTGCGTTGTGAGCTTGTAGACCGGCTATTGTCACTATTTGAATGTACTTTCCCCTTCCTAGAAATGTAGTGGAGTCAAAAATACATTATTTGTCTTTGAAATGTAGTGGAGTGAACGTATCAGAACATACAAAACCTCAGCAATGAAGGACAGTACTCAAACTAAATGTACTTAGTTACTGTCCACCTCTGGGTACTGTCTGTACATCTATTCGGAATCAAGTTGTTGAAGCCTTGCGTTTGTGTGACAACAACAATCTCTGTCCTCCACCCATCTACACCCATCCCTTGTCCCCAGGTCCTGCTCCACTCAGAGTGGGACAGTACCAGGTGGAAGCTAGAGATTCAGGGTTCCACCAACTCCAACCGGGCCCTGTTAGGAGCCAGTGGCCATGGAATGGTCAGCGGACCCAGAGAAGGCCAGACTATTGATGAGGTAATGTCTGCAAGTCCTTGGTTGAGTAGAGTTAATTTCCACTCAGTGTTAACTAAAACTATGACGGAAAATGTTCTGTTCTGACTGACCAAAATGTGCTGTCAAAAAAATCAACACTGCTCCACAATTACATTTTTAGTGCCGTGATTGTTTTCCACCCTAAAACATGGCATCAGGTATTATTATTATTATATAAGGAGGAATAATCTTTTTTAAAAGTGTGCGGTATTTGTTAAAATGTCGTTTTTATGTGGACACGCCCACCAGTTCATTAAGTATGCCTGGTTTGACTGGTGGGTGGTGATGGGTGGTGATCCAAGTGAACTGAAGCCGCAACCACAGCTGTAGTTGTATGATAAAGGGGGAGGGGTAATATTGTGATATCACGATTTCACTGTTTATTTCATTGGCACGTTTGACTATCAAGGTTTCAGCCTCCAGGAAGAAACCCTAAATACAAAGGGAAGACATCATTGCACATAACCACGCCAAGAGGTCTAATGAAGTACTGTCACCTCATAAACACATGGTGGAAACAAATCAAACAGCACTCCATCTTTAACTATATCATCTAAATTATGTCTGCAATATGCACATTATGTAATCAAAACCAGCTTGGCAATGTAAAACCATACACAAAGAGAGATAGAATTAATTATCTCATTTAAATTTAATTAATTATCTTAAATGGCTTTTGCTCTTTAATCAATTACAGAATTTTTTATTGAACACACTTGTGTCACCTGCTCTCTCTAATTTGACAGGTCTCATCAAGCCCTGCAAACACAAAGCTGCCTGCGTGCAAGCCCCAGGTATCCAAGTCCCAGTCCAAATCCAAATCCCCCCAATCCAAATCCAAGTCTCCGGCCAAACCAAAGAAGCTACCAAAGGATAAGTCGAAGGGGAAAGTCAAGGAGTGGCGCAAGAATGTGGTGCCAACCAAAGCTCCCGGCAAAGCTCTGCCCACATTGCCACCCTTTGACTTCGAGGGCTACCTAAAAGAGAAAGACAACAGAGACTTCAAGCTGCTCATCAATCAGCCAGAGAAATGTCAGCTAGCAGGAGAGTCCTCTGCTGCCCCTTACATGCTCATTGTGGTGAAATCTGTAGCAGCGGACTTCGATAAGCGACAGGTACTGAGTTTTATAGCTCTGTCTGGATTTATTGCTAATTTCATAAAGTATAAAGTAGCAATGAATCCATTGCTACTGCAGATTTCTCTCACACAAATTCAAACCATTTGAGAGCTAAGAGTTCAGCACACACAGTACACGGCGGACCCACTTCTACTAATGAACTAAAATATTTATAAGAATTGGCACGGTGGCCAAACAGTTCCAAGTTCAAGCAGTTCAAGTTCAAGGCTAGGTGCAGGCAGTGACAGTAACAGTACTGTTGTTGATGATAATTTTACCAGCATGTGTCAGTATGAGATTTATACAATGAACTACTCACCTAATGTCACCGAGGTTCCATGTTTAACGTACTTCCACTGTACATTGTTGCAGTCACAGTTGCATGGATGGTTTTCATATCCTATAAATGTATGAACTTTGGCTAAAAGCTTGTGTTTAATCCACATGGGTTCTTGTTGACTACTTGGTTAGTTGCCTGAATCAGGAAGCTTGGAGGAAGAGTTCCTCTTCAAAATAAGAGCCACTTGTAATGATTACTCAACACTAGTTTTATTTCTAAGTCTACTTACAGGACGTAGATAGACATTTTTAGCACCCTGAAATAATGCTTAGAATGGGCCCGCTGCCTACTGCTTGTACTTCACCCCAACCCAAATACCTCACATGGCCTGTTTACTAGTCAATAACACAATATAGTGTACAAATGATGTTCAAATCCATGTCTCTATCTCTGTCTGTCAGGTGGTGCGTCGGACATGGGGCAAAGAGGGCCTTTTCCCCAACGGCGTAACGATCCGTACAGTCTTCCTCCTGGGTGTCCCCAGGAACCAGAGTGCCCTGCCTCTCTGGGACCGTCTTCTGGCCTACGAGAGTGAGACCTTTAACGATATCCTGCTGTGGGACTTTGAAGACACCTTCTTCAACCTGACTCTGAAGGAGATCCATTTCCTGAACTGGGTCAACACCAGCTGTCCTGATGTCAGGTAATGACTTTTAAAAGGCTGAATTAAACCAGGGGCCAAGAAATGTCAACATTTTAGCCCTTTTTTGGCCATTATCTTAGTTTTGTTTTGTTAGGTACACATACAATTTTAAAACATGATAAAAGACAAAAAATATATAATAATCAAAACATCAAGTGCCGAAAAAAGATAAAAAAGTTGGTTTGTTGAGTGACCTTCCTAAAAGCTATCATTAAAGCTTAGAAACTAAGCTGTCAATACATTTCCAGGTTTAACCAACCATATCAGATCAATAAAACAAACAGGATTGTAAATAAATAAATGTCACTTGTTTAGGATATCCAGAGTAGTTTTCAAGTCTAGGTCTGCCAAACATAATTCTCAAGAGACCTTCATTAATCTTACCCTTCAACACTATTGCATCTCATCACCATTGCTTCGGTTTCAATCTGTTCATTATTTCCCCCCTATAGGTTCATTTTCAAGGGCGATGCCGATGTGTATGTGAATGTTGAGAACATTCTGGAGATGCTGCAGACTCAGAAGGCGGATGTGGACCTGTTCGTGGGAGACATCATTTTCAACGCTAAGCCCATTCGTCGGCGCAGCTCCAAGTACTACATCCCAGAGTTCATATATGGGGCGGGTTTATACCCGTCCTATGCCGGAGGAGGGGGATTCGTCATGTCGGGACACACAGCACGGAGACTCAGCTCTGCCTGTGAACAGGTGCCTGAATTTTTGGGTGCAATTCAGCTCAGAAAACCTAAAGAAATACAAAAACTGTTTTATGTCACGATCCCTTTAAGTAAAAGTATCAATACTGCAATGTGGGAATGCAATTACAAGTATCATGAGTAAAAGTACAAAAGTATTGTTATAGAAATGTACCAAAAGTAGAAAGTGATCATTATTCAGAATGTCCCATTTCACAAGTTTTCTAATGTATATATATATATTAGATTTTCTACTTTAAAATGGCCGAAATGTATATATTAAGTGGTTTATAATATAAAACACTATGTGGTTTAATATAAAACTATATGTTTTGTAATGATAATCAAAATCTACAATAACTAAATGTGATCTGCTCTGATCTACATACACATTTTCTTTACTTTTCTTTTTTTAATTTCTTTTTCAAATTAGGTGGATTTGTTTCCCATCGACGACGTCTTCCTGGGAATGTGCCTCCAGCGGATCAGCCTCAAGCCCACGCGCCACGAGGGCTTCCGCACGTTCGGCATCATCCGGCCGTCGGCCGCGCCTAACCTCCAGCTGTTCAACCCCTGCTTCTACCGGGAGCTCATGGTGGTCCACCGCCTCACGCCTCCTCAGATCTGGCTGATGTGGAGGCTCCTCCACGACCCCGACCTCACCTGCCACAGCAGGAGGAACCTCACGGCGTGGCCTTTCAGGTGGAGAGGTGGTGGTGGAATGGAAGGAACAACTGCGGTCGTCGAGGAGGCGGAAGAGACAGACTATGGCGTTAAGAAGGTGTTTGTGTCACATTAGTCACTTTTTACACTGCAAGGTAAAAAACATTTAGACCCTAGGCCCTTTCTTATGAAATACCACGCTAAAACTTGAGGTCTTTCTGAGAAACTTCACAGAATTTAATCCGGAAAATTCCGGAATCCGGAAAATACTACAAAACTACAAGGAGACGTGCACACATTCCCGGCTTCAGAGATAAAGTAACACTGCCGCGGCAGCCGGTCTAAATGGGTTAAGTGGGTCCTGCACCGGTCAGCGCACACAGCGTTATTATTATAATATAAACCTAATTGTTAAGGTGATGCTTTTAGGCACTTTTCCATTGCAGGACCAAGAGGATATTGCAAAGTAAAGTGAAAGAAAACAATACTTGGTAGGCCTACTTGGTAGCATCCTGGCTAATGCATAAACCTACAGTTCCATCCGACTTTTTTATTTTTACAGAACTTGTTTCTCACGCCGATAATGACAAGGTGCAATTGACTTTGTAACGTTGTGTCTCTACAGCAGAGCACAATGTTTTTTGCCTTTATTTTATATATTTTATGGAGGGACAGACAGTAGGCTGACAGGAAATGGGGAGAGAGATGGGGGGAAGACATGCAGTAAGGGCCGTCGGGATCGGGAGTTGAACCCGCGGCACACTGCCAGACTGGATTACCAGGCAAGGTGCCTGGACCATTGAGCCATGGCCCAGGCCCTAATGTCTTGTTTTTTAATTGAGTACATACAGTATACAGTACTGTGATGGGCAGATGGAACTGGTCTGTTTTGATTGTGTGAGGAGCGAGGACACAGTAGATTGTGTATGTTTTGACTTGAAAAGAGTGTGATTGTGGTGGAATCAATGCAAAGACATTTGTCACATACAGGTTTCTGTTTGAGAGGTGTACTGTGAATGTACTCTCTGGACCGCTCCATTATCTGTTCCCTGGAGGAACACAAGAATAAGCCCTGAATGGGAACCAGCTGTACCCTGAACAGGAAGTGCCCAAGGGGACCCCATTATGCTGTTACACAGTCCAGTAGGAGCTGTTCTGTTCTCAAGACACTTACAGTAAGAGCTCTAGAAATGAATGCTCTTAAAAGTGAATGTGCACGTGCACCCGCAAGCGTGTGCACACGCGCGCACACACACACACCTTTGAAAGTTGAGTGCACCTCATTAGACAAACTCGACACACCTCATTAAACAAACTCGAAAAAAACAGAAGACACTTCTTTATTTTAGCTGTGTGTTTTAACACACATGGAATTATTTGTAAAATTCGAATCTTCAGCCTCACAAGTGGTCTTTAGGCACTTTTATTAAATCCAGATATACATTTATTTTTATATAGGCCTATATGGGGTGCACACAAAAGCCAGTGTAGACAGTTAAAGGACTCAAGAGGTGTTTTAAAGTGAAGACAGTTCACCACTGTATACAATGATTACAGAGCTCTAATGAAGATTATAATCATAACATTAAAAAACAATTAAAGTGAACATCAGTGACACCGTCACGTGACATTTCTTTTTAATATTTTGTTTTCACCAAATGGGTTCCCAGATTGGTTTTCTTTGGTCGGTAGTCACTGTCAGTCGACATGCTGCAGTGTGTCTGTGTCGGTCAGTGAAAATGTTATAGATGCTAGATGTATAACGAAGAAGCTTGTGACGAGTGAAAGACATGGCTACTGTGTTGACATAGTTTTAAAAAGCTGGTTGTTATTTCTTTAACCTTTTCAAACATTTACCTCCATCTATTGTCCAAATGCTGTAAAACACATTAATGTTCACCCTCGTATTGTATTCACACAGCAAAAAATGACTATGACTTCAATCTATTAGGAAAAGATTCAACTATGTACAGCGTTTAAAAAGTTTTTACCAGGATACACGTCACACTTTTTTAATTTAAATGTAATTTACATGTGTGGGAAACTAGAAATACAGTGAGGTATCTAAAATGTCCACTGATCCAGATAAATTATATTAAATGTTTGAAGGACACATTGATTAGAATTAGAATCCAGTGTCATTGCTTTAGATAATGGTGCATGCTGCAGTGAGCCAAATGTCATTTTGACAGAATAGAATATTAGATTTCTATCTCAAGCACTATTCATCATGAAAGTCGTCGGTTCTATTACTGTATTATATTATATCTTAGGATAACAGAACTTATACTAAACTAAAAGTGAGATGGATCATGTAAACTTTACTCAATGTGAAAATTGACCCTTATGGGACATTTAAGTCACTCTTGAGTTAAATGAAGGCTTGAGGATCTGATGCCATCTGGCTGGTGCCATATTGTTTTTGGTTTTATGTGACATGTCTGTCATTGCCTGGCTTTTTATTCTGGGAAATTAAAACAAACAAACAATGCACTCAGTCACACATCATTGTTTTCCTTTATTTATTTTTCCATATTTCTTCCATGTCATACTGGTTGAGCACACAGCAATACATGAAATTCAATGAACAGAATTCTGACTGAGCAGGGGATTTTCTCTATAAAATCTCCAAATGTCCATTTGAATCCTGACAAGATTCCATCATGGCCGAAGCTCATCTCAATAAGTATCATCATCACAGCGTTGCCAGAAGCATTCCAGCAGTCAAGAGCAAAAGGTTTTCAGTGAAGCCAAACATTTCTTTTTGCACCAAACTGTACAGTTATTGCTGTCACCAGAGGACATGCTTGAGGAATCTTTATACACAAAGTATTTAAAATATAAAACACCCACATTCCAATGGATTTAATTCACAAGTTTGAATTAGGTATGACCCATTTGCGGAAATAGGTTTAAAATATAGTAAATCCACAGAAGATAATTATTGGGAGGGATGCAAAAGAGCTGGGATATATTATAATGTACGATATAAAGAAGAGAGGACAATACGTAGATTAATATGTTACAAATAGCAAAAGTTGTCCATGAATTACAAGAATCTGATCATGACAATCATTCATTATTCTATTAAATGTAAAATAAAATAAGGAAAACCCTGTGAAATCGGAGTCATACAAATCTCTGGATAAAACAGACGTACGTTCGCCTGTTTTCCAAACTTAAAAAAAGATATAACAAAAAGGTTAGGCCTATATGATATGTCCACCTGAGTTAGGGTGAGAAAACGACGCCTCTCTCCATCTAAGCAACATTGCATCACCGCCATCACAACACGGGACTAGACACTGGAGTCACCAACACGCAAATATTCTAGCACCAAAATCACATGTCTACAGTATCTACTGTACTTACAATGGTACAAAGCTCACCGATTCATTTTCTCTTGTAGTGGAGGCCCAACCTTTGGCTGTCACACACCTAATATGTCACACATCTAATGTATCATAAGAGAGCTGGGTCAAAATGTAGGCAATAGGCATTGGTTTTCTGTCACGTAGGCCTATATACCGTTCTAGTTCACTTGACACTTTATCCAAATATCTTTGTCCCAGACTTCTAAGGAAGCAACAGCCATGTTACTGTAGCGCTGCCTGGGGATGCAATGATTTAATAGGGGGGATGTTTGGGATGCAAAGTAATTACATCTTTATTGATGTCAAATCTATATTCAAGAATGATTCAAACAAGATGCTGTATACTTTTATCTCATCATCATGATTGCACCGATCATTCTAGGAAAACAAGCTCTGGTGGATTTTCACATGAACTCATTATTCCACTGGAAGTCAAAAGGCTCAAACATGATCATACTGGGCTCCAATAGTGACATAATCAGGAAAACACAAAAAGAGGAAAATAACCAATTAACTAAAGACATAGCCAGTAGATCATGTAGGCCTACCCAAAAAGGAAACACATTAACCTCTGAAGGTTACAAAAATGACAGTACAGACAAATGGCCATGTTAATTGTTAACCTGCCGTCATGCTCAATCACACTCTCTCATATACATGATACACACAGAGTACAACGCAATTCAAATGCATTTTCAAAATGTATGTACAAGGAGATTCCATTTACAAAGGAGGGAGACAGACGTCATAGAAAGACGGCTCGGTGGGAGACGAGGCACGATGAGACAGACTTTAAAACGTACAAAGTAGGCTAACTTGCACAAAAGCAAGTGATAAGAACATGAACACATCATCAGTTATGACAACTATACAGTTTTCTTTTCCCTCCCGTGGATGCACTGGAAAAGGGAGAAAGGGCTGTCCTATTGGCTTCAGGCATAACTGCCTGAAGCCAATAGTTTCTCCTGCAGCCAATTCGTGATGAGCTACTGTATTATTACTGCTTTAGAAATACTTCTAGATCTAGACAATGCCAAGTAATTTTTCCAAGTGTAAACAGGAGGCGATGGTATTCGATTTCAAGTTATACGCAAATCCATATTCTATTTAAACTAAAGAACAGGTTTGGTTTTATTTGTAGTGTAAACAGTGTCACTTTATGCAGAGCTCCAGTGGATCTACCATGGTTTACCCAGCAGAACAGTTTCTAAATGGAATGGCCCAGTAGATTGTAGGGATGGGAGTTTAACTTTATTTTAATACACTAGGATGAATTAGCTTGTGATGAACTGCAAATTCAGCACCACTTAAACCCTCTATACTTATTTCACGCAAAATCGATTGGCCAAAAAGAGAAGATCTACAAGCTCACAACGCGTTGTGGCAACTTTCACCTCAGAATAGGGATGCTGGGGGTTGAAGTCGTTAAAGGGACACTTCACCCTTTTTGCAAAAGAAATATATGTTCATGACGTTTAGAAGATTTAGAACACTTTCCTGGGGGTCCTTATGTGTGTAATATGTGGTTTCAAATATTTTAGCAGTGAGCCCAGTGTCTCTAATGTCATGGACACTGGGCTCACTTGCTTCCTGGACTACAATTCCCATAATGCTTTGATGCACTGCTCCTCCTTGTGGATAGGGGGAGGGCTGTCTTACCCGAGACATGTAGTCCAGGAAGCAAGTGAGCCCAGTGTCCATGACATCAGAGACACTGGGCTCACTGCTAAAATCTAAAATATCTAAAACCACAAATTACACACATAAAGACCCCCAGGGAAGTGTTCTAAATCTTCTAAACGGCATTAACGTATTTTTCTTTTGCAAAGTTTCCCTTTAAGTGCCATTTTATGTTTTAAACATATTTTCATTATCGCGATATCATTAACCACAATGAATGTGAATTTCATATGGTCCCATCCGTAGTAGGCTAGCAGTGTTCCTGCTGATGTCAGCTGAACTGAAGCTGTACATTTGCACAACACATCTACATACTTGAATCTAAAAAGACAATTAGAGAGGTCAGTGTTCACATGCCGTACACTCAGCCAGGTTCTGAACCCTTGAGTCCTACTGTATACCCTCTATTTTACAGAGAGTCTAATTAGTACCAGCCTATTGAAATACTCCAGTGATGATGCCTGGACGGTTCATGTTGGTCTGGCTGTTTGGTGCCATGATGTCAGATCTCTGGGTTTTACCTTTAGTCAATATGACGACACACCAGAGGAAGAACACAACTATTTACAATATTTGTACATCGCCACATTAACCGGCGTAAGCATATCATACAACCTTTAAGGATCCCTGGCTAATAAGACATAATTAATACATTAAAATTGTCCTCTATACCTAAAAATTGAAATTAAATATTTTTATTTTAGAAAGAGTATGTTTTTCACTACTGTTGCAAGTTGGTGATGCCATGCGCTAATACAAAAAACGACTTAATACTTCCTCCGGTTAATATGAGCGTCAAAATACATATTTCAAATATTTGTTATTAACGCATTATATTTCTATAGGGATGGACCACACATGACATCAACTTGCGACATGAGTTGTCTCTAACTTACTATTTCTAAAATAAAATATTGAAGATGTTTTCAATTTGTAATCATAGTTATAGAGGGCAATTATAATGGATTAAGGCATATAATTAGCCTGGGATCCATTTAAGAACAGTGGTGCTGATCTCTGCTCAATGTTGTCCAGTCATAATGACTATGACAAGGTTTACGCCAAAGTAGAGATTCAGATTCTTTTGTTTTGTAACACAGACATCCATGAGTTTATAGGATACATTTCCCTCGTTTTGATATGGAGGAAAATATGGAGATATGGAGGGTGAACAAATATGTGTGATAACAAATATTTAAAAATCACTCTCTTTGAAAGATAATGGTAATACCGGTATAAAGTGAACTTCTTTTTTAAACCAATGTGTTTCAGCAGTAATATAAAGGTGGGCTAGCCCGTTACTCACAGATGACAACACAATGTTTTCATGGCATTGCCATTTAACTAATAATAATAATAATAAGAGGATGAATATGAAGTAACTAAACTTAACAAGAGCAAACGCCCATGGTTTCAGTAGTTGTTGCTTAACCCATTTTGGGCGGGAAACCCTTTTGGTGTTAGCATCATGTTATGCTTTCGCTGTTGAAAAATAGCAGATCTACAAGCTCGTAGCGCGCCACTCTGCTATTTTTGAAAAATCGAAGAATGACTGACATAGAAACATAGCCTTTTCAGAAAACTGTCAGGATGTAGAAGACATTTTTAGAATCTGATAATCAACTGGTTATCAAACTTTTTTGACTCAGGGACTCAGGGCAAATATGCAAATCTTTCCCCATAACATACAGTATGTCACAAGGGAAACTAGAGAGAATATCAGTTTCCATTAGAACCGCCCGAAAATAACTTTACACGAGTACAGTCACAATCACAAGAAACTCATTTGTGTCAGATCAGCACTACTGTTCAGTGTTATTCCTCATTTATACATGGTTGACTTGGTTGTGCAAAGTGTCGGCCATTTTCAGTGCACAACACGCGGTAATCAATATATCAGTCCTTACGTTATGTACTGTACTGTGTGAGGCCCCTGACTGCAACCCTGAAATAAACTTTTACACTCAAATCCACAAAAGGATGTTTAAACTAAGCATCAATATTGAAAAGGACAATGTATGCATTGCAATTAATACAAATAATTTATTCAGTTGCATGTATTTCAAAGTTTTAAAAGGTCAAAAGGTTAGCAGATGAGACTGTAGTTGAATGTCATCCTGAGGGGGGATGTGGATTTCAACCATCACAGAAATAAGTTCTTAATTTACACAAATAATTCTCGGAGGCTTAAATTAATTAAAGCTCTCTCATCCATATGCATTATGTAATTGGGCAGCAGCAAAATATAAAATATCGGGAACGTTAACTAACCCTCAGTGAGCGAAAGGGACTCTCTCTCTCTCTATATATATATACACACATACACATTTTACCCCGTTTCTCTCATGAACAACAAATTCAGCAACCTGACCTAAAGAAATCCAGTCAAGGTCAGAGGAATGACCTGGCTAAATTGGATGCAACACATTAAAACAGAGCCACAACTCGCTGCACTTTCACGCAGTCCATTTCCAATAAGCGATTATACAGAACAGGGAGCTGAAATAAAAGCTTGACCAGAATAATGATTTGAGCAGTATAGAAGACGAGATGGATGAACGGAATTCCCCTCTCCGAATGAAAAGTGGTGATCAATGTAAGCAGACTGAATGAAATCAACCTGGAAAACATCTTTGGCTACAATGTTTGGCAATTCAAAATAACAAGTGAAGAAATCTGAACAACTGCAGTGAATAAATCTTCTCCATGTGCATCAATGTGCTGACATGGAGAGTCCAGAGTAGTGGAGGAGAGAATGGTGCCCGCTTGCGCACACACACACACGCACACACACACGCACGCACAACAATCAACCAGGCAATAATCAAGTAAAAAGGTGTACATTAGTGCAAATGCGAATGGAAAACAAAACAAACTTTCCAGAACAAAATGAGCATGGTTATGGCATGAGTGAGTGATGGACAGACAGACAGACAGACAGTCAGCGAGAGATAAACTGATAGAGAACGTTATAAAGAGCGAGAAAGACCCCTCAAACCATGCTCTTAAAATAATAATAATAATAATAAAAAGCCGACCGGTTTGTGCTTGTATCCCATCTTCTTTTAAAAAAACAATCGACCTGTAGTACATGCAATTCCTTGCGTCTTGCGTTCATGCATAAGTGTGTCCTTCTGTACGCGTGTGACTGTGTGTGTGTGTGTGTGTGTGTGTGTGTGTGTGTGTGTGTGTGTGTGTGTGTGAGAGATGTACCTGGTAGTGGCTACAGAGGATGAGCCGCAGTACTCATGGGAGACCGTTAACACTGCGGTACATCTCGGGGCGTGTTTGAAGTTGAAAGGCGACATCTTGAAATGTGAGTTTTAAAAGCAGCGGAACACACGTTCGTAGATTCTCGTTCGTGTAAGCTTGTGTGTGCATACGTTGTGGAAAAGCAGAAAGTAAACAGCCGTCTGGCCCTGGACACACAAATCTCTGCAGCTGCAAATACTGTACCAATCATTTTGGAGATATTAAGTGTTCCGTTACTGAAGACCTGTGTGTGTGTGTGTGTGTGTGTGTGTGTGTGTGTACTAAGCAAGTAAGTTGGTAGAATAAGTTAAATGCTCTGATCCGTTTGGTTGGGCAGAGTTCTTGCTGGGTCGTCTTCAGACCAGGTATGTTGGACGTGTTTGGTCGTTCATTTGTTGGACTGGGTTCAATCCAGTTTCAACCCAGGTTTCCCATGGTTTTGGTGGCGGGTTGTGGTTCAGGCGTCTGGATGGGTTCAGTTAAAAGGTCTCGAGTTGTTGTTGCCTGGGCGGGTTTGGTTCTTTGACTGTGTTCGGTTTCTCACAGGTTTAATGACTGAGCCATTCGGTAACAGACCTGTGTTTTTTTGTTTTTGGAGGGACTGGATTTGAACCTATTGTACGTATGGCTGCGGGTTAGCATGGTCAAGTTCCTGGTTGGGCTGGCAGTGCAGGTTCAGATGGTGTGTCTATGCTGTGTAGATCAAGCCAGAGATTGGTGGTTGACACTGACATTCTCGGGGACAACCAAATTACTGTAGCTCCATAAACCTGCTCCATAGCCAGTTGAAATGAGTTGACTAATTGCTACAAAAGGCGAGGAGCTAAACATCTCACCATAGTGACGTTTTGGAAGTCACGCTTTCTGCCATTGCTTCTTTAGTGACAGCACTGTGGCACCCAAATTACAACCAGGCCGAAATCCACTTAGTGGCTTACTGGACGGATCCATAAAAGGGAACGTCGTTATGTGGATGAATTCTTTGTTAGCTTTATCCTCCAACACCCAATGAGCCTGCATGTGGATCATCTCAGTAGCAGTATGGTTCCTTGTATCGCCAAGTGATAATCCTGCCATTGGTGAGGGTCGGATCAAACGCACCAGCAGTCATGTGGTTTGATCACTCAATGGTTTCTCTGCCAGGCATGGTAGATGCTGGTTGGTTCTATACGTTTAGCGATGACATCAGGATGGTTTTATGTTCAGTAAGCAGTTGTACATCTGGGCCATGTGGTTCCGGGTAGAGTCTGCATGGTTGAGTGGAGAAGACCTGTGCCGGGCCTCTGAAGGAGCTGGTTTCATGTTCGGTGTGCACTGGTAGCGGAGTCGGCTCGGGTCTGGCTGACCGTCCGCGGAGAGCCATAGAGAGTCACGGATGCTATGTGGTTATTCTGCATGACCTAAAGGTCGGTAACACAGAGAAGGCATGTGACTGAATGGACTGGAACACATGCAGCAGTGTTGATCTTGTTACCTAAAACTATGATGAAGAAACATGTTCGTCGACTAGCTTTTTTCGCTGATGAAAACTAAATAGAAACTAAGCTGTGATGACTAAAACTAACACCGGGGCTCCACCAGGCGCGTCAGCGTCGCGTCTCCGTCACCGTCAGGGAATGTTCCCTTTTTAATCAATGAAGGGTGGCTCCACTGCCCGCGTTGCGTTGCGTGACTCCATTAAAATTGCCTCGGTTCGTTTTTTTGACGCACGCGACGGAGACGCAACGCGCCCGGTGGAGCCCCTCCGTAAGACTGAATATATATATAGACAATTTGGCAAATAATTCATTTTAGTCCAAATTGGAAGATTAACTGAATATTTAGTCGCCTAAAATCTTATATTGATTTAAACTAGACTAAAACTAAAACTAAATTAAGTTTTATTCAAAAGACTATGACTAAAACCAAACCAAAGTTTGCTGTCAAAATAAACACTGGTGTGGAGTTGGAAGGGTTTTCACTCTTTTATTGGATCAAACCACCTCTTATCATAGCTAGTTGTGTAATACGTACAATAATGTGTAATTGTGGATGTGATGTAATTGCTACAAAGTACGGTATATGCTGTTTTGTTTTTGTGCCGCATTTGAGTCCCGGACAAGTTTCCCCATGGGGACAATAAAGTATATTGTATCGCATTACTACCACGGAATAGGTTTCTAAGATTGAATTGATATGTTTATTGACAATGTTTACATGTACAGAAAAATGCACATAGTTATACATCACTATCAAAAGGATAAATGCAAGAAAGCCAACAGCTTATTTCCAATGCAGTCCCTTAGATTGATTGATTGAAATATTTATTTTACAGTTTGCGGAATTACAGTACATTTCAAGCACAACTCAAACTCAATTAGTTGAAAATGAAACACAACAATGAATGTGTATGAGTGAGTGTGTAGATTTGAGTGTTGTGTGAGGAATGTGTTATATAATAATTATTATGTTGTTATTATTATTATTCTTTTTTGTGTGTGTGTGTGTGTGTGTGTGTGTGTGTGTGTGTGTGTGTGTGTGTGTGTGTGTGTGTGTGTGAGTGCGTATGTGTGTGCGTGTGCCTATCTGTATGTGTACACAACAGACAATGGTACATAACACACATCAGGGGGATATGCAGTAGTAAAAAGATGCTGCCATATAAACACAAACAGAGAGAGAGACCTATTGATTTTCTAACCTCAAAGATCATCCTCTGCAGTCCAAAACAGAAGGTAGAGCCAAAGGGGTTGGTGTTGTTGGCCGACGACGACCTGCAGAGTAAACACAAATGCTCAATCATGTCCCAAAACACAATTTGGTGCCAGATTAAATGGCCAGTTTACTAAAGAGAAGACATATTTTAAGTGAAATCGAAAGTATTTTACCTATGTAGGACCACAGGTTTTTCCATGGGGTGTCCCAAAAGCTCCTGGATCTGATCCCACTGACAAAGAAACAAAAAGCAGGGCATTGGAGTGACTATGCTGCCGAGTACGAAAGGTTTGACAGACACGACTTGTGATTGGAAGGTCGCCGAGTCAAAACCGCAGTTGCTGACTCAAATCCCCCGACGAGAGGAAGCAATCAGGGTTAGATACTGCAGGTGAATACTGATGTGCTCTCCTCCAATCCTACAACAAATCTGTGCCAGTGTTTGGCAGTCCCCTCCCCTGGTATGAATGAAACAACAGCCAGGAGCACAGATACAAAAGGTGAACAATCTGTTTACAAGAGTCACCAGAATGCCGTCTGTGCCTTGGAAATAACCAAAGGATGGATCAGGTTGGAGCCGACTGTCATTATAGTCGGTCCCTATAAATTACTTTACCAGCTGATGAAGCATGTACTGTATATTATTCGCCCATTGATCTCCCCTGTTGTTTCTCTGCTGCAGTAGCACCATGCAAAGCAGGGACATTTCCATTGAAACCTGCTTTTTTGTTATTGCAGGAGTGTTCATGTGTCCACACGATTTGAGATGAGAGAGATGAGAAGGGACCAAGACAGTCTCAATGTTACAAAGGGAGTCTACCAACGCGCCTCAAGCCTGAAACGGCTGATCCGGTGCTTCACAGGTACAAGCCAAGGACATGAGTTGCACAAGGAGAAGAGACTGGAGCAGCACGGACATTTAGAGCCTTTTATTAAGTGCTAAGTATACAAAAACGACTGTCGTTTTTGCATACTTAGCACCTAATAAAAGGCTCTAAATGTTATGTTTGTACTCATGTTGCACTGTGTATGTGACACGTGCAATGGAAAGGCAGAGAACTTCTACCAAGACAATTTATGAAAGTCGCAATCAAGACACAATAGCAAGAATGACCATGTGCACTAATAAGCCGCAGGACACAAATGTGTGTTCGGAAAGAAAGCAGGATAAGAATGCTCTATATTAGAATAAATCAATATAACAAAATGCTCATGTTGTGAACTATGATCTTAAGACTTTGTTAAAATGTCATTAAGGCCTGGGGAAACGGCTGACTGTCCACCAAGACAACAGCAACACAATTTCCTATTCTCCTCATGAGTCAGTCAACTCGACCAGAAACCCTGAAAATAAGATCACATCCCTGCGCTTCCTCCCAGTGACTCCCCGAGGCCTAAATGCTTCCAGACAGATAACCAGACCGTCCAGAGCAACAGCTAAGAGAACCACAGCACCACAATACCGTCTAGCGAGACTTCTCTCAGGCAATGAGAGGCAGCGATTGTGCAGACTTTAGATGAAGTACCGGGTAGGTCAGTTTTGCAAAATGCGGGTATATCTATACCTTGCTGTAGGTGGTTAAAATGCAGTCCTCTGCCTGGGTAAGTGTTCCTTCTGAAAGAAATAACAGAAAAAGAAGAACGTCGTAGACAGATACAGTACTGTAAATAAAGATGATCTCATAGAGAAAAAAGAGGAACTAACCCTTCTCCTTTTATCTAAAGATGATCTTATGATGGTCTGAGACACACTAGATGTTAAATGTTGTGACACTGAGAATGATTGCATGGACCTAATTCTGCAGAACATAAAATTGCATGGTTAAACAACCTCACTTACCTTTCTTGAATACTAGCGGAATTTTAAAGTCACATCGATGATATCTGCATAAGATAAGAAAATGTATGTTGTCACTGTTCACGAGGATTAAAAACAAATGGAATACACAAAGAAAAGAGGCAAATAGACAAATATTTAAGAGAAAGCACCAAAGGAAAGAGAGACACAGAGAGGCCTTCTTACATGTTGAAGTTGTAATGTCCTGGGTAGTTGGTATGGAGAACAAACTTCTTAACCAGATGAGTGGCAGAGTCAAACAGGATGTCCTGAGAGAGTCACAGATACAAATCAGGCATTCTGCCCCGATAAGGCATCTGTCTGATGTCAAAAGTAATATCATGGGTCTTAAATAACCCACGATCTGCTCAATTGTGAATTGTGCAACTTCTACAGAGATGCCTTCGTTGACCGTGCCAGCCCATGAAGACGAGGCGGATACAGACATGAGTAGCAATTAGGCATGTAACGATATATCGTAAATCAATTCAAACTGGTGACAATGTAAATCGCGATTAAATCGCTAGTTGAATCGTGATGCAAACAGCAGAGGGTCTCTTGTAAGATCATTGATACAAAACATTGTTTTCACTCATTTGCTTCTGTATTGAAAAGAATATAAGAGAAGAAAAGAAATTGAATTAAAAGAGAAAGAAAATATTGGAATTGTATAAGAGAAATAATTTCAAACTAAATAAATTCGGTCATTTGTCTGGAAAATAAAATAAAATAAGTCTTGAAAGATCCTATTGTGAACCTAGTATCACAAGTAAGACGCGCAAACGCGGGAAGCGAACGCAGCTCGTACATATTTGGGTTTTGGACGTATAGCTGCTTTGGGGACTCCTTATATGGTTATGGCTGAGTCATGGTGACGTAACAGCGGGACAGACACTTGCATCAATCACAAACAAATCAATCAGCTCCATATATGGGCACAAAAGCGGGACAGACACACACACAGACAGGCAGACAGACAGACAGACAGACAGACATGATCTGCTAGGTCTCATAGTAAGTGCTCATTGCATTCGCAATGATTCAAATTGTATCGTGAGTTGAGTGAGTCATTACTGATGTATTTTCCTATTTTCTACTTCCTATTTTCTACTCCGCCACACTTATGTGGTGAGTATATGAAAGACATAATATACTGTATATGCAGAGTAAATACACAAAAACATAGTTGCTGAACAACATACCACTCCTAGGGTGAAGTAGTTGAAGAAGTAGTCGTTACATTTGGAAGGAACCTGTTTGTGAGGTGACGGAGAATGAATCTTCATCTGAAATAAACAGTATAAATACTGTGTTAATGCACAACGCAGACCATTCCCCATGGGAATCTGCATATTATTAATCAGTAATACTTAATAAGTAATGAATTACAAATAATACGTAAGAGACGCAAAGTATAGCAACGGTATTTTATGCCTGGAGGGCCTATTGTGTTAGATGTTATTTCTCCAAGCTTGAAGTCTGCACCAAACATCAACAAATGCAAAACCAGGTATCGTCTTTATTCTGATAAAGGCAGGAAACTGAGGGCAAAAAGGAGGACAGATTCAAACCAGGGATGTCGTGATTGTGGGGTTTCTTTTGGAGTCGATGCGTCGACAGTATAAACAAAACAAATAAAAGGCTAGACCAGATAAGTCTGGAGTCCTCCTACCTTATCTTCAGACTTGTAGAAGGCTTTGTGTGGTGAACCCAGGGCACCCAGTACATCCTGACAGGAGTCTCCAAAGTAGATGCTCCTCTCCAGCAACCTCACCTTGGTGTCGGTCATATTGCCAGGACCACAGCCTGCACACATAATACAGTACAAGAGAGTACTTCTTTAGTTATACTTCCTCACACACGATATTGCAGGACAGACATTCTGCCTTTATTGATGAGTTAAAGGGTCGTACAATAATGAACTATACATTTTCTTCAGGGGTTCAGAAAAAACACCCAAATAGATACAGTAGACTAAAACAGAAACGAAAGATACAGTACACAGAACAGGAAATCTGATGAACCAAATAGGGTGTAACACAGCGAGAGGCGTAGTGCGGCTTTGACAAATTACTCATATCATTTTCTTCTTCCCCATTATGAAACAGGCATGATCTGTTGTTTTCTTCCTCAATATCTTGCCCTCTGGGGATTCAACACGTTTCGCTTTGTTGGTGATATCATCCGTTTTCCCTGTTTCTGTGTTTCAACAAGATCTGTCGTTATCTTCCTCAATATCTTGTACCCTTTGGGCTTGCCACACGTCTCAACTTTGTTGACTATAACAATTACATTCACCTGTGATCCTTCTTGACTTGAGAGTGAGTGACGCGGGCCTTCTCACTTGGATCAGCTACGTGTCTGCACATAGCACGCCTGTATGGCGTCTATCTTGACAAACTTAGACGCCAAGAGGCTAAAGCGGGGAAACGTTTAGCTGTCAGACTCGCTGCTTTAGTTGTTGTCTGCATGAGAATCACTGCTCCAGGACAGAGTACTGCTTAAAACAGTTCATTACCACAATGAATCACAGCATAGGATAGCATAGTAAAGCGATTGCGGTCAACGAAGTTGGACCTTCCTCGTTCCATTCATGAAATGCCGCCTCGCGAACAGCTGAACTTTACTATGAGTGACGTAGGCTAGTAGCACGCAACACCATACTGTATAACTGTCACCAACAACACCGACTGCGTGCACGAAACAAGCACGCGTGCGGCAATTTCACGAGGCTGCGCCCGCTTGTGCCAACGCCCCTCGACTTCTCCACGCTGCGTCCAAAATAATCACCCGCCTCTCATTGAAAATGAATTACCATTACCACGGTGCTTCAGTCACTTCCCGTGTGAACAGGCAGACAGTGTAACGAGCGAACACACTCATTCACACACAGACACCGTTTCATACTCAGAGGCTGGTAAAGATTAATATCAGTGTGCAGCTGCAGCCTGGTGACATACAGTATTTCTACACTTTGCTTCACCTATATGCCAGAGATATTTTGGAAAGGTTTGACGCACATCAAACGAATACAGTGCAGTAAACCAGACTGAAGGTACCTGCTGTGAGGAGGCGGAGTTTGAGCCCCAGAGGCCCCGCCCCATCTCTCAGGACGTCCACACACTCTGCGTAAACGTTACCAAGGAAACAGGCTAACGGCATCACTGGGGCCCTGCATGGAAACAGAGAGGGGTTGTAAAGTTTGTGTGATTATCTGGAGGGAAAAGGAGAGGTGTAGGAGTGATTGTGTGGTATAGGACATCATTCTGAAGAAGACTTTGTCATTAATCTATCTATAAATGCACCAAGTCTCTCTGTACGTACGTATGTACGTCTGTAATCCACGTAACTTTGACTTCAAATTCGACACGCGCGTTCCACACCCCGACCGACTCGGTGTCGAGTCTGTCGGATAGCCAGTTGTCCAGAACCAGCACAAAAGCCTCTACACTTCATATTTGTGCATGCCTGATAAATGGGCATAAAAGGGACACAGATGAAGCTGGCCTGTTCTGACATCACAATGCTGTTCTGACATGCTGCGTAAACCTCACCCTTTATTAGCCAATTGATCACACCTGATCACCCCCCAACGGGCACTGTTCTAGTCTAGAACGAAATAAAGTGACCCTTGGGGCACAGGTCTCCACCAGGGCAGGTCAGGTTGTGGCCTCCTGGTGGCACTATAATAGGTCAATGTGAAAAGGGTGCCATTTCTTCTTACGCCTTGGGTGGCATTTCGATGATTTGAGGCATTTTGTTCCAAAAATGTGTTTTGCAAAAATCCACCTGTTGGTGGAGCTATAACAGGCCAATGTGAAAAGGGTGGGATATATTCCTCAGCCTAGTAGTAAAGTCTGTGAAAGATTTCACGTAAATTGCATGCTGCATTCATGAGTTGAGGCTTTTTGTTCAAAATGGGCCAATCCTGCAAACTTTGAAAGCCAATGTTAGCCAATTAGGATGGAATATGAAATATCAGACAGATCCGTCTTGAACACATGACTATAGTCTATAGAGATAGTGTGTAACGATGTGCGGGATTTTTGGACAGAATCTGGTGGCACTATAACAGGTCGTTCTGGAAAATTTGTGCCGGAGATTAGCTGGTAACAGACGGACGGACGCACACACACACACACACACACGGAGTGCAAACATACTCTCTCACCATGCCTTCAGCCTGGTGGAGACAATAAAGCCTTGACTGGGAGCTTTTTGCATAGTTACAGTGTGCAGACTATTATTATTTCTTATCTTAATCCACTGTTGATTCTGCACTTGCCAACCAGTGTTTGTGCCAGTACACCCTGGATGTTGTTGCCAGTGAGTGTGTGGTATAGTTAGTACATCTAGCAGTAGGTGTGTGTGCATAATTATGATACCTTGTATCCTGGAGGTTGTTGCCGGTGTAGATGTGCATCCTCTTCACCATGGCCCCATGGGGGATCTGCAGGGAGGCCAAGCCCAGGGCAAAGTTAGGCTGCCAAGGCAAAACAACTGGGAGTGATACTAGACAATGCAATGGGGTGCGTATTGCATAACACACACACACACACACACACACACACACACACACACACACACACACACACACACACACACACACACACACACACACACACACACACACACACACACACACACACACACACACACACACACACACACACACACACACACACACACACACACACACACACACACACCTCGACAGCACTGGAAAGCTTGTACATATTCTGTCATATTTTGTCTCGAATGTTCAAAATAGATTAACAGCCTATTTTGTATTTTTCGCTCACTCTAATGAAACAAGTTTTGCACATGTCCAAAGTAATTTCTGAAAAAGACATAAGCCTAATCTTTTTTTAATATAATTATTGATATAACGCCATTTAGGTCAAAATAATAATAATATAGCAGCGGGTAGCCTGCCTACTTAAGGGCCAGTCAACTGTCTTCTGTGACAGTTACGTTTAGGTTTTGGTACGATGATGCGCAAAGTAAAAAATGGTTACTTGATAATAACTTGCGACCGACTATTCATAATCAATCCTGCACTTTATCCTGTACTACTTGAAAGTAAGTTCACTGCACTTTATACGCAAATCATTACTGATCGTATTACTCATCAATATGCTGTGTCCCGTCAAAATAAACAAAATGAAATAAAACCGGTTCCGGAAATGCTTCCAAATGGGATGAACTTGGTTCCTCCAAGTTCTGGATCCCGACCCGAACTATGAGGCACATACAGCATACAGTAAGAACACACACCTCGTATTTGGGCGCCTCGTTCCATGAGTCCAGTTGGAAGGAGAAGGACAGGCCCCGGAAGTTGAGATGGAACAGCTGCTCTGCAGCGTTGTAAACTAGAGGGACACAGGAACACCCAAACACACACACACACACACAAACACACACTCTCTCTCTTAATCATATGCTTAATTTATACATTGACTGTGTCACGCACTGGAAATAGCAGATCCCACAAGCAAACGCCGTGTTGCATTGCAATGCATTTTGAGGTACAAATTAAGTTTTAAGATCACACAACACACACAAACAAACAAACACTCTCTCCACGGTGAGACATCAAGCTGCTTGATTACTATCGGTGCTTCGTGTGTGTTTATGTGACGTGTGCGTGCATTCTAAGTTACCTCCTGGGTGCGTAGCTCCGAATGACTGGTCTATTTGCTCTATTGTCGGGGCAATGGCCTGAGAGTTGAAATGGACTCCACTGAAACACAAGACACACGATGTGCACACCCAGTTACTATTACAGTCATAAACATTGACAGTTGACACAGGTTGTATTGAATACGTTTATATGTGACCATAGCTGGACTGTTCTAATGACACTACACTACAGTAATGCCTGTCATTATCCCGGACTGAGTGCAGCACTATGTGCATGAACTATGATTGAGTTGACCCAGGGGTCGACAATGTCGGATGTACTTTTCAGAACGTATAGTGTATAAAGTCATTATACACTGGCCCTGTGGGGCCAGTGGAAAACATGCCTTGAAAATGTAATAATAATAATCTAATTTCATATTAATGATTTCTCTGAAATCACCAAAAAACACTTTTGTTTTAAAAAACAAAAGTGTTATGCGATCCTGAATCCGATCATTCAAAGACTGAGTCGCCTCTGTGCCCGCCTGCGAGGAACAGTGTAGGCTACCTGCAAGCAGTTCACAGCTCGCTCGCTCACGTGGAACTCGCTCGCTCACGTTCACGGCTGCTGCTTCGCAGAAGACATGTTCCTCACTGTTCTGTCATCCTCACTCATCAGTTTGTTTAATTAAAATGTTCCTAAAACCTGGAGCAAAGCCGGGCAAAAAAAAGACTCCAAAGAAAAGACTCACCGGAGGAGTTGAGTGAGAAAGAGTATGAGAAAAGGAGGCAACAAAGATTCCAGTCTCAATGGTGAGACCGATGGAATTGGCTGGGTTATGAAGCAGCAAAAAACAAGAGGCCCGATTTTGTGCCACCCCTTACCCCTAAAGTTCAACAAGCCTATCTACATCGACACGTTGTGAGCTTGTAGATCAGCTATTTGAACTATTTTAAAATGTTTTAAAATAGTAAAAAAAATGGTAAATAAGTTTAGGAATAAGGGTTAAGGGGTGGCAGTAGATATAGCTGGAGGTCTTTCAGTAACTGTGAGGCGTTTCACCAGGAGAGAGGAAACAGTTCTGAGTGCCTGGCCAAGCCGGACGCACAGCATTGCAATGCACACTGCAGAAGATTCTAACCCGCCACTGGCTGCTCTCTGCGGTGGTGGGTGGGAGCTTTACCCGTGTCACTCAGACAGCCCAATGCAACACACTATTCAGTCAAGTCACTTAAAACTCATTGCCTGCCGCAGTTGCATTCAGTCTCAGTACACAACTAAACACCTTCATCTAGGCTAGGGCCTCTATCTGAAGCCAGTGCAAAACAAAAAAAGTTTTAGGCCTTTTTATATTGGCTGTAGAATGCAGATAGAGAGCAAACATCAGTCTGACACATTTGGCATTCCTAGTAGTCACTTAGGCTACATTCTCTCATTAAATAAACACTACGTGTTCTCATGTTCATCAGGTTCTGGAGGTCTTTTATGAACTGACCACCGTTCATAAAAGACCACAGTTAATTCACTTTTTAAGACATGATTCTACAAATACCTTCTAAATCGGTAAAAGACACACAAGCTCGCAGCACTTGAGTGACGCACTTTGAGCTTATCTGCTATTTTTGAACAGCCAACCTATTCAGTCAAGTCAGTTAAAGTGGTCTGCCAACTCACCAGTATTTCAGCTTGACTTTACTCAGGTCATACACTTCAATCACCTGTCAATGACACAGTGAGTTAAGAAACAAGAAAACCACTTCTACACATGCACTCACACAAGTTTTGCAAACAAATACTGGGGACATTTCATTGACTTACCTTCGCCTCATATTCTCTTCAATTGAAACCGTCCCTAACAGATACTTGCCTAATAATCTTCCTATAAATCCTAATCTTGTGAAAAGATTCATTATTGTAGGTAGACAAAGCGCCCCCAATCAAATGTTTGCAAACTGTGTCGCGTGCACACACACACACACACACACACAAACACACACAACACACACACACACACACACACACACACACACACACACACACACACCTGAATGATTGTAAAAGCCTTGACACATCAAGCCAACTTCAAAGAACTAACGGGGACTGTACAGATCCGTTGCATCACCTCATATAAGTCTCCATACCAGTGGGTGGCAAATTTGGCAATAGTCCAATGCAACAAGACGAGCCAAACTGCAGTGCACAGTTCAGATGCTGGTGCAGTGCTGCCCCTTTCAGTGGCACAAGATCTGTATGGGTAATCAGTTTGTGATTTATTGTCTCCTCCCTTTTCTGTATTGAGTAAAGTTCCTTCTGCCTCCACAAGAACAAAAAGCATTAAAATGCTACCACGGCTGCACATTTGCCGCATGAGTTGTAAAAGATTCAAGTGTAAGTTGACTAATCAATTGGCTAATCAATCATTATGCTCATGTATTAATCCAGTGCTGTCGCTCGCTGAATGTAGACGACAGGCTCTAGCCACTCTACAGGCTCACAACGTGCTTGTGAGCTTGGGTGCTTGTGCATCGGCTGTTTTCAGTGGCAGACTACCGCCGCCGATGACACGGTACACACCGCAGTACACAAACTACAGGGCAACAGAAGGATGGCTTTTCGGTCAGTGTCAGCTTGGTGTGTCAGGGCCTTAAGGGGAACACATCGATGATCTTGCCATGACTAGAACAATTACAGTTCCCACCTAATCTAAGCCAATTAATAGTCAGTCACAACAACACACCAGAGATGACCATGTATCTTCGTTCTAGTCACCTTAAGTCTCTGGTTGGCAGCGTCAAACAGCAGTTTAATTCCATCCTGAGTCAAGTTCAGTATGAGGTCGTGACTAAGTGGCATCTGGAAAGGAGATGAAGAGACTAATTTTAGATGGACCAACACCCCAACATATGCAATATAAGAAGCAAGCAAAACGTATGCTGTCCGTGCGGACAGTATACGTTTTGCCTTGGTGCATGCATACAGGCTTTCCACACTGCATAGCTCTCACAGGCTGAACAAGACACTTACAGTACATAGCCCAACTGCCCTCCCAAGAAAAGACAAATGGAATGCCATCTGTACAATATAAATCATGAATCGCATGTACAGTATAGCATACAAAACAGACAGACACAGGGAATTTTATGCTAAAACAGGCTCACCGTCGTTTATTCTCAAATGTGAGACTCCTTTGTTTCCCCTCCCTGAGATAGATTGTTAGTCCCTCCACATAGTGTGAATGGGTGTGTGTGTGTGTGTGTGTGTATGCGGCAGGGCAGGGCATGTGAGTGAATGAGAGAATATTAATGAGACAGCAGCATGATGGTGGTGTGTTTGATCATCATCATCTCACCTGTTCACTGTAAAGCACCTGGACATTTTTGATGATGCGGCAGTGTTTCTGCAGAATGGAGATGGCCTGGGCCAATGGCATCCCTGAGAACATACACACACACACATCTTAAGTATCATGCCTGCAGGCTGCTAGCAAAATGCACATTATATAGCCAGCCACACACACACACTTAATTAAATGGGCAGACACAGCGATTGATCTGGCAATTACTCATGTGACATGTCGTAAAATAACCATTTCCCTCAAAACATGCTAAACCACGGAATCTGTATTGTGGGGAGAGCTTTTGCCAAAAAATAGCAGACTGAACACATTGTCACTGCAAGCTTGTCGATCGACCCACAATAACAGAAAACACAGTAGTACAGAGCCCTAAGGGACTCTGGCTGGTCAACCATAATATGGGGTTTAAGACAAGTGGTTAAACAAAGACCATGTGAACATGTGTGGTGGTTCTAATGATCTCCACCATTTAAAGACTCACCTAAAGCAAATTCCCATTGTTCATTTCCTAGAGATCTCTCAGGGACCACCTCCAGATCCAGCATTGGCGAGTAATGGGTGTCAGCTGTCACCTCACCTCGGTACACAACGGGACCCTACGAGGGACCCTTTCTGTCTTTAGTCACAGCTAGCACCGGCTCACAACAGTTCCAGATGTCTGCCTTAACCCAAAGCCCCTACAACTGATAGTTACTGTAACGTTAAAGACCTGTACCGAATTCATGAAACTGAGTTAAAAAAAATCCAACGCGGCAAGTACAGTGAAAATGAATCCGGCTTTGACATAAAAAAGGGTCCAGAAATAGCGATAGGATGATGCCCACTGCACAAAAACACCCACCCAGAGGTGATGTAACAGTGTCTCGTTATTGATGCATCAGTTGTGACCCTCTGGGTGGGAACAAGGTGCCTCAGTCAAAAGGCTGTGACTGACAGCTTGCACAAGAACACACAGGTTACGCAACTTGTCAGCTAAAACTTACAAACAACGCACACAAAGCCAACTGTGGATGCCTGCCTGGTATTGCTCGCTTGCTTTTAAATCAATATACAAAACCAAACAAAAATCGAACAGCATAAGATTATAGCTGGCGTGGCGTGGCGTGTCACGCAGCCAGAGAGAGGTCTCTGCTGCAGGCTTTGTTATCACCAACGATTCAATGACCAGTTTTAGCTTCCAACAGGTCAGCGGCGACACGGAACACACATTTAAATCAAAAGTTGATCAATATAACAACACTCTAAACCTAATTGATCCGCTCCAGCCTTGGCCGCTAGGTGTCCACACCGTCAGAATGCTGGCTGCTTATGAAATCATCAGAATCCTGTCAACAAGATTCTCTGTCACTAAACGCCGATTGGTTTAGCTAAAGCTCTCTACCGCAAGCTTAATGCGGTACTAACAATACGTAACGTTTAAGTACAAATATAAATAAATTACACGTAGAAAAAAACGTATTTACACAACAGTAAAAACAGTGCAAAGCTCCGCGCTCCACAATGCAGGACATACACAAAGAAAGCAAAGACACAACCAAGCCGAGCCGTCTACTCTGGCTGTTTTTCTTTTCTTCCCTTCCGAACGGAGACGTTCTTTTGTAGGCTGTTATCTCTCTGTCACGTCGGCTCAATCTTTAACGATCCGTCGCTTTTTACGTTCCCGCGGGTCGTTAAATAAATGTCCACTGCGTCTCTGTGTTGGCGGAGTGAGTCACAGAGAACGCTTGTAATAATGTCACAGAGCACAGAAGAGCTTTCAACACAACAACTTGAAGCATCAACAACACACTCACAGCACTGGATCAGCTGATCACACAACTTCCTGTCGGGAGCTGAGCGACGTGAGCGACGTACACTGACGCGATGACGTCTGTCAGCTGACAGGTTAACGTGATGACGGTTTCCATGGTTTCAGCCATGGTTTGCCCTCAGCTCAGAGCTCGGTAGAATCTGCACAGTGGCTCGCTGATAACAAACTCTTTAAACCTGTGAAAAACTGAATCCATTCTCTTTGGTTCAAATAGTAATCTCAGCAAGGCTGATACACGAAAATATGAAATTACCTAGGTTCCATATCCTGGAGGCAAATCTTTCCGGTGATAAAATGTCAATCAAAAAAGTCAATCAAAGAACAAGATCTCCTCACTGGTCAACAAAAACACCTTGAAGACCCTAACAGGAGCCCTAGTACAAGGTTTCTACGACTATGCATGCACCTCTTGGTACCACATCACCTCAAAGGCCCTTAAGACAAGACTTCCCAAAACAAACTTGTCAGGTTACTACTTGGCCTTACTCCACGAACCCACCTCACCCCTGCCCATTTTGACAGACTTAGGGTTGACGACAGAGTACAGCATCTTGCAATGGGCCTGGCCCACAAGATTCGATACAGCACCAATATACCCATGTACCGCCGGCTAAATACCTTAATGTTAACAATATTGGCCAGCAACTCTACATCTGACCTCAAACCTCAAACCCGTAGATCTCCATATATGGATATATGTCAGAACTGTTCTGACATTCCATAATGTTGATCCTTTCCCCATCCATCCTTCCTCTTCGATGTTTCCCTTTTGACTGATAGGCTAACTGTCCATTCAAACTAGACGGGCCTGCCCCAAAGTCATTAGTGCATCAAACCCTGTACACTCAAGAGAATGTCCCCGCTACCACCCTTATCCATATATGGAGCTGACCTCATCAAACCCTGTACACTCAAGACAAGCTCCATATATGGCCAGCGCACGTGACCTCGCCCTCAGGCGTCTTACTGCCATGGTAATAATCAAAATCTGTAAATTGTAAGTAAAAGTATATTTACCTCTGAGATGTAGTGGAGTAGAAGTAAAAGTATTTACAATTTGAAATGCTCCAAATGAAAGTATAAACTCCTAAAAAATGTAGTTTACAGTAGGCTACTTGAGTAAATGCATTTACTTACTACACCACTGGGTTTCAGCCTCGGAAAGTTCGTGTCTCTGCACGTCAGGACCGCCTATTTGGAGGTCAAGATAAAAAACCGTGGACCCAAATTTCCTCCTAGCCTACTAAGTGTTGGGTTAATTTCTGCTATTATAAATGCAGCCAACGCGTTGGGGTGTGCAGCACCCAATTCAATTCAAAGGGCTTTATTGGCACCCCATGCCTTGTTTTAATTGGTTGCCAAAATTACATTGCTTTGTTTTGTTTCAAAGCCATAGGAATACCGGTACTCATTTGCGATAAGATTTAGGCAACTTCTTTTCATTTTGAAGAAAGTGAAAACTACAACAAATTGTTAAATTCACCATGCAAATCTAGTATTATAATTCATCAAGTAGTTTTGGTCTCCTATGGTGTCTATAGAGTCTATACTTAAACATATTAAAAATGAGACAAAATTACCTTATAGTAGGCCTATAGCCTTCAGCATGGTTGAGCGATCAGCTGTATGGATCAAGAACTATAATTGGTGGGCACTGGGTGAAAGTGATTTCAAAACATACAGTGAGTGTCATCAATGATTGTGAGAACACACAACACTGTCACTGGGGAGACACTGGGGGGAAACTGGGGGGGCACTGTCTGGAGAGGCACTGGGGGCCATCAGGCAGAGGCTCTGAGCTACTGCTACACCTACACTCACCTCCCTTTTGAGTTTTGACCTCCTCCCACTGGGAAATCCGATTCGGGTCACGGCACCAATGTAACGCCCGTGATTCGATCTAGGGCCTCCCTCGTGAAAGTCCAACCCAAACTGTGGTGCGTGCAGTGTGCACCCCCTTGTGGTGCGCGAGTGCCTTCTAGGGGGTAAAGCTAACGTGGTGCTATGGTTTTATTTTAAATTAACATGCCAATATGGCATATTCAGGGTGCATATGTGTGGAATCCACACATATGCACCCTGAATATGCCATTTATCTACACTGTGGATAAATAGGAAATATATACTTATAGCTGCCTTATATGCAATTTCTATTACCATGTGCATGTGGGGGGGTGCATCAGCTCAGCCAAAAGGTTGGCCTAAGGTTTGGGAACCGTTGACTGTTAGCTGATAGAAATGGAAATTATTACCGGTAGATTCTTTCATGTTATTCATGAAATATTTAGAAAAATGTTGGAATTGTATTTTTTGTTTTAACTTTCTTTAAGCTTATTTAACCTTATATATATATATATATGTGTGTGTGTGTGTGTGTGTGTGTGTGTGTGTGTGTGTGTATAAATAAATAATTGTATTTATTTATTTTATGTAGGAAATGGAAAAAAAGGGATAGGCCTATAATATACCCATAAACATTGGTCCCCAACCAATTCTGTAACAGTTGTGCAGCTGACTGGGCCTTCTGCCAGACCACTTCTTCTTTTACTGTAGTTCTGTTGCTAAAACCATTGTGAAACCATTTAGTAACCAAACCCTTTGTTGCCATGCAGCCATTTAAAAAACAATCCAAAATCCAAGTTAGGAATGCAACGAAAACTAAAAAAATATCCTAAAATGTTTTAGCAGAAGTGTTTAGCCTTAATCAGCTGACGGAAGCAGAAACATGCTTGTTTATATATACAGAGTTTATATAGAGTGTGGCTTTTTCCTTTTCATGTATCCAATTACAGGGCCACGCTTTGCACCCATAGGTTAGTTACTATAGAGTTTAGCATGTTTTACTCCTAGTCGAAAATAATGACCTTCAATAAACACCTTCAATACCACTTCAGGGCTTTACCCTCACCAATAATCTCAAAATAATCCACCATAAATGACAAGGACACTGTGATTGATTGATAATTAATCACAAAGTGTGACATTTAAGAACATTTTAAATCCATGTTCTCCCAAATCTTCCATGTTAGTGCAGGACAACTTTGTATAGGCGTAACAGTTGGAATAACTATTATGTCATCCCACATCTCAAAGCCATCCTCAATGTAGGTGAAGTGATATGTTGTGAGCTTGTCGATCTGCAATTCTCAGTGCACAACACTGGCACACACCTAAAGTCAGATTTATTCTTATTTGCACAGTGGTGTTGCCTGATGTAAAAAGTAGATATACAAGCTCCCAACACATCACATTCATGATACATTGTGAGCTTGCATATCTGCTATTTACTGAGCACGACGCCTGCACCCAACTACGTATAAATCAGGCTTAAGTATCTATGAGTGTAAGTATCAGAGTGAAAAGAGTGCACTAGTTAACTTATTGTTACATAAATTGTCTTGAATGGCCCACCAGAAGTGCATTTTGCATCAGCAATGATATAATATCATTTCAAACTATCTTGTAGGCTACATTTCATTCATCGCACATAAATATAAGTGTCTGTTGAACTCTGTTCTGTGATGGCCTGCAGTCTGGGTCATATCAACATCAATTAGGTCAGTTCTCAAAATGTAGATGCAGAAGAAAGAAATGCAAGAGCCCTCTTTGAACAAAATATTTTTCTTGGTTATAATAATAAGTATAATCAAACCGTTTGAATGTATCGACTGGAAAATGAAATGAAAGTCTTTTGTCGCACAATATAAAAACATTAATATAATAACAGAAAATGGGTCAATCCACATCAACACAGGAAGTGGATTTTCTTTAGAAAAAAATCAAATAAAAAGTTAAGGATGAAGGCCCAGCACTGGATAATGCAGGAAATTAAACTAAATAAAATTATTTTAAGACAAACAAAAAAAGGGAAAAAAAAGAAAAGACAAAATACTCAAAAACAGTCCATTCCAGGAGACATTTTTAGAATTGTTAGTTAAATCTAATGCTGCTACATGCTATCCTACAACAAAGCATAGAGAAGGACTTTAAATGAATGCATATATATGGAGATGAGAGAGTTAATATAAAAAGTAAACATCATGACTTTCACAAACAAAATGATAAGATAACAAAACATACTGTTTCATTACAATAGTGCTGCAATAGAACAGGGCATAGTATTTAGGCTGCATAGCTTTTACACCGTGTTTCAATGGCGAGGAATAAATTCTGAATCTGAAAGAACTGAGAATTCAGATTTTATGCTACACTGTTACTCATTCTGAATATTCAGAATCAGAATATATGTTTTTGTTTGTTTGGATGTTTTTTTTTTTTTTTTACTTCAAACTGTGTATTTGAAAAATGTCACATGCAGTAATGCGCGGGAACCCCTTTTGGTGTTTTAAACATTATGTTATAATTTAGCTATTGAAAAATAGCAGATCTACAACTTGTAGGTCTGCTATTTTTGAAAAATCGTTAAAATGTTTTATTATTATTTTAGAAGACTTCAAAATTAATCCCTTTGGCCTTTTTGTTGCATTTAGTGACTGTTATTCCTTCCTCTTGAAAAAGTTGTAAAAGAGAGTGCTGCTATAGGGATACACATATCTTGCATAGGAAACGACAAAGAACATTAGGTAGGCCTGCGTTTGGTTTCATGCATAACAGAAAAGCCGTGTGGGGAACAAGACTGACTCACATAGTGCAAAATCCCTCAAAAGACACACATACGCACACACACACGCACACACACACACACACACACACACACACACACACACACACACACACACACACACACACACACACACACACACACACACACACACACACACACACACACACACACACACACACACACACACACACACACACACACACACACACACACACACACACACACACACACACACACACACACACACACACACACACTCTTTTCCACATCACAGTTTGGCCATGTTAGCTCCAACATTCAGTTCTATGACCACACAGTAAAATCCTCAGTCAATTTAAATTAAAGGAACACTGTGATTATATGTGTGTGTGTGTGTGTGTGTGTGTGTGTGTGTGTGTGACGTTGTGATTCTTGACTTAACCGTTTTATGAGAATGTTGGGCCTCTCTGTCTGTGTAATAATATATATATATATATATATATATATATATATATACTGATATATATATATAGGCTGTGTGTGTGTGTGTGTGTGTCTAACACCCAGGATTCAAACTCGAGTCTCCCACGTGAAAGTCCAACATCTTAACCACTAGACCAAAGGGATATTAGACTTTTGAGTCCATCAAACTGAGCGCACACGCACACCCTTTGTTTTGCCCCCGCGCCCATTCACCAGGGAATGGCTCGATTGTAGGCTTAACAAAATTGATATAAATATTTTTGAAAATCTCTATGGGAGAAATGAATAGGGTCTGGATCGGTGGAGCCACGAAATGACTGCTATGCGCCATAGTATAGAACACATTGCCTACACAGCCTAGGCAAGCCTGAGTTACACAGATCTACAAGCTCATAGGGCTGTGATGCCTTGTGAGCTTGTAGATGATGTGTTATTTTAGGTGTGCGACACCTAGCACAGAACGATAAATCGGGCTTGGTAGTAGTAGACAAAGCAACATGGCCACCATAGAATAAACCGCCTGAACTCTGTATACAGTCAAATCCTCTGTATTGACTTTCTGCATCCACACTAAGCATTATAGTGTGACAGTAATAGCAGTAACTCCCCCACACCCCACAAAGATCATCAAAAAGGTACACATTTCACGATATCCCTTTCCTTCTCTCCCTCCCTTCTTTCTCTCCTGGCCTCTCCTCTTATTATTTCCCAGCAAAGTTGAACATTTTGGTCTCAGAAAACAGCAGGTTTCGGGGGAAGGAACTCTGCATGGTAGGGGTCACAAACAGTGACATCACCACAATGTGAAATACAAATTGCATGTCGCTTGCGTGATCTTTGCATTCTGTGTTGGATCATACCGTACTCATCATGACACAAACAGAAGTTTGAAAATGTTTCAGGCAGAAAAACGCATCTGGATTGAAGCCTACTAATGTTTCTCAGTTTGAGGGTAAGTGATCCTTACCATCAACCCAACCCCCCCCCCCCCCCCCTCACTCATTTTCTCTCTTCTGCTTAACCACTGGAGTTACAACTGTGCTTCGACTTCGATCACATTTTACGTCTACACCAAATCTTGAGCTTGTAGATTTTAGCTAATGTTCCCCGCAGAATGTGGATGCTGGGGTTCAAGTGGTTAATGCTCCATTGTACAACGGTGTTGCACACCATAAATAGCACGTCTACAAGTTCCACAAGCTCAGAGATCTGCCATTGTTAGCGTGCAACACCTTCCTACATAATCTCCTCTCCCTTCAGCTGTTTATAATCTGCTACCTCCATCGTGTGACCTCTTGTTCTGCTCCCTCCCCTCTCATGTCTTGTGTTAACAGGTGTTATTATCATTCATCCAATCACTCACTCAATCAATCATTCATTGAATCCACCATTGGCTTCTAGACCAGGGCAAAAGAAGGAAAAGTTTTACATAATCGATCGAACGTTATTGTTATTCTCGCGTTTCTAATGTTTGGGCTCCGCTCACTTAGTTGCATGATGGGGTAAATGGAGAATATTAAAATCATTTTAATGTTTATTGTTTATTTCTTTTGCCCAAGTCTACTTTCATTGTTCACCATTCTTCCATTCCATCAGGGTTGGGTCCACTTTCAATGTAATCAACTCAAAATAAAAATCATAAAATTAATAATATTACATCTAAATTCACTGAGATTAATTAATAAACAAAGTTCTGGCATGGTAAATCATAGAGATTGTCATATTCAATATATATATATAAAAACAACAACAATGAGGAACAATCGTTCCATTTTGTATTTACAGTTTGGTTTGGTGTTTTAAGTTTGGTTTGGTTGTTTCTTCAGTTGATTGCATGGAAAGTGAATGGAGTTTAACCCTGTTATTCACATGGTTGTACTACGGAATCCTCTTCCTCGTTCTCAGCGCATCCTGTGTTCCACATCAGCGGTGGCCATGTTTGAGCCAGGGCTGGGCTGCTGCTGACGCCTGGACTGAGGAGAGAGGGATGGAAGGATGGGACAGGGAAGAGAAGAGAAGAGAAGAGGAGAGGAGAAGAGAAGAGAAGAGAAGAGAAGAGAAGAGAAGAGAAGAGAAGAGAAGAGAAGAGAAGAGAAGAGAAGAGAAGAGAAGAGAAGAGAAGAGAAGAGAAGAGAAGAGAAGAGAAGAGAAGAGAAGAGAAGAGAGATAGGTAAGGCAGGGGTGAGAAACAGAAAAATTAAGTACATATTTTCAGTTAAAACTCATTAACAAAATCATAAGGAACAACGACAGTGCTGATGAGCATTAATTTGTGATGTAAAGGCTTCTTACAGTGCATAGAAATTAGTAGTCAACTCAAAAAGCCATTATGTAGTACGATTACCATCAACATCGGCCATCTCAAGAACGCAAATCCTAATACTGTAGCAAAAGGTTTTGCCATTGGTGCTTTGTAAACTAACAAGTAACAATCTAGTAGTAGAGTGGCTTGATTGATAGTGTTCAAATAGTTTGAGAAGTGCCTTCGACATGGCTCCCAGCATGGAGGAACACATGTGTTGAGTTTGAGGAATCGAAGATCCAGGGATGAAAAAGGGTCACGAGCTAAACACAAGTGCTACATGACTGAGGGCAGCATTAAAGTAGTTTCTGATATGCTCACTAGAGGGAGCAAGAGAGCTTCACAATAACAGCTGTCAACTGCTGCCGTTTATAAACTCAACAGGTTTCGATATTTTTGTCAAGGTGGCAGACAGATGGACAGACAGACAGGCAGACAGACAGACGGACGGACGGACGACACATTAACTGGCAGACACACAGGCTGTCTGACACCCAAATAAACATACAGACAAATAAACAGAAAGACAACACAGGCATGTGTATGTGTACACACGCATTGGCATGGATTCAGGCTCACATATGTCATGTGCACACGTATGCATAGTCAGGAGTCCAGCCAGTTAGTTAGTGTGAATACTTTTAAAAATACATGATGATGATGACTTGGTGTGGTCTGGTGTGTGCGTGTGACCGTGTGTGTGTGCGTGCATGCTTGCGTGTGCCATGTCCCGGTCTGCCTGTCACAGATACCTCTGGTTATGAGCTAAATATCTCTCTTACCAAACATAGATAGCTGTGGGAAAGAGAGAGAGGGTAGAGGTAAGGGGTGCTGCAAGCATGCAGGAGAGAGATAGAGAAAGGAGGCAAACAATTAGAAGCACAGAGAGGTAGAGAGAGAGAGAGAGAGAGAGAGAGAGAGAGAGAGAGAACATACGCATCTGGGATGGGGATATCGGAGCTTCTAGCCGTCTACCTCCGATATCCTCCTAACTCTACAAGGGTCTTGAGGTCTACTGACTACAAACCAAACCAATGATTCGCCACGCAATGATTCCTTGCAACATGCAACTACTTGCAACTCCTTGCAGCCATTATCCCCAATGGCAGTTGCACGGATCGAGTTGCATTGGTGTGTTTGACCTTACATCTGTTTCGTTGCAAGGAGTTGAGGTTTGGGCTTTAAGGTCCCGCCAACAAAGCTGAAGAGCCCGGGGGGGATTGATCATTTTCCCGCTGTAGTGCCCAAAGAGCTTCCAAACCCACGTTGTGTTTAAATCACATTTTGAAAAAGCTCACTGACTGAGAGCTGCTGTCTGCTCTAGGCAATGTGTCCTGTTACAAAACACAATCAATTATTGTGATTAGTTGTTTTTTTTGCTCTTGGTATTTGAGTATTCTTTTGAGGGTACAGCACATTGGTTTCGACGCGGTTGTTTTAAACGTGCTCTATAAATAAGGCGGATTGGACTGGGATATGTAAAGGAGAGACATGAATGATAAAGACATGAGGAGCAGCGAGACGGCAGGGCAGGAGGGAGCGAGCAGACTGAGAGGCAGACAGAGGTGGTTAACAGGGGTTGTTCAGTTCAAGTGGCATGTACCCGTCATCTCCGTGAGTCACCATAATAGCATCATAACACACACACACACACACACACACACACACACACACACACACACACACACA